>NC_054473.1:124023434-124327809 GCF_017639515.1 Carcharodon carcharias | reverse complement strand
CAGGTTTCAGGATGGAATAGACAGGATGGTGAAATGGCAAAAACATGGCAGGTGGAGTTCAATGCAGAGAAGCGTGAAGTAATGCACTTTCGGAGGACAAATTTAGGAATACAATTTATTATAACTGGCACAATTTTGAAAATTGTAGATGAGCAGAGAGTCCGTATACACAAATTCTTAAAGTGGCAGGGCAAGCTGATAGGGTGGTTAAAAAAAACACATGGGTTACTTAGTTTTATAAATAGGGAAATAGAATAAAAAAGAGACCATGCTCGAAATTATAAATCATTCAAACCTCATTGGGTAGAGTAGGATTGGTGAACTGCTAATGTTATAGTACTGTTCAAGAGAGGGGAGAGGGATACTCAACTGGAGTATTGTGGGCAATGCTGGACACCACACTCTAGGAAAGATGTAAAAGCTGTAGAAATTAAGGGTACAGAGGAAATTTACCAGAATGTTACTGGAAAGGAGGGACTTCAGTTTTGAGCAGGGCTTGTAAAAAGTGGATAAAAACAAAAAACTGCAGATGCTGGAAATCCAAAACAAAAACAGAATTACCTGGAAAAATTCAGCAGGTCTGGCAGCATCGGCGGAGAAGAAAAGAGTTGACATTTCGAGTCCTCATGACCCTTCAACAGAACTGATCGGCGGAGAAGAAAAGAGTTGACATTTCGAGTCCTCATGACCCTTCAACAGAACTGATCAGTTCTGTTGAAGGGTCATAAGGACTCAAAACGTCAACTCTTTTCTTCTCCGCCGATGCTGCCAGACCTGCTGAGTTTTTCCAGGTAATCTTCTAAAAAGTAGGACTGTTCTCCTTGGAACAGAGAAGGTTAAAAGGCGACCTAATAAAGAGGTTTCCAAGCTGAGGGATTTTGATAGAGTCAGTAGAGATAAAGCTATTCCTTTAGACATATGGGTCAATAACTATAGGCCATAGGTTTAGAATCATTGGCAAAAGAGGGGAGATGAGAATTTTTTCACTCAGAAGTCGTCAGAACCTGACAAAATAGTGGAAGTAGATTGCACAAATAATTTTAAAGGGAGTTCGTGAGGTACTTCAGGATGATGAACTTACAGATTTGCAGACAAAATGCAGGGGACGTAGGACTAAGCACAACTTTTGTACTGTAAGCTTCTATGTGAATACAGCTACTAAGATTCTAGGGTTTCAGTAAGGCTAACTTAAATGGGATGAGACAGAGATTAATGGCAGTAAACCGGCCTACACTATTATTGGGTAAAACTACAGGTGAACAATGGGAGATGTTCAAAAAATAATTTAGCTCAATATGGTTCCAGTTCGCACACCTAAGTGACAAAAGTTCTCCTCAGCAAATAAAACAGCTATGGTCAACAAAAAAGATGAGAGTTAACATCAAATGAAAAGATACATCATACAAATTTGAAAAGAATAGTGTAGAGCCAGTGGGCTGGTAAAGATATAAGGGAGGATTTTTCCCTCATCGAGCGGGCTTGATGGGGTCGGGCAGGGGGTGGTTGGAAAGCTGACCGCCGTCCGCGATCGGGGCCGGACCGCGATTTCACGCTGGCGGGCCAATTAAGATCTGCCCAGCGTGAAATGCAAGCGGCAGCACTCAGCACTGCCTGTTGTGTGTGTGTGTGGTTGGGGGGGGGGGGGTGCGGTAGGGGGGTGAGCGTTAACTTCGCGCATGTACGTGGTTACATGCAGGTAAAGCTCCCTGAGGCAGATGAACAGTTTGAAATATTAAAAATAAAGATTTAAAAAATGTTAGAAATGAAATGTTAAAATTTTTGTTTTATTTTTATTTGCTGTTGGAAACCTCATCCCACCGGGGATGAGGTTTCCTAAAAAATGCAAAGGCCACTTGACCTTTTCACCTGCCTACTGTTAGGTTGGACAGGCAGCGAAAAATTGATTTCAATTATAACTTTAATGGCCTTAATAGGCCTTTTAATTGTCAGAGGGCAGGCTGCCGACTCTGGTGCATGCCTGCCGACCAAAATATCGCGTGAGCATGTGATGATGTTGGGACACTTTCCCAATGTCATCGCATGTCATTTTACATTTGGTCAGGTTGGGCACGCGCCCATCCAACGAGCTAAAAATTCTGGCCATAAAGAACAGCAAAGAAAGACAAAATAGAAGATAATAAGAGCTGCAAAAAGGAATACAAAAGGAAACTTGTGGAAGATTTCAGATCAACAAAAGAAAATTGTAATAATTACATGAAGAAAATGCGTAGTCAAGGGTAATGTGAGACCTTTGAAAACAAATGTGGGTGACATTAGAAATGAAAATTCAGAATTTTCCGAATGAATATTCAGAAATTCCTGCCCGAAGTCAACAGACCTTTCACCGTTCCGTCAAATTTTCTGTCCTGCTTGCGACGATTCCTGCGGCGGGCGGGACTGGAAAATCCCAACCTTTGTGGTCAGTCTTCACAGCAGAAGAAGAGGAAAACATACCAGACATTCCTTGGAAATTGATAATGAATCAAGAACTGGAACTCACTAAAGTTAATGTAAGCTAGAAACAGTTTTAGAAAAAAATAATAGCATTAAAGGCTGACATAGCCCCAGGATCTGATGGTTTTCACCCTATTTTTTGAAATCAAGTAAGTGAAGAAATTGTAGATACTTCAGCCATAATATTGTAACACTTTCTCAATTCAGAAATTTTCCCTTTACATTAGAAAATTACAAATATAATTCCCTTGTTTAAGAAAGGTGAAACAGAAAAGAATAAATAAAATACACATTTGACTTCTGATTGGATAAGTTATTGGAATTTATAAATTGAGAACAGGGTGACTAAGCACTCAGAGAAATTTGATCTGATTAGAGAGAGACAACATGGATTTGGAATGGGTAAGTCATACCTAACAAACCTACTATGGAAGTAGACAGAGATGGATGTATTTTATATGAACTTCCAGAAGATATTGAATAAGGTTCCACATAAGAGATTGTTAGCTCAAATTAATGTTCATGGAATTGAAGGAAATTCTTGATCTAGTTTTGGAAATAGTTTAGGTGGTAGGAGACAGAGAGTAGGGATTGGAAGGAAGCGACTAGTGGTGTCCAACAAGGACCTGTTCTGGGGCCACAACTATTCACTATATATGTCAATGATCTATATCCAAATTTGCCAATGAGTCTAAGATTGGTGACATACTAAGTCGTGTCGAAGGGACAATAAAATTGCAAAGAGGCATTGATATATGAAGTGAATGGGCAAAACTACCAGATGGGTTTCAACCAGTTATAAATGTGAGGCCATCCATTTTGGCCCAAAGAAGGATAAATCTGAGTAATTTTTATGAACATATGAATTAGGAGCAGGAGTAGGCCACTCAGCCCCTTGAGCCTGCTCCACCATTCAATAAGATAATGGCTGATCTGACTGTAACCTCAACTCCACATTCCTGCCTACCCCTGATAATCTTTCACCCCTTGCTTATCAAGAATCTATCTACCTCTACCTAAATGGGGAAAAGTTAAGAACAGTGGAGGCTCAAAATGATTTAGGGATTCATGTACACAGAACACTAAAAGGTGATGGCCCAATACCAAAAAAAGCTATTGGATAATAATCTTTATAACTAGAAGGCTAGCATAAAAAGTGGAGGATGGTTTGCTACAGCTATACAAAACCCTGGTTAGACCACACCTAGAGAACTGTGTACAGTTCTGGGCACCAAAACTTAGAAAGGGCATATTTGTCTTGGAAGGAGTGTAGCGCAAATTCACCTGAACGTTACTAGGACTCAAGGATTGACTTATGAGGGGAAATTACTTAAATAAGGTTTGTACGACTTGAAATATAGAATATAGAAGTTTTTCCACTGGTGAAAGGGTCTAGAACAAGGTGACATAACTTTAAATCAGAGGTAGGCCATTTAGAGAGAAGTTAGGAAACATTAATTCACAGAGTGGTAGGAAAGTAGGAACAAAGTGCAAAAATAGGAAAGTAATTTGTGAAGAGGACATAAGGAGGTTACAAAGAAATATAGATAGGTTTAAGTGAGTGGGCAAAGATCTGGCAAATGGAATATAATGTGGGAAAATGTGAATTTGTCCATTTTGGCAGGAAGATTAAAAAAAGCAGATTATCTAAATGGTGAGAGATTGCAGAGCTCTGAGCTGCAGAGGGATCTGTGTGTCCAGCTGCATGAACCACAAAATTTTAGTATGCAGGTGCAGCAAGTAATTAAGAAAGCTAATAGGATTAGCGTTTATTGTGAGGGGAATTGAATACAAAAGTAAGGAAGTTATGCTTCAATAAAACGGCACTGGTGAGACCACATTTGAAGCACTGTGTATGGTATTGGTCTCCTTATTTATGGAAGGATGTAAATGCATTAGAAACAGTTCAGAGTATTCAGAGTACATTTACTAGGCTAATACCAGGAACAGATGGGTTGTCTTATGAGGAAAGGTTGGGCAGGTTAGGTTTGTATCCACTGGAGTTAAAAGAGTAAGGTGACTTGATTAAAACCTATAAGACCCTGAGGGGACTTGGCAGGGTGGATGTGAAGAGGATATTTCCTCTTGTGGGAAAATCTAGAACTAGGGGTCACTGTTTAAAAATAAGAAGTCACCCAGTTAAGACAGAGATGAGGAGGTTTCTTTTCTCTCAGAGGGTAGTGAGTCTTTGGAACTCTCTTCCTTAAAAGGTAGTGAAGCAGAGTCTTTGAATATTTGTAAGGCAGAAGTTGATAGATTCTTGTTAAGCAAAGGTTTTTGGGTGTAGGCAGGAGTGAGGGGTTGAAGTTACAATCAGATCAGATCTGATCTTACTAAATGGCAGAGCAGGCTCGAGTGGCCGAGTGGCCTATTCCTGCTCCTAATTCATATGTTCGTTCGTATGTTCGTATGTTTGTACATTGAAGTATGGAACTCTCACGAAAAGCAGTAAATAACTAGCTCAATTAATTGTTCTGAATTTGAGACTGAAACATTTTGCTAGCCAAGGCTTAAAAGGGAAATGGAGCCAGCATGGAATAGGCTTGTGGGGCTGAATAGCCTCCACCTATTCCTATGCTATTGTAAAAGCATGTTTGTATATTCACCACCAAGCCATGGCACCATATTACCTTTAGGTATGCCATGTCCAAACACATCAATTGCTGTGAAATCACAGCAATAAATTCACCTCTAGTCATGGTAGACCAGGGGCAGCAATTTCCTGTCAGCAAGCGGGGGGGTGGGGGGGGGGGGGGGGTGGGAGGGGGGGGCCTGCTCACCGATGCGTAAAATGACACGCGATGACATCAGGCATGTGTCCTGACATCACCGCGTGTCATTTAGATCGTCAGTTCGGCGGGCGCGCAGCCAAATCGGCACGCATGCCCACCAAACTGTCAAAGGCCTACTAATGCCCGTTAATAACTAATTAACTCAATTTAATGAGCTGCCCGTCCAACATTAAGGTTGGTGGGCAGGCGAATAACCCAGGCGGCCTTCACATTTTTCATGAAACTTCATCCACGGGTGGGACGAGTTTTCATGAATGTTTTAAAATCTAATAAAAATTTACACTTTTATTCTTTGACATGTCCCAGCTCATGTGAGAGTGTCACATGAGGGGACATGTTTTAAAAGTTTAAAAATCCTTTATTTTAAAGTTTAAGACTCAAGCAAATCTCCCTGAGGCACCTCCGTACCTCAGGGAGATCTCTGCGCTCTTTGGCATGTATGCGTGAAAGACCGCAGTGAACCACTCAGGGAATCCCCCCCCACCGCCTGCACAGGGAGCACCCAGTGCTTATGGGCATGAATTATGATGGGCAGACCTTAACTGGCCCGCCCACGTAAAATGGCAGCATGGCCCCGATCTGGGGCACCGATCGGGTTTGCGCCCGCCCCCACACAACCCCCACAATGGGGGGAGATTTCTGGCCCAGGTGCTGCAGTTTTATAGGAACATAGGAACAGGAAATGGACATTCAGCCTCTCGAGCCTGTTCCACCATTCAATTAGGTTATTACTGATCCGTATCTTGATGTTTAGCTACCTATCTTGGTTCACTTTCCCTCAATAGCTTTGATGAACAAAAATTTTTCAATCTCAGTTTTGAAATTTTCAATTGACTGAACTTCAACAGCTTTGCAGTGGACAGAGCTTCAGATTTCCACTGCCCTCTGTGAATATATTCAGCTTAGAGTTGGGCCAGTTAAGAGAGAAGTCAGGAAACATGGTTTTACACAAAGGGTGGAGAAGACGATGCTAGCTTAATTGTTTTAAATCTGAGGTTGATGGGTTTTTGCTAACCAAGGGTATTAAGGGAAATGGAGACAAGGCAGGTGAATGGTGTTAAGATATGGATCAGATATGGTCTAATTAAATGATGGTATAGGTTCGATTTGAATGTGCTTTCTGACACTGTCCCTGGATGGCCTGGCTCTGTATGTAAAGTTGTGTCTCCTTCTTCTGGACTGTCCCACTAGGCAAAATAGTTTCTCTCTATCTACCCCATCAATTCCTTTAAATATCTTAAACACCTCAATTAGATCACCCCTTAATCATTTATATCAAATGAATATGAATCTAGTTTATGAAATTCATCATCATAACATTAGCTGCAGCAACATTCTAGTGAATCTATACTGCACCTCCTCCAAGGTCAATATAACCTTCCAGAGAAGTAAGGCCCAGCTCTGAATGCTGTATTCTATCAGGGGTCTAACTAGCGCTCTCTAAAGCTGGAACATAACTTCCACCTTTTCATATTCCAGCCCTTTTGAGATAAAAGCTGACGCTCCTTTAGCTTTTTAAAATTATTAATTCTAATTTTAGTAATTTTTGTATTTAGATTTCTAAATGTTTTGGCTACTCCACAGTGCCTAGCTTCTTATGCTTTCAAAATTACTTTGATCTCGCTTTCTTAGGTCGGAAGTGAATGAACCCATACTTCCTCACATTGAACTCCATCTGCCCCTGTTTTGCCCACTCACTCAATCCATCAATGTCCCCTTGCAACTTTCTGCATTAATCAACACTATATTCTGTGCCAGCCAACTTCATCTCATCAGCAAACATATATATGGCTCAAATATTCACATGCACATTAATAAAATTAGAATTTTTATAAATATTAATGGAATTTATATAGGGTTACTCCGAGCAGCTTTTGTCCAGGGGTGGAAGCTCCACATGGAAATGGTCTTCTGATTGGTCAGGGATGATGGAATAATTCCTTGTCTGTAATACAGGATTGTAGCTAATGAAACCATAAGGGAGTTCTCTCCTTTATGAAATGCCATTCCCTCAACTCCATCATGTACTAATGCCTTCTTGGCCTCCAGCATGCACTAATGCCTTCTTGGCCTGTCCCTCACCCCTCAGAAGTGCTTGATGGAGTCTCGAGATAAGATGCTTGGGAGCTCCTTCAGGGTTATCAAACGGCAACTTAAATTGCCTCCTGGAGAGCTCACAAGTCACTTATTAGATGAAACACTTGCTACCTCCTTCAACTACAAACTTCCCTACAGGATGTGCATTTCAACCTAAGATTAGTGTCCATCCCAGTTAACCAATCAGCACCATTATTATTGATACCTTTCATAGATGAGGCTGTGGATTCAGAGTGAAATAAAACAAGTCAGAATTACAGGAGCAGAGCTGTTATTGAAAAGAGCTTTCCCTCCCATCTGAAGGAATCTTTGCATTTAAACTCACCATGATAAATTCTACAGATTAATATTTGCATTTCTGAGCATGGATTACAATAATTCAGGCTGGTTAAAACTGACGGATCCCTGTAGCTGTAATATTTAATAAATGTGTTTTTGTTCTAAAGATCAGAAACGATTTAGTGTATTACGATGGGAACAGAGATACCCGTTTACATGAAGAGAGATTTAATATAGTGTATCATTCTGTGAAGACATGTGACTGACTGGAAACTTAATACATTCAAAGGCTGCAGCCTGACCAGACACACAGGCAGTTATGGAACAAAGGCTACAATTCTTCTTTTGTTATTAAAAAGCCACAACCAGTTTATTTGCTTATATGTTTACTCTGTTCTAAATAAGGAGTTGTGGTGCAACACATGTTTTGGAATATATATGGAACCCAAAATGTGACATGGGGCATAAGCAAAATGTGGCTTTTGAAGTCCCACCTTTATTAATTATCTCGGCACAAATGGGATAAAATATGACTGAATGTTAAAAGATCTTCCTTGAGTTAAAATTGGGCTGTCCTTTGGTTTTTAATACATATATAAGGGAGAACACTTTCTTCATTTGTCGTTGATTCTCCGTGAGCAATATTTCACTCAAATAGTAACTGAGATCATATTCCTAGGACTCTTTCAATTCTACTTTTCACTGGCCTCTAAGAAGATGTATAAGAGTGACTCAGGAGAAGTCCCTGTTTGATTGATCCCTTATGTCCCAGTGGAGGAGAATTCAGCCTCATTCAGCTCTACATTGTCCCATTGAGATTGCAGTCAACACCAAAAGCCTATGTCCAGCTATTGCTTAGCACAGGATACTGAATCAACAAAGCACTGCCTTAGATTATCTATCCACATAAAATAAATAATTAATATTTAGTACACATTCATCAGCTGACAGATTTCAATCAAAGTGTCAAAATTTCTTTAAATGATTTTTAAAACAGTTGGTTTCTCGCAATTTTTCTGGCTTGGACCATCTGAGCCCTAATTAATCTCAAATATGTCTGCTGAGACTCCTTCCCTAATAGATTCTGAGCAGTGGCCTTAAGTCATAGGCAAGTTAAACAACTCAATCCAATAGCTGAATCTCAAAATCATACTCCAGACCAAGCACGTACAAGGGCACAGGAGATCAGCTAATAAACAACATATATTTTAACCAGACTTCAAGAGGATGTAGGCAAGCTGGTGGAATGGATGGACACAGGGCAGGGCAGGTAATGCCGCAAAGTGTGAGCATGTATATTTTGGTACAAAAGCTGAGAAAACACAATATAAGTTAAATTATACAATTTTAAAGAAGCTGCAGGAATAGAAGCTGTGAAAAACCCTGTAGGTGGCAGGACAGGTTAACAAAGCAGTTAATAAAGCATATGGAATCCTGAGCCTTAGAATTGGAGGAATACTGTACAAAAGCCAGGAAGATACATTAAGCCTGTATAAGACAATGGTTCAGCCCCAGCTGGAGAATTTGTCCAATTGTGGGCACCACTCTGCAGGAAGGATGTGAAGGCTTTGGAGAGAATGCAGAATAGATTGCCAAAAATGGTTACGGGGATGAGGATCTTCTCTTTACAGCAGAGAAGGCAAAGAGGAGGTTTGATGGAGATGTTTAAAATTGTGAAGGGTTTAGATCAAGTAAGTAAAGCGAAACTATTCACAAATGCTGAAGGGCACAAATTTAAGGGGACTGACAAGAGAAACAGAGGTGGCATGAGGAAAAACCTTTTTACACAATGGGCAGAATTTTGCCCTTGATGGGTGGGCGGGCCCCACCGGCTCGGCGGTGGGTGGGCAGCCGATCGCCACCGCCGAAAAGGGCGCCGCCACCATTTTAAACAGGCAGGCCAATTAAGGCCCACCCAGCAGGCCTCCCAACGGGAAGCGCTACGCGCTTCCTGTGTGGTGGGGGGAGGGATTACCCAACTGTCAGAGTGCGTTCTTTCACGAATGCACACGAAAGAGTGCACATCTCCCTGAGACTAAGTGCTGTCTCAGAGAGAGCACTGAAAGTTTTATAAACTTCAAAAATAGAAAAATAAAAAAATTATTAACATGTCCCCCTCATGTGACAATGTCACACAAGGTGGGACATGTTAATAAATATCACATAAACTTTATTAAAGTTTATTAAAACAGACATGAAACTTCATCCTGCCAGTGGATGAGGTTTCATGTATTATCAGAAGCCCGCTGGGACTCCTGGCCTGCCCACCAACCTTAAGGTTGGACATGCAGGTCCTTTAATTGGCTTAATTATCCTGTCAATGGCCTCAATTGGCTATTGACAGATCAGTGGGTGGACAGCTGATTTCGCTGCCCCCCCCACCGCCTTCCTGAATATTTAAATTGGGCAGGATGATGTGGGGGGTTCCTCCTGATGTCATCCCACGTCATTTTCACGTCGGCGAGCAGGCCCCACCCCCAGCTCACCGACGGGAAAATTCTGCCCTATGAGTGGTTAATATTTAGAATGCATTGGCTGATCGGATGGTAGATACAGATTCAATAGCGGCCTTCAATAGAGGAAGATAAATACATGAAAGAGGAAAAATTGCAAGGATAAAGGGAAGGAGCGGGGTGGGAAGTGGGACAAACTGAATTGTTCTTTAAAAGAATTGGCACAAACTCAATGGTCCACGTGGCCACCTTCTGTGTTGTACTATTTTATGATCCTATAATTTTACTTGTCTTATGGAACAAGTTAATGGTTGACAACTGCAAACATGAATCTGACAAGCAATCATCTACATTTTCCCTTGCAACAGCAGAGCCTAGGCAACCAACATCAAGAAATTATTTAAAATTCCAATCTTTGCTTTAAAAATAAAACCGGTTCCAGAATAATTGAATCAGATGAATATGTTCAGAAAATAGATCAGCTTCAGCTGAGTCGCCTTAAATAAAAGCAGCATTGAGCAGAAAACCCTTTGAATGTCAGAGAATAAAAAAAAACCTCAGCAGAAATAGCTAATCTGTGCAAACTATAACATATGACAATTCAAAGTGTTTCACAATGTAAGGATAGAGAGCCAAAGATATGTTTTTATATGTATATATATACATATATAATATATATATAGACACAGAGAAACATCTTGTTTTTATACAGCATCTGTCATGGCCTCAGACATCCCTTCACAGTAAATGAAGTACTTTTTGCAGTGTAGTCACTGTTGTAATATAGCAAACAGAGCAGTCAATTTGTGCATAGTAAGCTCCCACAAACAGCAATGAAATAAATGACTAGATCATCTATTTCAGGTGTTGTTCAAGGGATAAATGTTGGTCAGGAATACGGTCGCCCATCCTTTTCGGATTTCCCTGGGGTCTCCTGGAATGGGGCATGAAGTGATCTTGGTTCTTCGAATTTTGAATTATAGCAGCACCCTCCCGAGCCCTGCTCAACAGATTCACCAGCTACCGCTGCAGAGAAGACTCGACTAAGGGACGCACAACTCTGGGACCCCTCAGTACCCTCAACACCACCCCCATCCCCCAACTCCCACCCCCACAGGGAGCTGGGGAGAATTGATAGTCAGGAGGGGATATTTCTGGGATATCGCGAGTTGGGGAAATTGCCTGAGACTGCAGAATAGGAAATGGAGGTCAGGGAGGAGAAGAAGGCCAGGGATTGGGGTGGACTTGGCAACCTATAGTTTGTACAGAGCTGGAAACAACAGCAGTGAGAAGAGGGGGGATTGAAGGCAACTAAGAAACAAGGGTCAGGTAGAGAGGAAGACTGGGGAATGGGGGTCAGAGAGAGGGAGACTAGAGAATGAAGTCGACAGTTGGGTAATGGGAAGTTGGAGAAAGAGGGAGACAGTGGAAAGGAGTTCTGGGCTTAGTCAGAGAGAGGAAGGCAGGGGAATTAAGGCCAGAGAGAGAGAGACTGGGATTGAGGGTCAGAGAGAGGCAGACTGGGATTGAGGGTTTGGGGAGAGGGAGACTAGGTACTGAGGGTCGTGGAAGAGGGAGGGAGACTGGGGATTAGAGTGGATTCAAGGGTCAGCATTTTCTGCAAAGCTTGTAGCAGCAGCAACATGATGAGTTACAGTGGTGCTGAAAGAGGAATGGTCAGTGAAGGGGTGAATGAAGCCTGGGGACTATACTGTGGGTGAACAATGAATGACTGTTTCCACCGGGAAGAAAATGGAAAACAAGGGCTGGATTTTCCACTCCCATTGACAGGGGGCGTGTTTGGTGACATGAGCAGACAATATGGCAAGACGGCCAAAAATCGTTCTATGCCATCATGGAAGCAGTATGTGTTCATCTGCTCTGCCCGTCAATGGTGGGCCACGATTCCCACTGTCCAACATTGGGGACTTAATTTTAATGCATTTGCATGTCATCATCTTGCCTGCTTGCTGGAATCATCCCCCCATGTCAAATGTACCTCTCATGTCGGCGTGACTTCAGAACAGCGTGATTTACGACTGCCTTTAAAAGGCGTGCACCTGGCGACCTGAACTTCGAGGGGAACTCAGAATGCACACAGCCTTGTGTAGTGCTCACAGGATCACCCATAGGACATAAAGGAAGAGGCACCGCACATTCAATGGAGGGGTATAGACAAGTTGTTTTTTCCTGGTTGACTTTCAGTGTGGTGCCGGGGCAAGGGCTCCACTGTGGATAGGGCCAGAGGGGTGGGGGTGTGGGCAAGGCTGCACAGACTGGTGGAAGTGCGCAAGCACATGCCGGGGCTTGCAGGGAGGGGTGGTGGAGGGTGAGGGAAGTGGCCATGCACTTGGAAAAGCTTTTCAAAAGTGAGCATTCTTCTGCAGCTGAGACCATTCAGCAGCAACTCTTTTAGTCGGGCCTTGGAAGCTTTTCTGCCCACTCAAGCAACACCAAAGCATGAAAGTGCCACCAAATGCTCCATAACTTTTCACCCCTTGGGTGCAGACTGCAAATTAATGTACGTTTCAGAGGCTGCAGAACAATTGGCCAACTGACAAGTTGTACCATCCCCTTGCGGAAGGTGGCCATGGTACAGGCACTGGTGGAGGTGCTCACAGCCCATTGCAATGTCTTTATTAAGGTTTGCACCAGTGTCCATTCTGGTTCAAGCTAACAGCACAACCTAACATTGCAGGTTAGGGAAATACCTGCGCCTGAGCTGAGAGCACAGCATGCAGTCCAGTGGGTGAAGCTAATGCCAATTGTTCAGGTGGACGGAGCAGAGGTGGTTGGATTTCAGACAGCCATGAAGTGCACTACATGTTGGTCATCCAAGTGGTGGCCAACACTCTCTTGCATGTGTGAAGGCACCATTCAGACTTAACCAAGAGAGATTCTCAGTACATCTATGCTAACCCACATGTCTCTCTCTTTGATCCTGCAGGAGGAGAACATCAGGATCATGGAGCTTGGTAACTGAGTGCCTCGTGGCTTACAGGGAGCAGCGCACAAGGGGAGAGTGCAATGGAGGCACCTGGCTCACCAATGGGAGGGGCACATCCCTCAAGATGAAGGGGCAGCAGGGCCTGCTGCGCACACAGCTGAAGATTTACAGTGAGTCATCACTTGCAGGTGCCTCGCTAGACCCAGGGTCTATAGACAGAGCCTGTCATTCATGCAGATGACCAAGAACCAGTGTCGCCGAAGACTGCACATGTATAGGGAGTTGGTTGGTCACAAATGCCACCTGCTGCAGAATTTGGCACCATGGAGGGCATCCACTGCCCGTGGCTGTGAATGTGATGTCAGTAGTTCCTCTCGGTTCCATAGGTGACCTGTGTGAGATCTTGCAAGCCTCCACCCACAAGTGTATGCAGGAGGTCATGGACACCAACTTCGTGAGGGCACAGAACTTTGTGCATTTTGCCTGGGATCAGGAAAGTCAGGAAACAAGAACACTGGGATTTGCACAGATCTCTGGTTTTCCACAGGTGCAGGGTGCCATCGACTGCACTAACGTGGTGATTAGATCTCCATAGCAACAAGCAGTCAACTGAGTTAACTACAAGGGCTTCCACTTGCTGAATGCTCAGCTGGTGTGCGACCACCACAAATGCATCCTACAGATCTGTGCGCAATTCGCAGGGACTGACCATGATTCCTATATCGTTAGCAGGTCTCAGATCCCTGACATCTTCCAGGGTCCACAGAGGCTGCAGGACTGGCTTCTCAGGGACAAGGGCTACCCACTGAAGAAATGGCTGATGATGCCCATGTGACAGCCTCAGACTGCAGCAGAGTGGTGCCCAAGCGATATAACGAGGCTCATGCAGCAACCCAGATTTTGGTGGAGCAAATGATAGGCACTTTGAAAATGAGGTTCCGATGCCTTGACAGTTCTGGTGGAGCACTGCACTACATTCCCCAGAGGGAGTTGTACATCACTGTAGCTTGTTGTGCGCTCCGCAACCTGGCACTGCAATTAGGGGGGGAGGACCTGGCTGAGGAGGATATGGAAGAATTGCACATCTCCTCCGATGAAGAGGACGTCAAAGGGAATGATGGTGATGAGGTCCACAAAGGTGAAGATGCTGGCATTGAGGCCATCGCATTGGCCAGATGAGGCAGGTGTGCTCATGAGGCCCTAGTATCTTCAAGATTCATGGAGGATGATGACGGGATGCTGTGAGGACAGTCCTGACATCCTCATCTTGCATCTGTGGACATTTGACTCCTGTGTGGCTGATGGCAGCGCATATACCCTCAGTGCTCAGGCTTATGCTATGAAGACACAGTGGAGACCCTAATAGTCGCAAGATTTCAGGAGGATGATGACAATATGCAGTGAGGACACTCCTCAGAACTTCACATAGCCTCTGTGGACACCTGACTCCTGTCTGGCTGAGGACAGCTCACTTGAGCTCTGTGATCAGGATCATATCACGGAGACGCAGCAGTGAAACTTTAAGTGCACCTGAATCTTTGGCAGCCTTCATTACCTATCCCCTTCAAGGCCACACTGTCACCAGACACAGATGCTGAAGAAATGGGGGGGCCAGCCCCATCTCAAAGGTGCTGAGAGCACACAGAGAGAAAGACAGACTGGACTCTGTGATGCCTGCCCACAATATTCTGGCAATAATGACCAGCACCATCGAGGAGCAGGCATCACTGATATGTCCAGTGGATGTGAAGCCAGACCATCACTTTGGTCTGAAGGTTACACACTGCACAGGGAAGAGGCCTTGGACTGAGACACCTGCCTTTAGCTTGTGCAGGAACTAAGGTTTCACATCCGAGTGACACGAACACTGCTCAGAACAAGGAACCATAGGCAGGGAGACATTCTTGGGAGTTTATTTACAGTAGTGAACATTATGTACAAGTGATTAACACTTGCGCCCACGCGGTGCAACTACAGCTTCTTAACCTTCCTACCCTGCTGCAAAGTCTTGGTGCTCCACGGACATCCACAGTAGAGGTGGTGGCAGCCTGCTGACTTGCTATACTCTGTTGTCTCTGCTGATTTTGAAGGGCGTCCTCTGGAGGGCCGAGATCTGGAGGGCCCCGGCCTGCTTTGGATACCCTACTGTGGGCCAGGTGCACCATTCTTGGACTGTGCAGCTGGAGATAATGAGGTCACAGGAAAAGGAGATTTGGCCGGACTTTCCTGGAGTCACCTGGCCCTTGGGTGTCGAGCTGCTGATCCTCCTCCCTATGGGTTCCCGATGGCCCCTGGCTGAGTCCTTGAGGAGAAAGGGAAGCTGGAGTGAGATTGAGCTGCCCCGCACCATCTTTGCATTGCCACTGTTGAAGGCCGACTATGGCGTCAGCAATGGAGGTCAGCCCCTGCAGCAGTACTGAACTGATGTCCTGGACTAAGGTCTCCATGGCGGCTACCATCCTGCCAGTGTTGACCTTGGTGCGCTGGCATGTCGGCACTATCACCTCAGCCTGAAAGCGGATGGACTCCTCCATCATTCCTTGCAATCTGAGGAGTGCACCAGACATCCCTTCCTGATGTTGCTGTGATGGTCTTTGCAGCTCCAACAACTGACTGAGGACAGAGGCTCATCCTCTGATTAGGACTCAGCAGATTCCTTGCCTCCAGCAGTCCTCCGAATGCCGGTGACCTTAGATATCCCTACCTCCTCCTGCTGCGGAACAGATTGTGCGATACGCTCACCAGATTGTGATCCCGAGGCTACTCTCCATCTAGGTCCCGCCGAGGCTTGTGTCACTGCGCTGGTGGAGGGTGTGGTAATGGGTCTTCAATGGTGCTGCCCTCAGGGTCTCAAACAAGGAGCTCTCGCCGCTGGTGTTGGGTCAAGGTTGCCTGAGGGCGACATGGCAGGTGTATCTAGGAGAGAAAGTGGAGATTATTAGTATTTGACAGTCACGTTACACACAGAACAGTTGACTCGGATTAACGTTGACAAAGGGAGGATCTGATGCAGGATCATCTTGTGGATGCTCGCCGCAGGAAAGGTCCACGTTCTCTCTGGCCAGCTCCAACGCGTGACTCCCGAATGGAGTGAGGAATTATCTCACTCCAGCTTCCCCTTCTCCTTAAGGAGTCAGCCAGAGGCTGTTGGGCACCCATAGGGAGGAGGACCAGCAGCTCCAACTCCCGGTCTGGGATCTCTCCCGTTGACTATGTGCGATCTTGTCCTGCATAAAGACAGGTGGAGAGAGTGTAAGCAAGGTGCATGCCAGGCCAAATGAGAATGATGCCAGGTATGCATATGTGCTGAGCGGAGCCATGGATGGGATTGAAGAGGCGATCTTCAGAGGAGATGAGGCCAGATGGAGGTGTGAGGGTGTGTATGGGAGAATGAGTGGTGATGTGCCTTGAGCTGGCAGTGAGCGAGATGCCTTGTGAGTGTGTGAGTTTAGAGTGATGAGATGGTTGCCTTAGCCTAGTGGCACAGATGAGATCATTCATCCGTTTTCTGCACTGGATGGCTGATCACCGCTGCCACTGACTCCCAAACCAGAACGGTGAAACTGATGGGCTTCCTGCGGCCAGAGTAGGAGACATCACAGCAGGCCAACATGGTGTCCAGAAGGCATCCCAGAGATGCGTCAGTGAATCAGGGGCTGCAATCTTCTTAGCTTTTGGGGCCATGTCTTCACTGGAGCAGTCCTGGGCTGCAAGCATCGAAAGCGGTGTGCGTGGCTGCAGTTTAAATGTGGCGCCCAGAATGAGGAAGCGGTGAAGTAACAGCGTGGCTGGCAAATCGGAGGCTGCCCGCTAGCAATTCGGCATGTTTTCCGTGAATGCAATATTAATGAGGCGGGATGGCCAGGAAGGAGACAATAGGGTGCAAAAATCCACCATTGCGGCCAGCAGGTAAAATGTCAGTTTTCACGTCCGTTCCCGCACATAATGCAAATCTGGGACATTTCCGCTCAAAGGGACAGAGTTTGAAGATTCTTACTGAAAGAACCAAAGAGGAAAGGAAAAGGAAAGTTCTTTAACTGAGGCTACAAGGCAATAGGATGTTTCATCATAAATGGCTATTGAGGTATATTAAGATATTATCTTATTTTACAGGGAATGGGATATAAATTAAATAATTGTCCACCACCATTCACGGCTGTGATAGGAATGCAGAGCTTAGATCTGATCTGTTGTTGCAGGATCACTTAGCTCTGTATATCGCATGTTGTTTCCGTTGTTTGGGATGCAAATAATCCTGTGTGTAGCTTCATAAGGTTGCCACTTCATTTTTAGGTATGCCTGCTGCTGCACTTGGCATGCCCTCCTGCACTCTTCATTGAACCAGGCTTGATTCCCTGGCTTGGTGATAATGGTAGAGTGATGGATATGCCAGGCCATGAGGTTACAGGTTGTGGTTAAGTACAATTCTGCTGCTGCTGATGGCCCACAGCGCCTCATGGATGCCTGGTTTAGAGTTGCTAGATCCGTTCGAAATCTATCCCATTTAGCATGATGGCAATGCCACATGACGTGAAGCAGGGTATCCTCATTGTGAAGACAGAACTTCATCTCCACAAGGACTGTGCAGTGGTCACTCGTACCAATACTGTCATGGACAGATGCGTCTGCAACAGGAGGATTGGTGAGGTCAAACAGGTTTTTCCTTCTTGTTGGTTCCAATAACACCTGCTGCAGACCCCATCTAGCAGCTATGTCCTTCAAGATTTGGCCAGCTTGGTCAGTAATGGCATGACGAAGCCACTCTTAGTGCTGGACATTGAAGTCCCCCACCCTTGCCACCGTCAGTACCTCAGTGGTGTTCAACATGGAGGAGTACTGATTCAGCAGCTGAAGGAGGTGCGGTACGTAGTAATCCACAAGAGGTTTCCTTGCTCATATTTGACCTGATGCCATAAGACTTCATGGGTCCAGAGTCAATGTTGAGGACTTGCAGGGTAACTCCCTCCTGACTGTATATCATTGTGTTGTCACCTCCGTGGGTCTGTCCTGCTGGTGGGACAGGAGATACCCAAGGATAGTGATGGAGAAATCTGGGACATTGTAAGGTATAATTCAGTATGACTATGTCAGACTGTTGCTTGACTAGTCAGTGGAACAGCTCTCCCAATTTTTGCACAAGCCTCCAGATGTTAGCAATAAGGGCTTTGCAGGGTTGACAGGTCTGGGTGTACTGTTCTCATTTCCGGTGCCTGGGTCAATGCCAGGTTATCCATCTGGTTTCATTCCTTTTTGACTTTTCTGGAGTGGTTTTGCACAACTGAGCGGCTTGCTAGGCCATTTCAGGAGTTAGTTAAGAGTCGACCACATTGCTGTTGGCCTGGTGTCACCCGTAGGCCAGACCAGGTAAGGACAGCAGATTTCCTTCCCTAAAGAGCAGTTTTTTTTTTTATTCTTTCATGGGATGTGGGCATTGCTGACAAGGACAGCATTTGTTGCCCATCCCAAATTGTCCTTGAACTGAGTGCCTTGCTACACTATTTCAGAGGGCAGTTAACAGTCAGCCACTTTACTATGGGTTTGCAGTCACATGAAGGCCAGGTCGGGTAAGGATGACAAATTTCCTTCCCTATGGCCATTAGTGAACCAGTTGGGTTTTTATGGCAATTGTCGCAGGTTTCATGGTCACCATTACTGGGAGCAGATTTTAATTCCAGATTTATTAATTGATTGAATTTAAATTCCACCAGCTGCCGTGGTGGGATTTGAACCCATGTCCCTAGATCAAAGGCCTGGGCCTCTGGGTTACTCAGCCAGTGACATTATCACTATGCAACCACCTCCCCTTAAATCTCCAATGGTGCCAACCTAGATTATTTGCTCAAACCTCTGGATTGGGGTTTGAATCCACAAGCTACTGGATGAGACATTAAACTGAGGCCTCATAGGTCTGAGCAGTGCAGACTCCATGTACAGGTGTACTCTTCATATCAGAGATGTTGATGATCTGGAAGGTGGATTATAGTGAACAGGATGATATGGCACCGTTCGCTCAGTCAGAAGTTAAGCTATTGAACAAAGTTAGAAGAAGAATCTCAACAGATCCATACAATCTACTGTTGGCTCCTGCAAAAATAGATTGTATATTTCATCTGGAGCTGTTCTGATATGATGTACGTGCACCTTTAAAGACGTGTATCTAAAATTGCTATCAATAACTACTACCACAGACACAGCATATGATGTAGTAGACCCATGACTTGCAGGCAGCCTGCAAGCAGAGGGATGGTGATTAGATGTACAATGATTAGCCTCCCAGTGAAAACTATCTGTATATAGTCTTACCTTCAAAAAAAGAGCCTATGTTATTGTTTCACCAATCCTTGTTATTGGTTGGTACATTTACAAAGAATATAAGAACATAACAGGGGCCAAACTTTCAATTGGTATAACATAGAAAGACTTGAATTTATATAGCACCTTTCATGACCACAGGACATCTCAAAGCCAATGAAGTATGTTTGACATTGTTAGAATCATAAAGTTCAAAATGATATTTTTATTTTAAAATATGTAAAGACAGTACATTATCTGGACACATGGATGCTGACCTTGAGTTTTTTTTTAAAGGTCATAAGTTCATCTTGGAACTGTCAACAAGCATGCCTTTTCCAAGAACTCACCTGACCAGCATGGTACTTGAGGGGGAAGAGCTGTATGTTTGTTTTGAACTGCAATCACTTTAATCAATGGGGATAAAGCTGGTAAAGGCAAAGGCTGGTAATTTGCTGGAAATCACATGATAGAGACTGGCTTTAATTTTTGAACTTGTTGGTTTTGAACTCAGTCTTTTGAGGAATAAACCAAGAAGGAAGGCTGCCCTAACTGGCTCTCTTCCTGCCTTGACAGAAATTCCATGTGTGGTTACCAATCTGCAGCCAGAGAACCCTCATCTGAATATAACTTATCTGCATTTTGAAACCTGCAAAGCTCAGACAAGACGAATTGAACCAGCTCTATATTCTCCTCCATGCCAAAGGTCCATTGGTGAGAACCTCTACATCTACTGGGAGTTCCTTCACATGAAGGAACTCCAAGTCAACAGCATTAAAACTCTGAGAACTCTATCCTTTATTTTATAAAGCCTATCCTCCAAAGCACGTCTCTGCAGAGACCCTATCTCTTTGCTCTTTGTTTGTTAGTGTGTGTGCACACGTGCTTGGGTATTTTTAAAAGGGGTAGATAGTTATACTGCCAGAGTAGTATTGTGTGTTAACCTGTTCTTGCAACTTGCTTAAAAATAAAGTTCTGTTTTATAATAATCAATTATTCTGAGTTTATTGAAAGAAGCCTGGTTAAAGTCTCTTTAAATCTGCATAACAGTAGTGAAGGTAAACAATTGGCCATTTTGGTGAGTGAATTGAACATTTAATCTAATGTTGCAACCTGTGGAGTAGTGGGGCTACATCGACTGCATACTCCTCCCATCCCGATCGTAACAACATGTAGTCAATGTTGTAATGTAGGAAACACAGCAGCTAATTAGTGCACAAGGTCCCACAAACAGCAAAACGATAATCAGTTAATCTGTTGTTTTTTGAGTTATGTTGATCAAAGGATAAATATTGAGCAGAGCACCAGGGAGAACTCTTGTGCTCTTCTTCAAAATAGTGCCACGATATCTTTTATGTCCACCTGAGAGGGCAAGTGGGGTCTTGGTTTTACACCTCATCCGAAAGACACCACCTCCAACAGTGCAATACTCCCTCAGTACTGCACAAGAGTGTCAGCCTTGCTTTTTGTACTCAAACCCTGGAGTGGGACTTGATGCAGTGGTGCAGTACTGTTTGCAGTAAGTCAGACACTAAACTGTTATATAAGGACATGAACATTGAGGTAAAACCAATCTTGGGCAGTGCCGCGAAATGGATGACAGTGACTCAGCAGACCATTTTACAATTTGGCTGATTTTATTAGGTCCTTGAAATGGAAAAAATATTCACCCAATGTTTAAATGTTTATGGGTTGTTTTAAGACATAAATCCTTCACATTCTTTAAGTCACTGGTCAGGGTCACTTACAGATCTGAATGGCTTTCTTTTTTTAATTGTACTATTAAAGGGCACAATGTCTAATTGTTAAGTAACCAGGCTGAGATTATTCAAAGTTTAATCATTGGGAGATTATTGTAGGAATGCACTCCCCATTGCACTGAGATCCAAATAAAACAAGCAAACAAATGTTTCGTAAACAAAAATATGTATATCTTTAAAATAACACAGATGATTACATTTAAATATCAGGGAAGCTGGAATTCTGTGGGGGAAGTTAATGAGTGACAGATCTTTATCTGATGGAATTCACATTATCTCAAACAAGGGTCAACAACTGTTATCACAGTCAGCAATATTTTCCATCTTGTCAGAGTTTTGTGATGTGAGGTATTTCACTGCTGGTAGCCAACTCAGTCAGAGGACCTGCATGATCCCCCACAACACATGAAGGGCAGGATATTCTATTGATAACAATCCTCACATTATGTTCTCCCCTTCATATGACATCTTCCTATTCATCCACTCAAGGGAATTATTGTCAAACAGTATCTCAGCTATGTCCAACTGTCCAGAACGATGACAAAAACAATCTCTAGGTTTCATGTTCCAACTCCGTGCATGTAGACTAGTATCTCTCCCCAGGACACTTTGTTCAACTTTGCGAGAATTGATTGCAATTTGCTTATGTCTATGGCATTTACTGGGTGTTCCACATGAAGGTAAAAGGAATCCTCTTTACCGGTGAGATTGCTACTTTGATGCAATGGGTTTCACTGTACAAAATTAACCAATTATTAGTTAACCAGAAGTTCAGGTGGGGTTTTCTTCGTTGAATTTCGCACCAATGCCTTTTGAAGTTTTGGTTGGTCTTCTCGGATGTACTTTAACAAAGCCTGGGCTCTTTTATTAACTTTGACAACCAATTTCAATATGGAACTCAGCCCCTTGCTTTGCCAGTAGTTTTGGTCTTCATATAACGAACGTAAGAGCATTTCAGGCAAGCACTGTGAGGCAATGGTCTTCATAGTGTTGGGAGGTAACCTAAAGCCAACCAAAGTACATTGCATGCCTCTTAAAATATGTACGTCCACGTACAAAAGCCACTAACATCACAACAACTTGCATTTATATACCAGCCAAAGAAGAGAGAGAGAGGGTTTTGCAGAGGAATTTCCAGAGCCTGGATGCCTGAAGGCACAGCCATCATTGGTGGATGAGGGGTAGTGAAGGATTCACAAGAGGCCAGAGTTGGGGGAATGTGGAGTTCTCAGAGAGATGCAGAATCGGGAGGGGCTGCAAAGATAGGGAGGAGTGAGACCACGGTGGGATTTGAACATGAGGGTGAGAATTTTAATATCAAGGGTATAAATTAAAACTATCAATGGAAACCAATGCAGCTAACTTCTGAAAGCCAAATTCAATCACATAAGGGGAGAAATTCATTCATTTGCAGACTAACCTCAGTTCCCCAAGGCAGGCAACACCTTGGGCTGCCACCTTCACAACCCAGGCAGCAGTCTTCAAATTATATCAATGGAAAAGGTCAAGTGGGCCACATAGTTAGTGGTCTGCAGTGCTGCCTGTCTCCTGGGAATCCACAAATTTTCTGCCCCATAGTCTTCAACTTCTTTCCATAAAACATCAACCAATAAAAGTTTATAGATATAAAAATTTGAGCATGACGAAGTACAACTATAATATGTTATAACGTTAAATTCCCTCCAATGAATATTATATAGAGCCTGTGTTATGAAATATTCTGCCAGATATGGAGAACCTCTTCTCTAAGTTAGGTGGGTTCCCAAACTATTGGAGATATTCTAATTATTTGATGTCATGTTAACCTGGATTATATGAAAGGGGCAAGAGGAAAATCTCAGTTCTGCTCAACCATTTTGCTTTCTGTGTCACACCTTAACCCCAAAATTCTGTGGTTTCCAATCTAACCCTTCTAATTTTAGCACAGCTAAGCTGTACAAGCGGAGAGCACAGGGTAAGATTTCCAATTCTTGTGAGACCAGAGTGGTGAGAAGTTCCACCATCTTTTCCAGCTCCATTTTTGAGTGCCTTTGGTGATGCAATCCTCATATGGTGTCTGCTATATGAAGATCACACTTCAAACCAGCATTGTTGTCAAACTGGATTCAGACATCATTTTAGTCAAGTCCCTCTAAGGCCTTTAGTACAGTGACACTTCCAACTTACTGTAAAAACAGAAAATGCTGGAACCAATCAGCAGGCCAAACAGCATCTGCAGGAGAGGAACGGAGTTTTACCACTTCAGGTCAATGACATTCCAGAATCAGAGTTCTAATGAAAGATTATCAAGCTGAAACATTGAGCTACCTTTCCGATCCCCACAGATGCTGCCTGACCTGCTGAATATTTCCAACATTTTCTAATTTCCTTTCAAATTTTCAACATCTGCTCTTTACTGTTGTTGATCACCACCAGCCCTTGTCCATTATAATCAGATCAAGAGAGCAAGGTAACAGCTATATGTATATGAATTACATCATATGATTATTTTTTTTTCTTTCAGCTGCCTTAAGAACTCATCCTAGGCCACACCAGGACAGAGAAAACAGGTAAAATGTTCTTGGAATAGAGAAATATTGCCTTCAGGTGAACACAAGGGAGTAGATCTTGACTTTATGTGGCAGCATATAATAGGCGAGTGAATCAGCAGCCCATTTTACATCTCTCCCCATTGACTTCAGTGGAAATAGACATCAGGGCTGCTGATTCACTGTTTTGCACTGTCAGACAAAGTCAAGGTCTACTCTTTGCAGTGGTGTGTGAGTGAATTTAACATTATAACATTTATAGTCGTACTTCATCATGCTCAAATTTTCAACCAAGTCCCTTCAACACCAACCCTCGATGAACTGTTGAAATTTGGAAGTGCCATGACAGAGGTGACCGGCACGAACTCCACCAATCTTTCTGAAGCAACAATGGACCCGTGCCACTAAGTATACATAAGCATGGACTGGTTGGGCCTAATGGCCTGCTTCTGTCTGTACCTTCTATGTATTATTTGACATTTTAAATTTGCACCGATACCACCTGAACTGTTCTGCACACTTACCAATCTAAATCATTGAAATTAATTGTATGTCTATTCCTGTCCCTGTCAAAGCTGGCCAAAATTATCTCCACATCCTGGGAAAAAAAACAAACATTACAAAAATAATTAAATCAATGTAAATCAATGCCAAAACCATACAAAAGCACCAAGACTTCTACTGAACATGTATGAGTCCAAAGCACAAAATACACAAACACACTGCGATATAGTATAAAAACAGAGGCATTCAGAAGAACAGGCAGTATCTGTGGAGAGAAAGAGTTAAAGTTTCAGCTTGATAAGCAATATGCATGTGGCCTTAGTTACAGGTGTTATTGAATCTTCCTTTGTGTCAGGTGGTTTTCAATGTTCAGTAACAGGTGCCACATCCAGCTGTAGAAATGGGGCCATTATCTCTTTCAGGTAGATTTGTTCTCCCTAGAATCGCAGTCACAACACTGAAGGCACTATGGTCATCATCCATGATCCTGCTGCTGTTCAACATAGGTGGAAGCAATGTTCCAGATTTGCTATTCCAGGAAACAGATGGAGTATTACAGCTATGTTCTTTGTTAAATTGGTCTGTGGGGTTCATTGCCAGTGATTTGGCTCAAAACCACTTTGCCGAGAACAGGCCAGTTCCCGTAATGTAGTTCTAATGAGATATAGTCCTCATAAGTATTCAAACTGGCTTTTATGACACTACAGCTAAGATAATGATCCAAAAGGGAGCAGTTTAGTGCCAACCCTTGGGATTAAGGCCAACACTTTTGTTATCAACATTTAAAAAAAAATTCTAAGAAGACATTAAATTGTTATATCTTGAAATAATGTCACTGTTGCAGGCACTGTTCACAAGCATGGAAGCTCATATTGTGAGGCTTCAAAGCTTGAAATGCTACAGTGCATAAAATATACTGTGTGGTTACTTTGCGTGTAAGCTCTGACATTGTCAAATACTAAAATGTGCTTATCTCAAAAAATATCCCATAGTCTCAATGCCATCCCTCACAACCACTACATTGCCTACCTGCAGCTGGGGGCTGTGGGCTGTGGGCCTTCTTCAAGAGCACCATCAGTGCTGCATCATATCAGCTGACAAGATCAGTCTGGTACTGATTGACAATTCAGTGTTTAATTGTGAGAACGTGATTAATTTCTACATGTACCAGTCTGAACAAAGCATTGACCTAAAATTGGAGATTTTCTTCCTTACTGTAAATCAAATCATGTTTTAAGTAAACATTTTTAACTACTTCGCTGCTTAAGATTAATAAAGATGGCTGAAGAGAATCATAAGTTTCCCTCTGACCATCTGCATTCTGTATTGTGGAATTTTGATTCTCGTGCACTCCTCCTCATTCCTTCTCTGCCCAGTATAAGGTCCGTAGATCAATCCTTGGTCCTTTCCAACAGAGTCAGCCTGCAGTGGGGGATGATTGCACAACTTATTAAAACTAGAGACTCTTGACTGAGAAATAACGTACTCGAGTGACTGGAGCAAAGTCTACAGATGATCTATATTTTAGCCACAGGGCAGAGATATTTTCCTCTTCTCTTAGTTATTCTCCTTAGGATAAAGCCACCAAAATATCAATAATCGCCAATGGATTTTTGAGTAAATTATCCACGTTTAGGATAAAGATTTGAAACTGCCAAGCAAAGAATGCCTGTTGATTTTTGAAAATGTTCATATTCTGATTATATCAGAGAGCTAGGCTATCTTATATAACTATGTCCCATTGTAAAATGAGGATTTCCATCTCCGATTGAGCACCCACATTCTGTACTATTTCCCGATTTCCTCCACTGCATAGAAATCTACTGTATGAAAATGGAGACTAAGCCCTAATTACATACATTGTGATTTGGGAGCAGGTTTCTGCTTGGCCAGAATGTGTGTGGCAGACCTGAAACACAGGAGAAAATAAAGTACTTAAGCAGGAATAACAAAACATCCCTCTGGGAATACATGGCCCCTACTGTTCTACCATATTAGAGCATGGACGGATAATTGTCTAGCATCAGAGACTACTGGAGATGAGCCAATTTCACATTGTTTAAATGCCTGATTCCTTCTTTTTTCCATAAACAATTTGTTTCCATAAACATTTGCAAATATTTATGCAGTCAATCAGCATCAAGAGCTTAGTGCATTTAAAGCCATAGCAGTTTGTACCTGTGGTCCCCACATTTAAATCTGACATCAATGTTTCAATGGGTTGTTTAATAATCATTCCCAATATTTCCAGATCTTTGCCAAGCAAAATGGAAAGGCTGCTGCTTCTTTTACCAATTAGTTCACCAGAGCTGTCCTTAATCTTGCATAGATGAGCATGCGGTATCCCATTAGCGTTATTCAAAGCGACCATCGACCACTTTCAGGTTAGTGGCTGATTGATTTCTGCTGGGAATTAGTAGAGGTGCTGAAGGTTTGCAGTGTTATTTACTGTTGGTGAAATATACAAGGCAGTGGTGTGGCACATGGTGAAGGCCTTGGTTCTCACTTCAAGAGTTCTGTTCATGACACTTGCTCCTAATCATGGGTGCTGTAGTTACTATTCCCCTTGGCTTGCAGCATGAGAATGAGCAGAACCAGCACAGAATAGGACATGTCCCTCAAAGAGAGAGGAGGAAAAGGAGGAGGAGAAAGGCTCTCAGCAGGAGTGTATCTAGCCAGGGGCCAAGTAATCTAACTCAATCTAAGCCAGGATTAATGTGTGACGCCTTCATTTCACTGTTGAGGATTCCCAGAAACTGGCCATCTGTTGCAGGCAGACCTGCAATCTCACAGCAATGTGAAGGATGGCACTGCCAGTTGTGGGAAAAGTGACCTTGGCCTTGAACTTCCACGCATCGGACCCCTTCCAGGCTAGAGCAAGCATCATTTTCAACATCTCACAGTTCACCATTCACTCTCATATAGGGGAGGTGACTGACAAAGTGTATGCAAATAAAGGGCAATATACTTCACTCTCTCATTACAGAGAGAAGCAGGCAGGGTGAACATGCAGCTTCACTGGGATAGCTGCTTTGCCCATTGTGCAGAGTGACATTGACCGCACACGTGACTTTGTGAGGGCCACATCTAAATTCAGAAGTGTACCATAAGTGTAAAACAATTCCACTCCTTAAACATCCAGCTGGTATGCAGCTATCCACAACACATCATGCAGGCCATTGCCCAGTGTATAGGCAGCAGCCTAGATGCTGTCATTCTGCACCAGTCTACTGTACCATTAGTATTTCAGCCACAATGACAGACCAGAGGATGACATCTGGGCAGCCAGGGCGATCCACTGCCCAGCTGGCTCATGACTGCAATGTGCAGCCCATGCACTCATGGGCACCGTGCTTTTAACAACAGCCAAGCTGCCACACAAAATATCATCAAGAAGACCATTGGAGTGTTTAAACAACACTTCTACTGACTGGGCCGCTCTGGAGGAGCTCAGTAGAGCTTGAAACTCACGATTCATCATGATCTGCTCCACAGAGCTACTTCACAATCTCGCCATCATGAAGGCATAGCCCTTGTCACCAGTTATCTGGTGGGCAGCTGGTGAGGAGGAGGAGGAAGCATGGAGACCATCAATGCATCCCTGAACCCAGCCTGACTGTCCATGACCATCTCATCTGACTATAGCACCAGTGATCAAAATCCCAACTCCCTATACACCAACACTCCGACTTTACCATCCCCTGTTATTGATCATGGTGTTTTCTTGGTTAAAATGCTGAAATAGCCAGCTCAAAACAACCAACATTCCAAACCAACTTCTTACCAAATAAAGTATCTAATATTGATACAAAACTCAACTAATCACTCTTGTGCATTCCATTGGAATATTTCCCTGTCCTAGTGCTCCTACACCATGTGACCTGAAGCATAGCTAGTGGAAAGCTCTTCACCTTCAGTGGGGAGGCTGTCAATGGTCTTGTAGAAGCTCTGGCTCTAAAGGCCCAGCTTTGGACTGTACCATCTCAGCATGGATAACGGCAGTCTGGGCTGGCTGCCATGCAGACAGTGGTGAGAGGATGCATATTATCGTCCTAAATGATAACGATGGGTTCATACTCCCTGGAGTCACTCCCAGGGGTTGGGTGGTGGGGTGCTGCTCGGGGAAACTTCAGCAATGTTAGCAATGTGTTAGAGAACAGATTGCTGGAATGCAGTGACACTCTGTAAGTCCCATTGAACCATGTATCCATTATATTAGCAGTAATTATCTGCAAGACTACAGGGAAAAGGCAGGAGAGTGGGATGGGGTGAGTAGCTCTTGCAGAGAGCCAGCATGAACACTGTGAGCTGAGTGGCTTCCTTCATTTTATGATTCTATAATTGGCGGCTGTGAACGTGAAAATGAATGACAGTATTTCTTCTTTATCACTACCTTTCTGCACTTCCAACTCTTTCACTTCCACCAAAGTCCAGCCAGGTTGCAGATCTTAGGTATCTGAAACAAGAAAGGCACCTGGGTGGGGTTGTTGTGAGGGGAAGGGAGGGGAACAAAGTGGTGCATGCTTAGGCCATCTGCAGATTGTAAATGAGAAGAGATTGTGGAATGCAAGGAAAGTGGGATGTGAGAAGGTGGATTGGTTAGGAACATACTGTCACCTTAAATGTTTTCAGCCGTGCTCCTGGCCACAGCCTTAGCTGTGCGGGGAGGTGGTGGTGTAGTGGTAAAGTCACTGGACAATCTATAGGCCCAGGCTAATGCTGGCGGGACACAGGTTCAAATCCCACCATGGCAGCTGATGGAATTTAAAATTTACTTAATGAATCTGGAATTAAAAAGCTAGTCTCTGTAATGGTGACCATGAAACCATTGTCATAAAAATCCATCTGCTTCACTAATGAAGGAAACCTGGACTCGAGACCGACAGCAATGTAGTTGACTCTTAAAAAATGCCCTCTGAAATGGCCTAACCAGCCACTCAGTTGCATCAAACAGCTACAGAGATGTCAAAAAGGAATTAAACTGGACTGACCAGCCAGCATTGATCCAGGCATCAGAAACGACAACAGCACCCCTGTTGACACTGCAAAGTCCTCCTTATGAATGTCTAGGGCCATTGTGCTGAAGTTGGGGGAGCTAACCTACAGACTATCCATGCAACATAGTCATACCCACTGAATCATGCCGTACAGACAAGATCCCAGACACCACCATCACCATCCCTGTGTATGCCCTATCCCGCCGACAGGACAGACCCAGCAGACGTGGTGGCACTGTGGTATACTGGCGGGAGGAAGTTGCTCTGGGAGTCTCCAACATTGACACTGGACTACATGAAATCTCATTGCAACAGGTTGAACATGGGCAAGGAAAACTCCCACTGATTACCACCTACCGCCCCAACCCCCACCACCTCAGCTGATCAGTCAGTACTCCTCTATGTTGGACACCACTTGGAAGAAGCACTGAGGGTAGCAAGACCACAAAATGTACTCTAGGGAGGGGGTGTCGTGGGGGGAAGAGACTTCAATGTCCATCACCAAGAATGGCTCGGTAACACCACTACTGACCCAGCTGGTCAAGTCCTAAAGGACATAGCTGCTAGACGGGGTTTGTGGCAGGTGGTGAGGGAACCAACAAAATTGAAAAACATACTTGACCTAGTCTTCAACAATCTACCTGTTATAGATGCATATGTCCATGATAGTATTAGTAGGAGTGACAGTCCTTGTGGAGACAAATTCCCATCTTCACATTGAGGATACCCTCCAGCGTGTTGTGTAGCACTGCCACCGCGCTAAATGGGATAGATCTAACAACTCAAGACTGGGCATCCATGAGGTGCTATGGATCATCAGCAGCAGAAGTGTACTCAACCACAATCTGTAACCTCATGGCCCAACATATTCCCCACTCTACCATTACTATCAAGCCAGGGGATCAACCCTGGTTCAATGAAGAGTGCAGGAGGGCATGCCAAGCGCAGCACCAGACATACCTAAAAATGAGGGGTCAACCTCGTGAAGCTATAAAACAGGGCTACTTGCATGTTAAACAGCATGTGATAGGTAGAGCTAAGCAATCCCAAAACTAATGGATCTGATCTAAGCTCTGAGCCATGCCTGGTGGTGGACAATTGAACAACTCACTGGAGGAGAAGGCTCCACAAATATCCACATCCTCGTGATAGTACAAAACACAAGGCTGAAGCATTTGCAATCATCTTCACCAAGAAGTGCCGAATGGATGATGCATCTTGGCCTCCTCCAGAGGTCCCCAGCATCACAGATGCCAGTCTTCAGCCAATGCAAATCACTCCATATGATATCAAGAAACAGCTGAAGGCACTGGATACTGCAAAGACTATGGGCCTGACAACAGTCCAGCAATAGTACTGAAGACTTGTGCTCCAGAACTTGCCGTGCCCCTAGCCAAGCTGTTCCAGTACAGCCAGTACAGCTACAACACTGGCATCTACCCAGCAATGTGGAAAATTGCCCAGGTATGTCCTGTACATAAAAAGCAGGACAAATCCAACCCAGCCAATTCCTGCCCCATCAGTATGTAGTATAATAATAGATGCCCTGGTGTGACTTTAAAGTTATAATCCTATGCAAATAAGATAAAAGCAAAATACTGCAGATGCTGGAAATCTGAAAAAAAAACTAGCTGGAAAACTAGTCTGGAAGCTGTCATCGACAGTGCTATCAAGCGGCACTTACTCAGCAATAGCCTGCTCACTGAGACTCAGTTTGGGTTCGGCCAGCTGCTGACCTCATTACAAACTTGGGCCAAACATGGACAAAACAGCTGAACCCCCAAGATGAAGTGAGAGTGACTGCCCTTGACATCAAGGCAGCAATTGACTGAGTGTGGTATCAAGGAGCCCAAGCAAAACTGGAGTCAATGGGAATCAGGGGGAAAACTCTCCGCTGGTTGGAGTCATACCGAGCGCAAAGGATGATGGTTGTAGTTGTTGGAAATCAATGATCTAAGGACATCACTGCAGGAAGTTTCTCAGGGTAGATTCCTAGGCCCAACCATCTTCAGCTGCTCCATGAATGACCTTCATTCCATCATAAGGTCAGAAGTGGGGATGTTCGCTGATGATTGCACCATGTTCAGTATCGTTCACAACTCCTCAGATACTGAAGCAGTCCGTGTCCAAATGCAGCAAGACCTGGAGTACATTCAGGCTTAGGCTGACAAGTGGTAAGTTATATTCGAGCCATACAAGTGCCAGGCAATGACCATCTCCAACAAGAGAGAATCCAACCATCTCCCCTTGATGTTCAATGGCATTACCATCACTGAATCCCCCACTATCAACATTCTGGGGTTTACCATTGACCAGAAATTTAACTGGGCTAGCCATATAAATATTGTGGCTACAAGAGAGGTCAGAGGTAGGGAATTCTGCGGCGAGTAAATCACCTCCTGACTCCCCAAAGCCTGTCCACCATCTACAAGGCACAAGTCAGGAATGCGATGGAATAGTCTCCACTTGTCTGGTTGAGTGCAGCTCCAACAACATTCAAGAAGTTTGAAACCATCCAGGGCAAAGTAGCCCACTTGATTGGCACACCATCCACCACTTTCATCATTCACTCCCTCCATCACTGATGCACAGTGGCAGCAGTGTGTACCATCTACAAGATGCACTGCAGCAACTCACCAAGGCTCCTTCAACAGCAACTTCTAAATCTGTGACCTCTAACACTTAGAAGGACAAGGGCAGCAGACAGATGGGAACACCACCACCTGCAAGTTCCCCTCCAAGCCACTCACCATTCTGACTTGGAACTATATCGCCATTTCTTCACTGTCGCAGGGTCAAAATCCTGGAACTCTCTTCCAAACAGCACTGTGGGTATACCTACAGAGCATGAACTGTAGCAGTTCAAGAAGGCAGCTCACAACCACCTTCTCAAGGGTAATTAATGTTGGGCAATAAAAATGCTGTCCTAGCCAGCGATGCCCACATCCCATTAAAGAATAGAGAAAAAGAATCGTGGCTCTTTCCACTAATGGCCAGTAACATCTTCTGCATGACATGAAGCCGTGCCTGGCACCATTTGGTTAGGCGCTGCTGCGTCTTGTCCTTCACAAGAGAGGGTAGTGTGGCAGTGAGTGTGGTGCAATGTGTTTGGTTGATGTGGCTGTGATGGTTGAATAGCAAGCTGTGAAATATGGGTGTGAGGCTTACAGCAGTGCTAAGTGTGTGAGCGTGAGTTGAAGCTATGAATGCCAGGTAGGAGCCATGTTTGATAGGGATTGTTAGTAGGTGACTGATGGGGGTTTGGCAATGAATTGAACAGTGTTTGAAGCTCATAGTGCATTTGTGGGGGATATGACATTTAAAGATGCATTCGCTCACCCTGACCACTGATTTCACTAAAGTGTACAAAATTCTTACAGGGCTCGACAGGGTAGATGCAGGGAGGATATTTCCCCTGGCTGGGGGTCTAGAGCCAGGAGACACAGTCTCAGAATAAGAGGCAGGCCAGTTAGGACTGAGATGAGGAGGAATTTCTTCAGTCAAAGGATGGTGAATCTTTGAAATTCTTTACCCCAATGGGTTGTGGAGGCTCTGATGCTGAGTATGTTCAAGACCAAGATTGATAGATTTCTGGATATTAAAGGTTATCGGACAGTGTGGGCAAATAGTGTCAAAGTAGAAGATCAGCCATGATCTAATTAAACGGCAGAGCAGGCTCAAAGGGCTTAATGGCCTATCCCTGCTCCTGTGTTCCTATGGTCATTGAACCTCTTGCAGCACTGCATGCAGATCCTTGGGGCTAGACTTCCGGTATTGACTGCGATGGTAATCTACTCCATTGCCTTCCAGTGTCTGTCCGGAGGGCCTCCTGGTCGCCACATGAATATAGTACCTCTTTCCTCCTGTTAACCTCCTGCACCAAGGCCTTCATTGCTGCACTGGATAACTATCAAGCCCATTCTCTCCCTGTTTCGCCATATTTATTCTTTCTGAAGGTCAGACAAGCTTGCCTAGCCATTTCCAATAGTACCTACTCCAGACAAAATGGATCCCCCTTGAAGAAGCACAGGCTGGTTTGAACTCATAGCCTCTGACAATTCTTGGGCCTTGTGTTCAGGCAAGCAGCCACTAATAGCATCTCATTCTGGCTGTGTGTTACAACCATATAAATTAGCAGGCAGCATGAAACTTGCAGGCTGTCTTCATCAGAAGAAACAGGCGCAGGTTAGTCACATACCACAATCCCCATGCCCATTTTTGGGACTTATCAAATTAGGCAGCCAGGAGATATTATAAAAACACCTTCATTTCCAGAAAGGTCATGTTTAATCAAACTTATCAACTTTTTTGAAGAAGTAACAGAAATAGACAAGGGTAACGCAGTGGATGTGATTTCCATGGATGTTCAGAAGGTTTTTGATAAGGTGGCATATGAGAGGCTCATGATAAAGATCAGGCTGTACAGAATAGGAAGCAGAATAAATTGAAGAAATGGGAAAGGTGAAATGCAGTAGGAATAATGTAGCAATGTGATGGCCTGGCAGAAAGTCAATCAAACTGTCAATTTAAGATATCAGCAAGTATGTGTGTGTGGTAACATGTATGTATGTGGCAACATGCAAGTGGTAATGTGTAAGTAGTAACATGCAAGTGGTAACATGTAAATGGTAACATGTAAGTAGTAACGTGGAAGTGGTAACATGTAAGTGGTAATGTGTAAGTAGTAACATGCAAGTGGTAACGTGTAAGTGGTAACATGTAAGTGGTAACATGTAAGTGGTAACATGCAAGGAGTAACATGCAAATGGTAACCTGTAAGTGGTAACATGTAAATAGTAACATGCAAGCGGTAACATGTAAGTGGTAACATGTAAGTGGTAACATGCAAGTAGGAACATGTAGATAGCAACATGTAAGTGGTAACATGCAAGTAGGAACATGTAATTAGCAACATGTAAGTGGTAACATGCAAGTAGGGACATGTAAGTAGCAACATGTAGATGGTAACATCAAGTAGGAACATTTAAGTAGCAACATGGAAGTGGTAACATGCATGCCAATATGATTAGAAACCAAGTGCTCTGAGGTTGTTAAATGTGTGTGAAGATGGTCTGTAAAAATGGCTTGAGGTTCCTCGGAATGGCAATCAGTGTCAGATTGCCACTCCATTCCCAATTTTTTACCTTAATTCTTTTTCGACCCATCTCACCCAACCTTCCACACAGGCCGGTTGAGATCCAGGCAGTGCAGCATGTCCCAGGACCTAGCATCAAAGTGCAGCTGAGTCGAAAGGAAGGAGGCCACGCTTCTTTCTTACAGGATTAGCTGCCGTAAACCAGGTAAGTTTAAAGGTCCAATGAAATTTAAGGGTCCTTAATAGACCAGGGAGAAGATAAGTGCCTAAGGTAAGTAGATAGGATTTGAGGGAGTGGGGGTGGTCAGAGGTTGGGGTGTCGGAGGTAAAGGGGTTGGAAGTAGGGGGTGGTTGGAGGTGGGGTGGTGGACAGAGGTTGGAGCAGGGTCGAAGGTGGGGGGCTGGTCGGAGTTCGGGGTGGTCAGGGGCCAGAGAGTGTTGAGCCTTGGGTTGGGTCAGGTAATGCCTCGGTGGAGGGAAGGGTAGGGGCAGTGTCAGGCCAGATCATGTCGAGCTTGGGAGGAGGATGGGGGTGAGAGTCGGGCTTGGCGGGGAACAGTCACCATGGGGGTGGGGGAATCCCATGGATTGGGGAGTTCCTGTTGGGGTGGGGGGAGTCCCATGGGTGTGTAGTTGGTGGGGTGGGGGGAGACCTCTGGGAGGGAGTGTGAGGATTCCCACAGGGAGGTCAGTGTGGGACCGTACAATAGTTACCCAGAAGTTAGATGTGGTTTTAAGCCTTCTAACTCTTTCTGGGTGACTATTGATGTTAACCAGTCAGAACCATCCAAAGCTTGTGATTTAAATTGCATTTTCGAACAGTGCCCAGTGTAGGGCAATTGCCCAAGGGAAGTTTGCATTTCTGGGCAATTGCCGTGCAAACGTTACCTGGGAGCAACCGAAAGGAATTCCCTACCGCATTTTTGGGGTAGCCCCCCCAGATCTGATGCTGGGGAGCTTGGAAGTTACAGCCTGATCCTTTAACATGATGGACAAGATTCTGACATCCATAATTTATTGATAGCCACAGATAAATAAGTTGTGTGGCTGTGTTTAGCTCGCAATGACATTTGTAAGTGATGTATTTACTAAGCTCTCTCCCTGAAGTCAAGGTATTCCTTCCGCAATCCCTTTTATCTCTGGTAACACCTAAGGGCACACCGAAATCTAAATCAAAATGCAAGTATGTGAATGGAGGCTGACAGATGGACCTGCACCATTGACTTTGCCTCTTGCCCACTCACTGGAATGCGGAATGATTTGTGCTGTAGCTTCAAAAGACGTGCAGCTTGAAGTTGTCACCGGTACAGAAAGAGTGCTGATCAGAGAGGCTTTAGATGAGCCCAAGACAAGAATGGACAGGATTTCATAGCTTCAACCAGCTACACCTCCTGTTCAGTAGACCTAGGAACATTCAATCTCTTGAGTTAGTTGGCCTGTTGACATTGCTGCGCAAGAACTTAGAAGTCCAAGCTCTCAGTTCCCATTTGTTGAACCAATTAGTTTAATTTTGTTTTTGAACACAAACTGTTACAAATCACCCGTTAGTCTTCAGATGGAGTATCGTGTACAATTCTGGGCACCACACTTCAGGAAGGATGTCTTGGCTTTGGAGAGGGTGTAGAGAGAGATTTACCAGGAAGATACCATGAGTGAGGGACTTCAATTCTGTGGAGAGACTGGAGAAGCTGCGATTGTTCTCCTTGGAGTGGCGAAGGTTAAGGAGGAATTTAATGGAGGTTTTCAAAGTGAGGAGTTTTGACAGAGCAAGTGGGGAGAAACTGTTTACTCTGGTAAGTGGATAAGGGGCTATCGACTTAAAACAATTTTCCATAGAACTAGAAGGGAAATGAGGAGAAATGCTTTCACTCAAATCTGGAGGATGGAGGAATCAGATTTCATAGGAACTTTCAAAAAGCAATTGGACATTTTCTTGATGAGGAAGAAAATGCAGGATCCTGGGGAAAAAGTTGAGGGGTGAGACTAAGTTAGACTACATTTAAATAAAATGAGACAGGTGCAATCAGCTGAATGGCCTCCTGTGCAATAAAATTTTACAGTTCTATGATTTTAACTTTCCAACAATGTTAAGTTTCCATGAAAGAAAACAGAAAGCATAGCAAATTGTGATCTGGAATAGTGGTGGAAGTAGGTTCGACAACAACTTTCAAAAGGGGATTGGATATATATTTGAAAAGAAGAAATTAGCAGGGCTAATTAGTGGGGAACAGGACTATTGAATCGCTCTTTCAAAGAGCTGGCACAGGCACAATGAGCTGAATGGCCTTCCTCTGTACTGTAAAACTCTACACAGGGAAGGAGCGCAGACCAATTGAGATCGGCACAAGTCTGCTTAATCATGTAAAAATATAGAAAATAAAAGCTGAATGGCAGGGTTTGGGGAAAAGGTGAGGAAGTTTTACTATTTCATTATTACACAAGGATTTAATTTATGTCGCTCTTATTAAATGTCAGATTCCTGGATAAAAATGTTCTCCCTTAGAATTCCAAAACTACATGCAGATGTTAAACTCCAGGGCCAGAATTTTACATCCCGCCGGCGGGAAAGTGCCCAACCCGACCGGCCCCAAAGTAGAGCAGGATGACGTCGATATCTCGCTTGGCAGGCGGACGCGGCAGTCAGAAGCACGCCCGCTGGCAATTGCGTGGACAATTAAGTCAATTAAGGAGGCAATTGAAAGTGATTTTTTTGTGGCCTGTCTACTTTTATGGTTGGCGGACGGGCCAATCAGCCAGGCGTCCTTTACATTTTTGCTCAAACCTCAATCCAGGGCGGAATAAAATATCCGTGGGAAATAAAATAAAAAGAGAAATCTGGGGACTGTTTTTTTATGAGGTTTGCTTTCAGGTGCTTGATTGTGTTGCATGGACATATTTTGCAGCATTTTTGTTGTTTAGTTTATCCTGCGGAGGTCCTGCAGCTCCCTGAGGCAGCTGTCTGCCTTCAGGGAGCTCACTGGAAATGCTCACCAGCAACTGCGGTGACGTCAGAGACCCCCCTCTTCCTGCCCCCACCGGCAGCGCTGAACATTTCTCAGCGCACGTTTCATGCTGGCCAGCGTGAAATCGCAGTGGGGGGCCAATTGCGGTCAGGGGCACGTTTCCTGTCTGCTCCCGGGCCTGCCAATTGAGTCGCCCAACGAGCGAAAAATTCAAGCCCTGACATTAGCAGAGGAACAGTTTACAAAATCTGGCAATGCTTCCCAGAACATGGCTCCCCTTCAAAGAGAGTTTCCAATAGGTCACCGTTAGGTCTCTCCAGAAAGCGTCAAATGCTTTCCTCATATATTATATTCAAATCATTAGACACAGGGACCAAATGGTGGAGCAAATATCATTCTCAGTGTTGTGCTCTGGTTTCTGAGACAACGATACATTCACAATTTGCAGAGCTAGATGGTGAAATTCCCGTTTGTCAGATGAAAGGTTATGCCCCTAAAATTAACCTGACTTTTCTCGTTACAGGTTATGTCAGACCTGCTGTGTTTCATTGGCCAGCGGGATATTAGGCTGGTGAGCAAACCCTCACCCACTCCACAGCAGAATGATGCCTGGCTGATTTTCAATCCCACTGGCCAACCTCCTGCCCTCTACTTTCATGGTTGTCAGGGGGTGATGGTGGAAAACAGCTTGGACTGAAGTTTGGCCTACGATCCTGAGCTGAGATCACGGCAGGGGAGGCCTAACCATTCTCACTCCTACTTCCTGCTCGGATTACCAGGTGAAAATAGTCATCAGTGGCTTCAGGCCCTGGTATGTAACTTGGTGGATTTTAACTGCACTCACCCAGCACCTGCCAGTATAGATTTGAAATCATCCCCCTGTGTTTCAGACTTGCAGCTTACTAACATCACCAAAGGTCAATGAAGGGGTCACTCTGGAGCCTCACCAGGTCACTGGCTGTGCTAAACCTGACCTGGGTAGGATCATCGCCAATGCTCAGGGTCAAAGTTTAGCGATGTGTAGGTGGAAATAGTCGTGCTCCACAGCACTTAAATCCCACATCCTGATGAGGGCAAAAAATCTCTTTAGTATGAGTGAAATAGGCTGTAATAAATGGGATGTGACTGACATCCAGACATTCGCACGTGAATCCAATCCTAATAAAGTTGTTAGTCTCACCAAAATGGAGAGGAGTTAATGATCACTCATCCCAGGGAATCACAGACCCCTGGAATCACTGACCCCGGGAATCACTGACCCGGAGAATCACAAACCCTGAGAATCATAGATCCTGGGAATAACAGACCATGGGAATCGCAGACCCTGGGAATCAGTGACCCCAGCAATCACAGACCATGGGAATCGCAGACCTCGGGAATCACTGACCCCGAGAATCACTGATCCCAGGAATTACAGACCACGGAAATCACAGATCCCAGGAATCACTGACTCCGGGAATCACTGACTGCACAGACCCCAGGAATCACTGACCCCGAGGATCACAGAACCCAGGAATCACTGACCCCGTGATTCACTGACCCCGGGAATCACAGACCACGGGAATCACAGGTCCCGGGAATCACAGGCCCCAGGAATCACAGGCCCCAGGAATCACAGATCCCGAGAATAACAGACCCCAGGAATCACAGATCCGGCAATCACTGACCGCCCAGAGCCTAGGAATCACTGACCCCGAGAATCACAGACCCCGGAAATCACTGACCCCAGGAATCACAGATCCCGGGAATCACTGACCGCACAGACCCCGGGAATCACAGACCCCAGGAATTACAGACCCCGGGAATCAATGACCTTGGGAATCACTGATCCCGGGAATCACTGATCCCGGGAATCAAAGACCCTGGGAATCACAGACCCCAGGAATCACTGACCCTGGAAATCACTGATCACCCAGTGCTACATTATTGTTACTTTTCTCACATTGGTGAAGTGATTTATCCAACAGCTTGTGGCAGTTGTTCCCACTTCTCTTTGCTAAAAAATACATAAAAATACTTTTTTAAAAATAGTACAAATAAAATGCAATTAAAAATATTCAGCGTAGAATCTTCTGGGCTCCCCACATATTTTGTGGGGCATTGAAAATACCAAATATGAAACCCAAAGCTAAGGTAAAGATTTTTAACTTGTCTGGGAAACATCTGCAACATTCAGCTCCACTTCATTCAGACTGAAAATCTATTCAATACTCAAGGATGACTAAAATTAACTGGATCATGTGTTTGAAATCATTGAAAGCTCTCTGGTGCTGTCTTTGTTATTAAACTCTACAATGTTCCAGAATGGAAGGTTTTATTGGCAAAGCCTGGGCTGATCAATCGGTTACACAGCAGAAGATGCACACCACCAAAAGACGGTCAGAGTGAAGGGAAAACTAGGAGAGGCTCCTTGTAAGTTTGGAAGAAGCATTTCTTTGAGTTAACAAATGTGGGACTTCACTAACAATATATAATGGCCCTGAAATTCTGAAATGGTCTCGTACTGTAACTCCTCAAATAGGGGAGGTAGAGTTGGAGGAGGAGACAGGGGCAAAGAGAGAGAGGGAAGAGAAAGAATGATGGCGAAAAGGAAAGAGAGAGAAAGATGGGGAAAGAGAGACGGGACAGACAACAAGGAGGAGGGGCATAGAGAAGGATCATGGTGAGTGAGAGGAGACAGAGCATGGGGAGGGAGGGAAGTTGAGGGAAGAGACAGGAGACAGGAAGAAAGGAGAGAGAGGGAAAAGGGAGAGGGAGGGATGGGAGAAAGTGATAGACAAAATACTGGAAGGGTAGGGAACATTTTATTTAATCATTTTATATGAATTTGTAACCATTCTCACGTAACATTCGAAAGTGAAGCAATTGCCTCTGGGAGCAAAATGGGTTGTTCCACATAATGATATTTCTTCCAACACGATCCCAGCGTTCCCCCTTCTCTCCCCTACTTCCCTGAGAACAATGTATCAGGCTGGTGATCAGCTTGTCAGGCCTACAGCACCTTGTCCTACTCAGCCCGGAAACTCGTTCATCCATTCATGGGTGTCACTAATTAGATGATGAGGCATTTGGCTAAAATTTAATGCCTGGAGGCATGTATTTCAAGCCTTAATGTCGCTTGTCGACGAAAAGCGAACTACCTCCAGAAGTGACCACAACCATGGGGGCTATGCGGAGGACCAGGGCGAGATCTTGTACGACATGACATTAATTCAGTGGGATCAGCCAAGCAAGGGACTCACACCACAAAGGACGGAGCCAGTTCAGGGAAGTCGCCTGAATATCCAGAGACATTTACCGATAATCACATCACCTGAAATGTTATTTTATGAACAAATGCTACAAAAGCAAAAGAGTAACAACAACAAGAGCAAACAATGTCAAAGTAACAGGATACTGACCCAACACACCCAGGGACCAGCTGCATCTCAGTAAGCCCTTACCCAATCCTTTGGGGCTTGGGCTAATGGGTGTCATGTCCAGAAAAAGTCTCTTGGTTCCCACGAACCAATTCATCTCGTCGTCACCAGCAATTCCATTTTAGAACAGCCTCCACAGATCTGGAATGGACACCATCTTCCGATGACGGTACCGTCCTTAGTGGATGCCGGGCTCTTACTTGATGCTCATTGGCCTTTCGTTCCTCATGACCGTTCGAATGGGTCGAGGACACTTGTCCCTCGACCGCCTGGTTGCTGAGTGAAGATGCGAGCGTGGGTGGAAAGCCACTTACAACCCCCATGTCGGATGTATACACTTCCCTGTCCTGTATATATATTTGTCTTTAAGTGGTGGCGGGCCTCAGGCTTAAAGAGATGGCTATCTTCGGCCAGCCACATTCCAATATCACCTCACCTAAGCCAGCATGTGATGATGAACCCCACGGGGCCAATGATTAGGTGTTGTTCCCTGTGGTGTAAAAACGCCCAAATTCCCACAGCTAATGTAACGATCTCTCAACAACCCACATGTTATCAAAATGGGGAGGAAGCTTTACAGCCACCTCCGACCCAGAACACCGATGTTACCCAGAACCATGACATAAGGCATTTCAGCCTATATCTCCTGCACAGCTGGCTGCATTATATGGAGATACCAGGCCATGGAGAGTCATAGATACTCCTGCCAAGTGCTAACAAGCGCTTTAGCCAAAGAGGCATCATGGCCAAACGCTGTTCCGTCCTTAGCCGCCCCTCCACAAATGCACTTGCTGGGCAGTAGACCGGCATCTGGGATGTGAACCCTGCCAGACTGATCCACTGGGGGTATTGAACCTGTAACCTCCCTCCTTCCCTTTGAAGGTGCAATGTGGAGGTGAAATGTCTCTGCAGGGAGGAGGAAGGGGAGAGAGTTGAGGACTGGGAAAAGGGAGAACAGAAAATCTCCAGGTTGGCCTGGAATGCAGTGAACATAATGATAGAGCGAACAAGAAGAGAACATTGCCGTGGGCCCAGTGGTTAAATATCGGTCTGGATTCTTGCATTATCTTGAACATTGGGTCACATTGTGGTTTTGGAAGAGGCCTGGGACCAGGAGACCTGACCCAGGACCCTCCCTCTGTGTGGTGGAATGTCAGGACAGGGGAAAATCACAGGAAGAGAACAGAAAAAAAAGACATTTGAGAGAACAGGAGTTGGCCATTCAGCCCCCCGAGCCTTTCCCACCATTTAATTACGACTGTAGCTCATTTTCCACCTTCTGCCTTTGCTCCATGTCCCTTGATACCTCTGCCTAACAACAATCTATCTAATTCAGTCTTAAAGCCTCCAATTATGTCAGAACCCAGTGTTTTGAGGGAGTGAGTTGTAAATTTCTGCTACTCTTTGTGGGAAAACGTGCCTCCTGATTTCGATCCTTAGGGGTCTAGTTTAAATTTGAGATGATGTCCCCTTGCTCCTGATTCCCCGTGAGGGGACATGCTTTCTCCCTATCAACCCAATGAAATCCTTTTAACATTTGAAACGCCTCGATCGCAACACCTCTTGCTCCTGTATAGTCAAGAGATTACAAGCAGCCTGTCCATATAATTTAACCCACTTTTTTAAAAAATTGACAAATAAATAATGAGAGCATTTATTTTCCATCCCTAATTACCCTTCTAAGAGGTAATGTCAGAGTGGGAAGCCTGCACTGCAACCACTTCAAGCCCAGTACAACTTACCTGAGCTGCGCTAACTGAAACTCAGCAATAGTTCTCCCAATGCCAGGTAAACCAAGCACGTGGGGGGAACTAAACGTACCTTTGCCCTCAAAATTACCTGCAAGAAATAATCCAGCAGCTTCAGCTTTTCCAGCTCTGGGTTGCTGTCCCGGAAACACGTTTCACCTTCCTCATCACTGCACTGGCTGAAGACAGAGGGGAACTGAGCCACGTGGAAAAGGTAAGTGTCCAGGTGCAGGCTGGCACCTTGGGGTACAGAGATCTGCGGGTCCCACCACACAGCAGGCCTTGCCGATCCGTCCCTGTATCCGGGCGGCAGCAGGGTGGACTGCAGTCGGCGTGCGACCACCGGCTGGCTGACCTGGAGGTCCAGAATTCTGTCCAAGTGGAAAGCAGCGACTTCCCGCAGGTCACTCATCTCCCTCACAACTCCACAAGCTCCTGCTCTGCAGTGGTCTCTGCTGCCCTCTGGAGCAAGACTGCTGTTAATGCTCAAGACAACCCGGACCACCTGCTTTCCCCTGATCAGACGGTCAACCTTCTGAACAAATCCTCCAGCCAGGAATTTTATCAGTTGCTTGTCTCTCTGACTGAACCAAGTGATGGGTTTGTTTGAGGGGGGCCCCGCAAGGAAATCCATCGAGCGGAACGTGCCAAATCTGGGACATTCCAAGATGGTTTTTGCTGCTTTCTTTACTCCTTTCCCCTTTTTCACATCTTGTTTTATTGGAGATGACACATTGTTCTTTTTGGCTGACTTCTGAGTGGTGTCCTTATCCATGCCCACTATTTCATTGTCTTCTCCCAACCACTTCATACCATCTTTGATTTTTGGCTCTTTGACTGGCCTGGCTTTGTAGGCCTTTTGATTTAGGTTTGACTCCATAATCTGCACAGAATCCAGAACAAAAAACTCCTTCCATTTATATTTACTCTGCTGTTGTAAAATGCTGTGGCGGACACCTCTGCCCTTGATCCCATGTGCTCTTGTATAAGGTTGCTTAGCTCCCTGAATATGGGACTTCCTGTCCATTGCCTTTGAGTTGACATCCAGTGTTTGCATTGTGCAGAGCAGAAGAGATACAAATCCAAGTAGGCTGGCACACAAAAGTACTTTCTTCTTGTTCAGTCTCATACTTGTTATTCTCAGGGAAACCAAAAGTTTTAGAATTTCCTTATGCACTTCTGGTACAGCATAAAGACACCTTCTAGAATCAAGACTCACTTCAATTCTGCTTGCTGTTCCATTGCGCTCTTTAATGGTTTAACGTAACTCCTGCATCCAATGCAGAGTGATGAATATTTTGGAGTTCTTAAAAGGCGGTGACCCAGTTAAGAAGCTCAGATATTTTTATATATAGAATAATGAATGGTTGGGAGATGCCATGCAGATGAAATCTCACCAAGGGGTTCAGACGATGATGAAAACTGCAAAGATAAATTTGACATGATATATTATTAAAGCCCAAAAGTAGATTACAGCCTTGAATTAATTGTGGGTAAAACTGTAACTCCAGGCTGTATAAAGCAATTCAACTTTAGGGAAGATTTTAATCTTAAATCAAGATATTTTATAGTATCTTATATCACTGTGGTGTATACAATATTTTATGGTATTTTATAACAGTGTGGTGTATACGGTGTTTTACGGTATTTGATATCAATGTGATGTATACAGTGTTTATGGTATATAATATCAATGTGGTGTATACAGTGCTTTATGGTATTTCATATTAGTGTGTTGTACGCAGTGTTTTATGGTATTTTGTATCAGTGTGGTGTATATCGTGTTTTATGCAATTTTACTTCAGTGTGATATATACAGTATTTTATATCAGTGTGATGTATGCAGTGCTGTTTGGTAATGTACATCAGTGTGGTGTTTACAGTGTTTTGTGGTATTTTATACCAGTGTTGTGTATACAGTGTTTTATGGTTTTTTATATCAGTGTGATGTATACAGTGTTTTATGGTATTTTATGCCAGTGTGATGTATACAGTGTTTTTATCAGTGTGATATATACAATGTTTATGCTATATTATATCAGTGTGATGTATACAGTGCTTTATGCTATTTTATATCAGTGTGATGAATACAGTGTTTTCTGGTATTTTATATCAGTGTGATGAATACAGTGTTTTATATCAGTGTGATGCATACTGTGTTTTATTGTTTTTTATATCAGTGTGATGTATAGTGTTTTATGTCAGTGTGATGTATACAGTATTTTATGGTATTTTATATTAGTGTGGTGTATACAGTGTTTTATGGTATTTTATATCACTGTAATATACACAGTGTTTTATATCAGTGTGATGTATACAGTGTTTTATGGTATTTTATATCAGTGTGATGCATACAGCGTTTTATATCAGTGTAATGTTGAAGGGTCATGAGGACTCGAAACGTAAACTCTTTTCTTCTCCACCGATGCTGCCAGACCTGCTGAGTTTTTCCAGGCAATTCTGTTTTTGTAATGTATACAGTGTTTTACATCAGTGTGATGTATACAGTGTTTTATGGTATTTTATATCAGTGTGATGTATACAGTGTTTTATGGTGATTTATATTAGCGTGGTGTATAGAGTTTTATGATATTTTATATCAGTGTGATGCATACAGTGTTTTATGTCAGTATGATGTATACAGTGTTTTATGCTATTTTATATCAGTGTGATGTATACAGTGTTTTATTGTATTTTATATCAGTGTGATGTATACAGTGTTTTATTTCAGTGTGAAGTATACACTGTTTTATATCAATGTGAGGTGTACAGTGTCTTATGGTATTTTATATCATTGCGGTGTTTACAGTGTTTTATGGTATTTTATATCAGTGTGATGTATACAGTGTTTTATGGTATTTTATATCAGTGTGATGTATACCGTGTTTTATGCTATTTTACATCAGTGTTGTGTATACAGTGTTTATGGTACTTTATATCAGTTTGGTATATACAGTGTTGTATGGTATTTTGCATCAGTGTGATGTATATACTGTTTTATGGCATTTTATATCAGCGTGGTGTATACAGTATTTTATGGCATTTTATGCCATTGTGATGTATACAGTGTTTTTTATCATGGTGATGTATACAGTGTTTTATGAAATTTTTTCATCACTGTGATCTATACAGTGTTTTGTGGTATTTTATATCAGTATGATGTATACAGTGTTTTATGGTATTTTATGCCAGTGTGATGTATACAGTGTTTTTTATCAGTGTGATATATACAGTGTTTATGCTATTTTATATCAGTGTGGCGTATACAGTTTTTTAATGATATTTTATATCAGTGTGATGTATACAGTGTTTTATGTCAGTGTGATGTATACAGTGTTTCATGGTATTTTATATTAGCGTGGTGTATACAGTGTTTTATGGAATTTTATAATCAGTGTAATATATACAGTATTTTATGTCAGTGTGATGTATACAATGTTTTATGTTATTTTATATCAGCGTGATGCATACAGTGTTTTATATCAGCGTGATGAATACAGTGTTTTCTGGTATTTTATATCAGTGTGGTGTATACAGTGTTTTCTGGTATTTTATATCAGTGTGGTGTTTAACGTGTTTTGTTATTTTATATCAGTGTCATATATACAGTGTTTTACGGTATTTTATGCCAGTGTGATGTATGCAGTATTATTTTTATCAGAGTGATGAATACAGTGTCGTATGGTATTTTACATCAGTGTGATGTATGTGGTGTTTTACATCAGTGTGAAGAATACAGTATCAGTGTGATGGATACAGTGTTTTATGGTATTTTATATCAGCGTAGTGTATACAGTGTTTTATGGTATTTTACATCAGTGTGGTGTAGACAGTGTTTTATGGTATTTTATTTTAGCATGGTGTATACAGTGTTTTATGGTATTTTACATCAGTGTAAGGTATACAGTGTTTTATATCAATGTGATGTATACAGTGTTTTGTGGTATTTTATATCAATGTGGTGCATACAGTGTTTTATGATATTTTACATCAGTGTGATCTATACAGTGTTTCATGGTATTTTATATCAGGTAGTCTATGCAGTATTCTATGGTATTTTATATCAGTGTGGTGTACATAGTGCTTTATGGTATTTTGTATCAGTGTTGTGTATACAGTGTTTTATGGTATTTGATATCAGTGTGATATATACAGTGTTTTATTGTATTTTATGCCAGTGTGATGGAAACAGTGTTTTTATCAGTGAGATGTATACAGTGTTTTCTGACATTTACATCAGATTGATATATGTGGTGTTTTACATCAGTGTGTGGTATACAGTGTTTTATGGTATTTTATATCAGTGTGGTGTATACAGTGTTTTATGTTGATTTACATCAGTGTAATGTATACAGTGTTTTAAATAAGTGTGATGTATAAAGTGTTTTCTGGTATTTTATATCAGTGTGATGAATACAGTGTTTTATATCAGTGTGATGTATACAGTGTTTTATTGTATTTTATATCAGTGTGATGTATAGTGTTTTATGTCAGTGTGATGTATACAGTGTTTTATGGTAATTTATATTAGCATGGCGTATACAGTGTTTTATGGTATTTTGTATCAGTGTGATGCATACACTGTTTTATATCAGTGTGATGTACACAGTGGTTTATAGTATTTTATATCAGTGTGTTGTATACAGTGTTTTATTGGATTTTAAATCAGTGTGATGTATACAGTGTTTTATGTCAGAGTGATGCATACAGTGTTTTATGGTATTTTATATTAGTGTGGTGTATACAGTGCTTTAAGGTATTTTATATCAGCGTGATGAATACAGTGTTTTATATCGCGTGATGTATACAGCACTTTGTGGTATTTTACATCAGTGTGATGTATACGGTGTTTTATTGTATTTTACATCATTGTGATGTATAAAGTGCTTCATGGTATTTTATACCAATGTGTTGTATACAGTGTTTTATGGTATTTTACATTACTGTGATGTATACAGGGTTTTATGGTATTTTATATCAGCGTGGTATATAAAGTGTTTTATTGTATTTTACATCAGCATAATGTGTGCAGTGTTTTATATCAGTGTGATGTATACTGTGTTTTATCATATTTTACACCAGTGTGATGTATAAACTGCTTTATGGTATTTTATGTTAGTGTGGTGTATACAGTGTTTTATGGTATTTTACATCTGTGTAATGTATACAGTATTTTATATCAGTTTGATGTATACAGCACTTTATGGTAATTTATATCAGTGTGATGCATACAGTGTTTTATATCAGTCCGATGTATACAGCGCTTTATGGTATTTTATATCATTGTGATGAATACAGTGTTTTACATCAATGTGCTGTGTATGGTGTTTTATGGTATTTTATATCAGTGTGGTGTATACAGTGTTCTATGTTATTTTCTATTAGTGTGATGTATACAGTGTTTTATATCAGTGTGATGTATACAGCACTTTGTGGTATTTTACATCACTGTGATGTATACATTGTTGTATGGTATTTTATATCAGTGTGATGTATACAGTGTTTTACATCAAGGTGATGTGTACAGCGTTTTATGGTATTTTACATCAGTGTGATGTATACAGTGTTTTATGGTATTTTTTATCAATGTGATATATACATTGTTGTTTGGTATGTTATATCAGTGCGATATATACAGCGCTTTATGGTATTTTTTATCAGTGTGATGTGTACAATGTTTTATGTTAGAGTGATGCATACAGTGTATTATGCTATTTTATATTAGTGTGCTGTATACAGTGTTTTGTGGTATTTGACATTGGTGTAATTTATCCAGTGTTTTATATCAGTGTGATGTACACAGTATTTTATGATATTTTATATCAGTGTGATGCGTACAGTGTTTTATATCAATGTGATGTATACAGCGCTTTGTGGTATTTTACATCACTGTGATGTATCCATTGTTGTATGGTATTTTATATCAGTGTGGTGTATATAGTGTTTTATGGTATTTTATATTAGCGTGGTGTATACAGTGTTTTATTGTATTTTAAATCAGAGTAATGTATACAGTGTTTTATATCAGTGTGATGTATACAGTGTTTTACATCAATGTGATGTGTACAGCGTTTTATGGTATTTTACATCAGTGTGATGTATACAGTGTTTTATGGTATTTTTTATCAATGTGATATATACATTGTTGTTTGGTATGTTATATCAGTGTGATATATACAGCGCTTTATGGTATTTTTTATCAGTGTGATGTGTACAATGTTTTATGTCAGAGTGATGCATACAGTGTTTTATGCTATTTTATATTAGTGTGCTGTATACAGTGTTTTGTGGTATTTGACATTGGTGTAATTTATCCAGTGTTTTATATCAGTGTGATGTACACAGCATTTTATGATATTTTATATCAGTGTGATGCGTACAGTGTTTTATATCAATGTGATGTATACAGCGCTTTGTGGTATTTTACATCACTGTGATGTATCCATTGTTGTATGGTATTTTATACCAGTGTGGTGTATATAGTGTTTTATGGTATTTTATATTAGCGTGGTGTATACAGTGTTTTATTGTATTTTAAATCAGAGTAATGTATACAGTGTTTTATATCAGTGTGATGTACACAGTGTTTTATTGTATTTCACATCAGTATGATGTATAAAGTGCTTTATGGTATTTTATATCAGTGTAGTGTATACAGGGTTTTATGGTATTTTACATTACTGTGATGTATACAGGGTTTTGTGGTATTTTATATCAGTGTGGTGGATAGAGAGTTTTATGGTATTTTCTATCATACTGATATATACAGCGTTTTATGGTATTTTATGTTAGCATGGTGTATACAGTGTTTTATTGTATTTTACATCAGCATACTGTATACAGTGTTTTATATCAGTGTGATGTATACAGTGTTTTATTATATCTTACATCAGTGTGATGTATAAAGTGCTTTATGGTATTTTATCTTAGTGTGGTGTATATAGTGTTTTATGGTATTTTACATCTGTGTAATGTATACAGTGTTTTATATCAGTGTGATATATACAGCATTTTAAGGTAATTTATATCAGTATGATGCATACAGTGTTTTATATCAGTGTGATGTATACATTGTTTTATGGTATTTTCTATCAGTGTGAAGTGTACAGTGTTTTATGGTATTTTATATCAGTGTGATGAATACAGTGTATTATGCTATTCAACATTAGCGTCATGTATACAGTATTATATGGTATTTTATATCAATGTGATGTATATAGTGTTTTATGTCAGAGTGATACCTACAGTGTTTTATGGTATTTTATATTAGTGTGGTGTATACAGTGTTTTATGGTATTTTACATCAGAGTAATGTATACAGTTCTTTATATGCGTGTGATGTATACAGCGTTTTATGATATTTTATATCAGTGTGATGCATACAGTGTATTATATCAGTGTGATGTAAACAGCGTTTGTGGTATTTTACATCAGTGTGATGAATACATTGTTGTATGCTATTTTATATCAGTGTGATGCATACAGTGTTTTATATCAGTGTGATATATACAGTGTTTTATGGTATTGTCTATCAGTGTGAAGTGTACAGTGTTTTATGGTATTTTATATCAATGTGATGTGTGCAGTGTTTTATGGTATGTTATATCAGTGTGGTGTATACAGTGTTTTAAATCAGTGTGATGTATACAGTGTTTTATGGTATTTTGCTTCAGTGTGATGTATACAGTATTTTATGGTATTTTATATTAGCATGGTGTATACAGTGTTTTATGCTATTTAACATTAGTGTCATGTATACAGTGTTTTATGGTATTTTATATCAGTGTGATGTATACAGTGTTTTATGGTATTTTATATTAGTGTGGTGTATACAGTGTTTTATGGTATTTTGCATCAGTGTAATGTATACAATATTTTATATCAGTGTGAAGTATACAGCGCTTTAAGGTATTTTATATCAGCGTGATGAATACAGTGTTTTATATCAGTGTGATGTATACAGCGCTTCGTGGTATTTTACATCAATGTGATGTATACGTTGTTGTATGCTATTTTATATCAGTGTGATGTATAAAGTGCTTCATGGTATTTTATACCAATGTGTTGTATACAGTGTTTTATGGTATTTTCTATTAGTGTGATGTATACAGTGTTTTATCGTATTTTATATCATTGCGATGCATATCGTGTTTTATGTTAGTGTGATGTATACTGTGTTTTATGGTATTTTATATCAATGTGATGTATACATTGTTGTATGGTATGTTATCAGTGCGATGTGTACAGCGCCCTATGGTATTTTTATCAGTGTGATGTATACAGTGTTTTATATCAGAGTGATGCATACAGTGTTTTATGCTATTTTATATTAGTGTGCTGTATACAGTGTTTTATGGTATTTTCTATTAGTGTGATGTATACAGTGTTTTATCGTATTTTATATCATTGTGATGCATATCGTGTTTTATGTTAGTGTGATGTATACAGTGTTTTAAGATATTTTATATCAATGTGATGTATACATTGTTGTATGGTATGTTATATCAGTGCGATGTGTACAGCGCTCTATGGTATTTTTTATCAGTGTGATGTATACAGTGTTTTATGTCAGAGTGAGGCATACAGTGTTTTATGGTATTTTATGTTAGTGTGGTGTATACAGTGTTTTATGGTATTTGACATCAGTGTAATTTATCCCGTGTTTTATATTAGTATGATGTACGCAGCATTTTATGGTATTTTATATCAGTGTGATGCATACAGTGTTTTATATCAGTGTGATGTATACAGCGCTTTGTGGTATTTTACATCACTGTGATGTATACATTGTTTTGTGGTATTTTATATCAGTGTGGTGAATACAGTGTTTTATTGTATTTTAAATCAGAGTAATGTATACAGTGTTTTATATCAGTGTGATGTATACAGTGTTTTATTGAACTTCACATCAGTATGATGTATAAAGTGCTTTATGGTATTTTATAGCAGTGTAGTGTATACAGGGTTATATGGTATTTTACATTACTGTGATGTATACAGGCTTTTATGGTATTTTATATCAGTGCGGTGGATAGAGTGTTTTATGGTATTTTCTATCATAGTGATATATACAGCCTTTTATGGTATTTTATATTAGCATGGTGTATACAGTATTTTATTGTATTTTACATCAGCATACTGTATACAGTGTTTTATATCAGTGTGATGTATACAGTGTTTTATCGTATCTTACATCAGTGTGATGTATAAAGTGCTTTATGGTATTTTATATTAATGTGGTGTATATAGTCTTTTATGGTATTTTACATCTGTGTAATGTATAGTGTTTTATATCAGTGTGATGTATACAGTGTTTTATGGTATTTTCTATTAGTGTGAAGTGTACAGTGTTTTATGGTATTTTTTGTCAGTGTGATGAATATAGTGTTTTATGCTATTCAACATTAGTGTCATGTATACAGTATTTTATGGTATTTTACATCAATGTGATGTATACAGTGTTTTATGTCAGAGTGATGCCTACAATGTTTTAAGGTATTCTATATTAGTGTGGTGTATACAGTGTTTTATGGTATTTTACATCAGAGTAATATATACAGTTTTTTATATCCGTGTGATGTATACAGCATATTATGGTATTTTATATCAGTGTGATGCATACAGTGTTTTATATCAGTGTGATGTATACAGCGCTTTGTGGTATTTTACATCAGTGTGATGTATACATTGTTGTGTGCTATTTTATATCAGTGTGGTGCATACAGTGTTTTATATCAGTGTGATGTATACAGTGTTTTATGGTATTTTCTATCAGTGTGAAGTGTACAGTGTTTTATGGTATTTTATATCAGTGTGGTGTATATGGTGTTTTATATCAGTGTGGTGTATACAGTGTTTTATCGTATTTTGCTTCAGTGTCATGTATACAGTGTTTTGTGGTATTTTATAGCAGTGTGGTGTATATAGTGTTTTATGGTATTTTATATTAGCATGGTGTATACAGTGTTTTATGCTATTTAACATTAGTGTCATGTATGCAGTGTTTTATGGTATTTTATATCAGTGTGATGTATACAGTGTTTTATGTCAGAGTGATGCATACAGTGTTTTATGGTATTTTATATTAGTGTGGTGTATACAGTGTTTGATGGTATTATTTTGCATCAGTGTAGTGTATACAATATTTTATATCAGTGTGAAGTATACAGCACCTTAAGGTATTTTATATCAGTGTGATGCATACAATGTTTTATATCGGTGTGATGTATACAGTGCTTTGTGGTATTTTACATCAGTGTGATGTATACATTGTTGTATGGTATTTTATATCAGTGTGATGCATACGGTGTTTTATTGTATTTTATATCAGTGTGATGTATAAAGTGCTTCATGGTATTTTATATCAATGTGTTGTATACAGGGTGTTATGGTATTTTACATTACTGTGATGTATACAGGGTTTTATGGTATTTTATTTCAGCGTGGTTGATAGAGTGTTTTATGGTATTTTGTATCATTGTGATAAATACAGTGTTTTTTGGTATTTTAGATCAGCATGGTATATACAGTGTTTTTTTGTATTTTACATCAGCATAATGTATATAGTATTTTATATCAGTGTGATGCATATTGTGTTTTATGTTAGTGTGATGTATACGGTGTTTTATGGTATTTTATATCAATGTGATGTATATGTTGTATGGTATTTTATATCAGTGCGATGTATACAGCGCTTTATGGTATTTTTTATCAGTGTGATGTATACAGTATTTAATTGTATTTTACATCAGTGTGATGTATAAAGTGCTTCATGGTATTTTATACCAATGTGTTGTATACAGTGTTTTATGGTATTTTCTATTAGTGTGATGTATACGGGGTTTTATGGTATTTTATATCATTGTGATGCATATCGTGTTTTATGTTAGTGTGATGTATGCATTGTTGTATGGTATGTTATATCAGTGCGATGTATACTGCGCTCTATGGTATTTTTTATCAGTGTGATGTATACAGTGTTTTATGTCAGAGTGATGCATAAAGTGTTTTATGCTATTTTATATTAGTGTGCTGTATATAGTGTTTTATGATATTTGACATCAGTGTAATTTATCCAGTGTTTTATATCAGTGTGATGTACACAGCATTTATGATATTTTATATCACTGTGATGCATACAGTGTTTTATATCAGTGTGATGTATACAGCGCTTTTTGGTATTTTCTATCAGTGTGAAGTGTACAGTGTTTTATGGTACTTTATATCAGTGTGATGAATACAAGGTTTTATGGTATTTTCTATCAGTGTGAAGTATACAGTGCTTTATGTTATTTTATATCCATGTGATGTATACAGTATTTTATGGTATTTTATATCAGGGAGAAGTATACAGTGTTTTAAGCTATTTTATAGCAGTGTGATATATACAGTGTTTTATGGTATTTTCTATCAGTGTGAAGTGTACAGTGTTTTATGGTATTTTATGTCAATGTGATGAATACAGTGTTTTATGGTGTTTTCTATCAGCGTGAAGTATACAGTGTTTTATGTTATTTTACGTCAGTGTGATGTATGCAGTGTTTTATGGTATTTTATATCCATGTGATGTATACAGTGTTTCATTCTATTTTATATCAGGGAGCAGTACACAGTGTTTTATGCTATTTTATATCAGGGTGATGCATACAGTTTTATATCAGTGTGATGTACACAGTGTTTTATGCTATTCAACATTAGTGTCATGTATACAGTATTTTATGGTATTTTATATCAATGTGATGTATACAGTGTTTTATGTCAAAGTGATGCATCCAGTTTTTTATGGTAATTTATATTAGTGTGGTGTATACAGTGTTTTAATGGTATTTTTCATCAGTGTAATGTATACAGTTATTTATATCTGTGTGATGTATACAGCGTTTTATGGTATTTTATATCAGTGTGATGCATATAGTGTTTTACATCAATGTGATGTGCACAGTGTTTTATGGTATTTTATATCAGTGTGGTATATACAGTGTTTTATATCAGTGTGATGTATGCAGTGTTTTATCGTATTTTGCTTCAGTGTGATGTATACAGTGTTTTATGGTGTTTTATAGCAGTGTGGTGTATATAGTGTTCTATGGTATTTATATTAGCATGGTGTATACAGTGTTTTATGCTATTTAACATTATTGTCATGTATACACTGTTTTATGCTATTTTATATCAGTGTGATGTATACAGTGTTTTATGGTATTTTATATTAGTGTGGTGTATACAGTATTTTATGGTATTTTGCATCAGTGTAATGTATACAGTGTTTTATATAAGTGTGAATTATACAGTGCTTTAAGGTATTTTATATCAGTGTGATGCATACAGTGTTTTATATCAGTGTGATGTATACAGCGCTTTGTGGTATTTTACATCAATGTGATGTATACATTGTTGTATGCTATTTTATATCAGTGTGATGTATACTGTGTTTTATTGTATTTTACATCAGTGGGATGTATAAAGTGCTTCATGGTATTTTATACCAATGTGTTGTATACAGTATTTTATGGTATTTTATATTTCTGTGATGTATACAGTGTTTTATGGTATTTTATATCAGTGTGATGCATAATGTTTTATATCAGTGTGATGTATACAGTGTTTTATGGTATTTTACATCAGTGTGATGTATAAAGTGCTTTATGGTATTTTATATTAGTGTGGTATATACAGTGTTTTATGGTATTTTACATTTGTATAATGTACACAGTGTTTTATATCAGTGTGATGTATACAGCATTTTATGGTAATTTATATCAGTGTGATGCATACAGTGTTTTATATCAGTGTGATGTATGCAGCGCTTTGTGGTATTTTACATCACTGTGATGTATACATTGTTGTATGTATTTTATATCAGTGTGATGAATACAGTGTTTTACATCAATGTGATGAGTACAGCGTTTTATGGTATTTTACATCAGTGTGATGTATACAGTGTTTTATGGTATTTTATAGCAGAGTGGTGTATATAGTGTTTTATGGTATTCTATATTAGCGTGGTGTATACAGTATTTTATTGTATTTTGCATCAGCATAATGTATACAGTGTTTTATATCAGTGTGATGTATACAGTGTTTTATTGTATGTCACATCAGTATGATGTATAAAGTGCTTTATGTTATTTTATATCAGTGTGATGTATACAGTGTTTTATGGTATTTAATATCAGTGTGATGCATACAGTGTTTTATGCTATTTCATGTTAGTGTCATATATACAGTGTTTTATGGTATTTTATATCGGTGTGATAAAAGTGTTTTATGTCAGTGTGATGCATACATTGTTTTATGGTGTTTTACATCAGCGTGATGTGTACAGTGTTTTATGGTATTTTATATCAATGTGGTGTATACAGTGTTTTATGGTATTTTACATTAGTGTTATGTATACAGTGTTTTATAGTGTTTTATAACAGCGTGATGCATACAGTGTTTTATGTCAGTGCAGTGTATACATTGTTGTATGGTATTTTATATCAGTGTAATGTATACAGTGTTTTACATCAGTGTGATGTATAAAGAGCTTTATGGTATTTTATATTAGTGTGGTGTATACAGTGTTTTATGGTACTTTACATCTGTGTAACGTATACAGTGTTTTATATCAGTGTGATGTATACAGTGTTTTATTGTATTGCACATCAGTATGATGTATAAAGTGCTTTATGGTATTTTATATCAGTGTAGTGTATACAGTGTTTTATGGTATTTTATATCATTGTGATGTATACAGTGTTTATGGTACTTTATATCAATATGTTGAATACAGTGTTTTACATCAGTGTAACTGTACACAGTGGTGTGTACAGTTTTTATGGTATTTTATATCAGTGTGGTGTATACAGTGTTTTATATCAGTGTGATGTATACAGTGTTTTATGGTATTTAATATCAGTGTGGTGCATACAGTGTTTTATGCTATTTCATGTTAGTGTCATGTATACAGTGTTTTATGTTATATTATATCGGTGTGATAAAAGTGTTTTATGTCAGTGTGATGCATACATTGTTTTATGGTGTTTTACATCAGCGTGATGTGTACAGTGTTTTATGGTATTTTATATCAATGTGGTGTATACAGTGTTTTATGGTATTTTACATTAGTGTTATGTATACAGTGTTTTATAGTGTTTTATAACAGCGTGATGCATACAGTGTTTTATATCAGTGCAGTGTATACATTGTTGTATGGTATTTTATATCAGTGTAATGTATACAGTGTTTTACATCAGTGTGATGTATAAAGTGCTTTGTGGTATTTTATATTAGTGTGGTGTATACAGTGTTTTATGGTACTTTACATCTGTGTAATGTATACAGTGTTTTATATCAGTGTGATGTATACAGTGTTTTATTGTATTGCACATCAGTATGATGTATAAAGTGCTTTATGTTATTTTATATCAGTGTAGTATATACAGTGTTTTATGGTATTTTATATCATTGTGATGTATACAGTGTTTATGGTACTTTATATCAATATGTTGAATAAAGTGCTTTATGTTATTTTATATCAGTGTAGTATATACAGTGTTTTATGGTATTTTATATCATTGTGATGTATACAGTGTTTATGGTACTTTATATCAATATGTTGAATACAGTGCAGTGTAACTGTACACAGTGGTGTGTACAGTTTTTATATCAGTGTGGTGTATACAGTGTTTTATATCAGTGTGATGTATACAGTGTTTTATGGTATTTAATATCAGTGTGATGCATACAGTGTTTTATGCTATTTCATGTTAGTGTCATGTATACAGTGTTTTATGGTATTTTATATCGGTGTGATAAAAGTGTTTTATGTCAGTGTGATGCATACATTGTTTTATGGTGTTTTACATCAGCGTGATGTGTACAGTGTTTTATGGTATTTTATATCAATGTGGTGTATACAGTGTTTTATGGTATTTTACATTAGTGTTATGTATACAGTGTTTTATAGTGTTTTATAACAGTGTGATGCATACAGTGTTTTATATCAGTGCAGTGTATACATTGTTGTATGGTATTTTATATCAGTGTAATGTATACAGTGTTTTATATCAGTGTTATGTATACAGTGTTTTACAGTATTTTATATCAGCGTGATGCATACAGTGTTTTACATCAGTGTGATGTATAAAGTGCTTTATGGTATTTTATATTAGTGTGGTGTATACAGTGTTTTGTGGTACTTTACATCTGTGTAATGTATACAGTGTTTTATATCAGTGTGATGTATACAGTGTTTTATTGTATTGCACATCAATATGATGTATAAAGTGCTTTATGGTATTTTATATCAGTGTAGTATATACAGTGTTTTATGGTATTTTATATCATTGTGATGTATACAGTGTTTATGGTACTTTATATCAATATGTTGAATACAGTGTTTTACATCAGTGTAACTGTACACAGTGGTGTGTACAGTTTTTATGGTATTTTATATCAGTGTGATGTATACAGTGTTTTATGGTATTTAATATCAGTGTGATGCATACAGTGTTTTCTGCTATTTCATGTTAGTGTCATTTATACATTGTTTTATGGTATTTTATATCGGTGTGATAAAAGTGTTTTATGTCAGTGTGATGCATACATTGTTTTATGGTATTTTACATTAGTGTTATGTATACAGTGTTTTATAGTATTTTATATCAGAGTGATGCACACAGTGTTTTACATCAGTGTGATGTGTAAAGTGCTTTATGTTATTTTATATTAGTGTGGTGTATACAGTGTTTTATGGTACTTTACATCTGTGTAATGTATACAGTGTTTTATATCAGTGTGATGTATACAGTGTTTTATTGTATTTCACATCAGTATGAAGTATAAAGTGCTTTATGGTATTTTATATCAGTGTAGTGTATATAGTGTTTTATGGTATTTTGTATCATTGTAATGTATACAGTGTTTATGGTACTTTATATCAATATGTTGAATACAGTGTTTTACATCAATGTGGTGTGTACAGTTTTAATGGTATTTTATATCAGTGTGGTGTATACAGTGTTTTATATCAGTGTGATGTATACAGTGTTTTATGGTTTTTCATGTTAGTGTCATGTATACAGTGTTTTATGGTATTTTATATCGGTGTGATAAAAGTGTTTTATGTCAGTGTGATGCATACATTGTTTTATGGTGTTTTACATCAGCGTGATGTGTACAGTGTTTTATGGTATTTTATATCAATGTTATGTATGCAGTGTTTTATGGTATTTTATATCAGTGTGATGTATACGGTGTTTTATATCAGTGTGTTTCATATAGTGTTTTATGGTGCTTAACATCAATGTGATGTATCCAGTGTTTTATAGTATTTTATATCAGTGTGATATATACTGTGTTGTCTATCTGCGTGATCTACGCACTGTTTTATGGTACTTTACATCAGTGTGGTGTTTACACTATTATATGGTAAATATACCATGTATATGTGATGTATTCATGTTTTCTGCTATTCAATATTCATGCAATGTATACACTGTTTATGATATTTTATATGTGTGCCATATATGCTATTTTATAATGTTTCAGATTGGTGTCATGTTCAAGCAGATTTTTGGTATTTTATATCAGTGTGATTAATAAACTGCTTTACAGTATTTTATAGTGCTGTGGTTAAAGACTATTTTATGGTATTTTATATCAGTATGATTAATAAACTGCTTTACAGTATTTTATAGTGCTCTGGTTAAAGACTATTTTATGGTATTTTATATCAGTGTAACATATACAGGGGATTAGGTCAGATAATATAGGATGTGTGACTGAAACCCCATTCAGCCCAACCAGTCCTTACCAGTATTTATGCCACCCTCGAGCCTACTCCCATCTTCCTTCAGCTAATTTACTATCATAGCTATCTATTCTCCTCTCCCTCAAATGTTTATCTAGTTTTTCTCTTAATGCATCTATACAATTGCTTCAACCACTCCCTGTGGTAGCGAGTTCCACATTCTTACCACTCTTTGTATAAAGAGGTTTCCTCTGAATTCCCTGTTGGATTTCTTGGTGACTATCTTATATTGATGGCTTCTAGTTACCCTCTTCCCCACAAGAGGGCACATTTGCTCTGTACCCGCTCCATCAAAACTTCTCATAATTTTAAAGCCTCTTTTCAAGAGGAAAGAGACCCAGCCCGTTAATCTATTCCTGATACGTATTCCCAAGTATTTCTGGTATTATCTTTGTAAATCTCCTCTGAAGTCTCTCTATATCTTTTTTTATAATGTGGCACCCAAAACTGTAGTACTCGAAGAGCAGAATTTAATGGTCCTGCCGCAGTGGGGACGAAGCCGGAAAATGCAGCAAGCCATTCAAAACTCCATTGACTTCGGTGGGTCCAGAACATCCCGCCGATGGGAGGGGCCATAAAACTCTGCCCCCAAGTGTGGTCTAAGCAAGGTTCAATGCAAATTTAGCATAATATCCCTACTTCTCAATTCTATCCCTTCTAAAATTAAAACCTAGTGTTTGGTTTTCTCTTTTCATGGCTTTGCTAACCTATGGCAGAAACTTTAGTGATTGGTGTATTTGTATGAGATCCCTTTGTTCCTCTAGCCCACCTAGACTTGCACCTTCCAAGTAACATGACCTCCCTATTCTTCCCAGCAAAATTTGCTACTTTACATTTATCTATGTTGAACTTCATTTGTCATTAATGTCCTCCTCTAATTGGTTACAGTCCACCTTAGCGTTGACTATCCCACCAGCCCCCTACCAATTTGGTATCATCCACAAATTAAAAAATTTTATTTTTGATTCTAAAGTCCAAATCATTAATGTAAATTGTGAACAGCAGAGATCCCAGCACTGATCCTCTTGGAACACCATTTCCCAACTTCTGCCACTCTGAGTAATTAGCCTTTACTCACAAATCCCTGCTTTCTAGCTTGAAGCCAGCTGGCAATTCATCCCACCACATGTCCCCTGACTCCATGTTCTCTGACTTTATTCATTAGTCTATTGTGAGGCACTTTATCGAAGACCTTTTCAAAATCCATATACATCTACTGCATTATCATTGTCTGCTCTCTCTATCACCTCCTCAAAAAATTCCATAAGGTTGAATGAGGGATGATTTTTCTTTTTTGAAGCCCATGCTGACTATTCATTATTGTATTTCTCAATTCTAGCTGTTTTTTCCATTCTCTCATTTAGTAAGGATTCCATTATTTTTCCTACCACTGATGTTAAGCTGACTGATCTATAACTCCTTGGACATGTTCTGTCCACCTTCTTAAATATAGGAATTACTGACACCTTTTTCTAATGAATTATTAAATTAGTGTACAATTGTCACTGCTATCTCTTCCCTAGATTCTTTTAAAATATATGAGGCAGAATTTTCTGCCTGTTGGGCGGGCGGGCCCAACCCAATCACTGGCGGGTGCAGAGCTGATCGCTGCCAGCGAAGCGGGCCGCACCGCCATTTTACACGGGCGAACCAATTAAGGCCCGCACAGCATGACGACCGGCGGGAAGTGCTATGCGCTCCCTGTGTGGGCGGGGGAATCTTAAAATTGAGAGTGTGCTCTTTCGCGCATGTGCACAAAAGAGCGCACATCTCCCTGAGGCTAAGTTCAGCCTCAGGGAGATCACTTCCACTTTTAAAACTATTGAAAATAGAGAAAGGAAAAATCCCTTACATGTCCCCTCATGTGACAATGTTACATGAGTTGGGACATGTTCATAATTTACAGAACCACTTTATTATAATTGTTAATACCCTAAATGAAACCTCATCCCGCCTCAAGTGGCCATTGACAGGTCAGTGGGCCAGGAGCTGATTTTGCTGCGCCCACACCTTCCTGAAAACTTAAGTGGGGCGGGATGACGTCGGGGGTTCCTCCTGACATCATCCCACATTATTTTATGCATCGGCAAGTGGGCCCCACCCCCTGCTCGCCGACAGCAAAATTCTGCCCATAGATACAATCTAACTGGACCAGGGGTTTTGTCCTCTTTGAGTTTGTTTAGTTTATTCAGTACACTCCCTTTTTAAATTTTAAATGCACTTATCTCATTGTTCATCACATCACTCAATGGGTGGGATTTTCCAGCCTTGCCCACCACTGGGATTATCCGGTCCCGCCAAAAGTCAATGGACATTCGGCTGGGCCGCCATATCCCCCGTGGAGGGGCCGGAAAACCCCAGCCAACATTATGTCTACCTGTTCTATCACCCTCGTAAATGCTGAAGCAAAATAATTATTTCATATTTCTGCCATCTCTCCATCATTTCCTGTGATATTATCCTGTCTATCCCTGAATGGTCCTATTCCCATCAAAGCCTTCCTTTTTAATTGCTGTGCCTGTAGAATATTGCATTAGTTTGTTTTATGTTCCTTGATAATTTAAATTCATAATTCCTCTTTGCCTTCCTAATTATTTTTTTGATTTCTCTCCGAATCTTTCTGGGTTCTCTCTTATCATGCACCCATCTGCTGTCTATGTATTTAATGTTTACCTCTTCCCTAACCCTCAATTGTTGCCTTATGCCTTCATTTGTGCATGGAGTCGGCTAGTATTTAGCTTGTATTTTCCTGTTAAAGGAATATATTTTCCCTGCTGCCTGTTGAAAACCATTTTAAAAGTTACCCGATGTTCTACATTGCTGTTTACCAATAGAGTTGACAAATTTATTTTCCCAATAACTCAGCCCCACAAAATCAGGGCCAGAATATTGCCTTCAGTGTGCGGGGGCGGGCCCGACACGCCGATGTGTAAAATTACACGAGACGACATCAGGCATGCGTTCCGACATCGCGTGTCATTTCGATATTGCATTTGGTGGGTGCTCACCCAAGGTGGGCGCCCACCAAACTGTCAACGGCCTATTAAGGCCATTAAGAAAGTAATTTACCTGATCAACAATGCTGCCCGTCCAACCTTAAGGTTGGTGGGCAGGCAAAGAGCCCAATCGGCCTTCGCATTTTCCAGGAAACCTCATTCACAGGCGGGACGAGGTTTCCTGAGGTTTTATAAAATTAATAAATAAATTTTGTAAACTTCACAAACAGGTCCCAACTCATGTGACACTGTCACATGAAGGAACATATTCAAATAATTTTTTACTGTATTTTTTGGAAACTTTCATTATCTACTTAACCTCCCTGAGGCAGCTCTGTGCACAGGTAGCACTGAGCGCTACCAGCCACACGTCACACTGGTGGGCCTTAATTGGCCCACCCACATAAAATGGCGGTGCATAGCCGATCCCAGGTGGTGATCAGTTCCGCCCCCGCCCAGCCTGCCCGTATTGGTAAGATTCTACCCCAGGTCTTTTCCAATTGATTACCTTTGTTTTCATCACACTTATGTCCTTCTCTATCATCATCTTAAAACTTACTATATTATGGTCAGTATTGCCATGATGTTCCCCTAATTTTACTTCTCTTACCTGCTGTGGTTCATTATACCACATGTGATGTTTACACTGTTTTATGGTATTTTATATCAGTGTAATGTGTACACTGTTCTAATGTTATTTTTACCAGTGTGATATATATGTTCAGCTATTTTACAGTATTCTATACCAGAGCAATGTATGCCCTGTTTCATGGTTTGCCATATAAGTGTGATGTATACACTGTTTTATATTGGTACAACATACACACTGTTTTATGGTATTTTGTATCAATGGGATGTATACACTGTTTTTTACAGTATTCTATATAAGTGCGATGTATATCCTGCTTTATGGCATTTATTTATCAGTGTGATGGATACAATGTCTTGTGACATTTTAGGTTGGTTTAAAGTATTCAGGCTTTAGGGTGTTTTATCTTGGTGTGATGTATATGCAGCTCCATGACGTTGCTTATTGGTGTGATGCATATGCTGATTATGGAATTATATATCGGTATGATGAATACATTGTTTCAGAGTAGTACATATCAGTGTGATATATACACTGTTTCAAGTTGCAATATCAGTGTGATGCATACACTGTTTCAGGGCAGTATACCAGTGTGATGAATAAGCTGTTTCAGGGTAATATATCAGTCTGATGGTTTCAAGGGAGTACATATTGGTGTGTTGTATAGGCTGTTTCATGGTAGTACTTATCCCAATGATATAAACACTGTATCATGGTAGTACATATCGGGGGGGGTGTAACCCTGTTTCAGGGTAGGATATCTGTGTGATGTATGCATTGTTTCAGGGTAGTACATATCGGTCTGAAGTATACACTGTTTCAGGGTAGTACAGATCGATGTGATGTATACTGTTTCAGGGTAGTACACATTGGTGTGATGTATACACTGTTTCAGCGTAGCTCATATTGGCATGATATATGCACAGTTTTAGGATAGTAGATATTGGTGTGATGTATACACTGTTTCAGAGTAGTATGCATTGGTCTGAAGTATTCACTGTTTCAGGGTAGTACATACCAGAGTGATATATACACTGTTTCAGGTAGTACACACTAGTGGGATGCATACACTGTATCAGGGTAGCACATGTCAGTGTAATGCATGAACTGTTTCAGGGTAGCACATATCGGTGTGAAGTATACACTGTTTCAGGGTAGTACACATTGGTCTGAAGTATACACTGTTTCAGGATATTACACATCGGTGTGATGTATACTCTGCTTCAGGGTAGTACATGTCGGTGTGATGTATACACTGTTTTAGGGTAGCACATGTTGGTATGATGCATGCACTGTTTAAGGGTAGTAGATGTTGGTAGGAGGTATGCACTGTTTCAGGATAGTACATGTCGGTGTGATGTATACACTGTTTCAGGGTAGCACATATCGGTCTGAAGTATACATTGTTTCAGGGTAGTAGTTATTGTTGTGGTGTATACACTGTTACAGTTTAGTACACATCACTGAAGTATACACTATTTCAGGGTTGTACATATCGCTGTGATGTATACACTGTTTCTGGGTAGTACGTATCGCTGTGATGTATACACTGTTTCAGATTAGCACACATCTGTGTGATGTATACAGTATTTCAGATAGTACACATCGGTGGGATGTATACACTGTTTCGGGGTAGTACATATCGGTGTGATGTATACACTGTTTCGGGGTAGTACATATCGGTGTGATGTATACACTGTTTCAGGTAGTACATATCAGTGTGATGTATACACTGTTTCAGGGTAGTACATATCGGTGTGATGTATACACTGTTTCAGGTAGTACATATCAGTGTGATGTATACACTGTTTCAGGTAGTACGTATCGGCGGGATGTATACACTGTTTCAGGTAGTTAGTATCGGCATGATGTATACACTGTTTCAGGGTCGCACTTGTTGAAGTGAAGCATGCACTGTTTCAGGGTAGTACACATCGGTGTGTTGTATACACTGTTTCAGGGTAGTACATATCGGTGTGAAGTATACACTGTTTCAGGTAGTACGTATCAGTGTGATGTATACACTGTTTCAGGTAGTATGTATCGGTGTGATGTATACACTGTTTCAGCATAGTACATATCGGTGTGATGTATACATTGTTTCAGGGTAGTACACAACGATTGTGATGTATACATTGTTTCAGGTAGTACATACTGACGTGATGTATACACACAGGTTAGCTCATATCAGTGTGATGCATGCACTGATTCAGGGCAGTATACATTGGTGTGATATATACACTATTTCGGGGTAGTACACATCGGTGTTATGTATACACTGTTTCAGGATATTATATGTCGGTGTGATGTATACACTGTTGCAGATAGTACACACCGGTGGGATGTAATCACTGTTTCTGGGTAGCACACATCAGTGGGATGCATACAAACTTCATGATAGTAGATATTGGTATGATGTATACACTGTTTCAAGGTAGTACACATTGGTGTGATGTATACACTGTTTCAGGCTAGTACACATCGGTGTGATGTATACACTGTTTCAGCATAGCGCACATCAGTATGATATGTGCACGGTTTCGGGGTAGTACATATTGGGGTGATATATACAATGTTTCAGGACAGTACATACCAGAGTGATGTATACACTGTTTCCGGCTAGTACATATCGCTCTGATGTATCCACTCTTTCAGGGTAGTACACATCGGTCTGAAGTTTACACTGTTTCAGGATAGTACACATCGGTGTGATGTATATGCAGCTTCAAGGTAGTACATATCGGTGTGATGTATACACTGTTTCAGGTAGTACGCATCGGTGTGATGTATATGCTCTTTCAGTGTAGCACTTGTTGGTATGAAGCATGCACTCTTTCAGGGTTGTTGATATTCTCGGGATGTATACACTGTTTCAGGATATTACACATCGGTGTGATGTATACACTGCTTCGGGGTAGTACATATGGGTCTGAAGTATACACTGCTTCAGGTTAGTACACATCGGTGTGATGTATACACTGTTTCAGGATAATACACAATTGTGTAATGCATACACTGTTTCAGGGTAGTAGATATTGTTGTGATGTATACACTGTTAAAGGGTAGTAAACATCAGTCTGAAGTATACCCTGTTTCAGGCTAGTACACATCGGCGTGATGTATACACTGTTTCAGCATAGTGCATATCAGTATGATATGTGCATGGTTTCAGGGTAGTACTTATTGGGGTGATATATACAAGGTTTCAGGGCAGTACATACGCTGTTTCCAGCTAGTACATATCAGAGTGATGTATACACTGTTTCAGGGTAGTACACGTCGGTCTGAAGTTTACACTGTTTCAGGATAGTACACATCGGTGTGATGTATACACTGCTTCAGGGTAGTACATATCAGTGTGAGGCATACACTGTTTCAGGGTAGTAGATATTATTGTGATGTATACACTGTTACAGGATAGTAGACATCAGTCTGAATTATACACAGTTTCAGTGTAGTACACATCGGTGTGATGTATACACTGCTTCAGGGTTGTATGCATCGGTGTGATGTATACACTGTTTCAGGTCGTACGCATCGGTGTGATGTATACGCTCTTTCAGTGTAGCACTTGTTGGTGTGAAGCATACACTCTTTCAGGGTAGTTGATATTAGCGGGATGTATACACTGTTTCAGGATAGTACACATTGATGTGATGTATACACTGTTTCAGGTAGAACACATCGGTGTGATGTATATACTGTTTCAGGTTAGCACAAATCAGTATGATTCATGCACTGTTTCATGGTAGTAGATATTGGTGTGATGTATACACTGTTTCAGCGTAGCGCCTATTGGTATGATGTGTGCATGGTTACAGGGTAGTACTTATTGGGGTGATATATACAAGATTTCAGGGTAGTACATACCATTGTGATGTATATACTGTTTCAGGGTAGTACATATCACTCTGATGTATACACTGTTTCAGGGTAGTACACATCAGTCTGAAGTATACACTGTTTCAGGATATTACACATCGGTGTGATGTATACACTGCTTCGGGGTAGTACATATCAGTCTGAAGTATACACTGCTTCAGGGTAGTTCACATCGGTGTGATGTATGCACTGTTTCAGGTAGTACGCATCGGTGTGATGTATACACTGTTTCAGGGTCGCGCTTGTTGATGTGAAGCATGCACTGTTTCAGGGTAGTAGATATTGTTGTGATGTATACACTGTTAAAGGGTAGTGCACATCGGTCTGAAGTATACACTGTTTCAGGGTAGTACACATCGGTGTGATGTATACACTGTTTCAGGATAGTACACATCGGTGTGATGCATACACTGTTTCAGGGTAGTAGATATTGTTGTGATGTATACACTGTTACAGGGTAGTACACGTCGGTCTGAAGTATACACTGTTTCAGGGTAGTACACATCGGTGTGATGTGTACACTGTTTCAGGATAGTACACATCGGTGTGATGCATACACTGTTTCAGGGTAGTAGATATTGTTGTGATGTATACACTGTTACATGGTAGTATACATCGGTCTGAAGTATACACTGTTTCTGAGTAGTACACATCGGTGTGATGTATACACTGTTTCAGCATAGTGCATATCAGTATGACATGTGCACGGTTTCAGGGTTGTACTTATTGGGGTGATATATACAAGGTTTAGGGTAGTACATGCCAATGTGATGTATACACTGTTTCAGGGTAGTACACATCAGTCTGAAGTATACAATGTTTCAGGATATTACACATCGGTGTGATGTATACACTGCTTCGGGGTAGTACATATGGGTCTGAAGTATACACTGCTTCAGGGTAGTACACATCGGTGTGATGTATACACTGTTTCAGGATAGTACACAATTATGTGATGCATACACTGTTTCAGGTAGTAGATATTGTTGTGATGTGTACACTGTTACAGGGTAGTAAACATCAGTCTGAAGTATACACTGTTTCAGGCTAGTACACATCAGTGTGATGTATACACTGTTTCAGCATAGTGCATATCAGTATGATATGTGCATGGTTTCAGGGTAGTACTTATTGGGGTGATATATACAAGGTTTCAGGGCAGTACATACCAGTGTGATATATACACTGTTTCCGGCTAGTACATACCAGAGTGATGTATGCACTGTTTCAGGGTAGTACACATCAGTCTGAAGTTTACACTGTTTCGGGATAGTACACATCGATGTGATGTATACGCTGCTTCAGGGTAGTACATATTGATGTGAGGCGTACACTGTTTCAGTGTAGTACATCTCGGTCTGAAGTTTACACTGTTTCAGGATAGTACACATCGGTATGATGTATACACTTCTTCAGGGTAGTATATATCGGTGTGAGGCATACACTGTTTCAGGGTAGTAGATATTGTTGTGATGTATACACTGTTACAGGATAGTAGACATCAGTCTGAAGTATACACTGTTTCAGTGTGTAGTACACATCGGTGTGATTTATACACTGCTTCAGGATAGTACGCATCGATGTGATGTATACACTGTTTCAGGTAGTACGCACCGGTGTGATGTATACGCTCTTTCAGTGTAGCACTGTTTCATGGTAGTAGATATTGGTGTGATGTAAACACTGTTTCAGTGGAGTGCCTATTCGTATGATGTGTACACGGTTTCAGGGTAGTACTTACTGGGGTGATATATACAAGGTTTAGGGTAGTACATACCAGTGTGATGTATATACTGTTTCAGGGTAGTACATATCGCTCTGATGTATACACTGTTTCAGGGTAGTACACATCAGTCTGAAGTATACAATGTTTCAGGATATTACACATCAGTGTTATGTATACACTGCTTCGGGGTAGTACATATGGGTCTGAAGTATACACTGCTTCAGGGTAGTTCACATCAGTGCGATGTATGCACTGTTTCAGGATAGTACATATCAGTGTGATGTATACACTGTTTCAGGTAGTACGCATCGGTATGATGTATACACTGTTTCAGGGTACCACATGTTGGTGTGATACATGCACTGTTTTAGGGTAGTAGATATTGGTATGAGGAATACACTGTTTCAGGGTAGTACGCATCGGTGTGATGTATACATGTTTCAGGATCACACTTGTTGATGTGAAGCATGCACTATTTCAGGGTAGTAGATATTGTTGTGATGTATACACTGTTTCAGGGTAGTACACATCGGTCTGAAGTAAACACTTTGAGGATAGTACACATCGGTGTCATGCATACACTGTTTCAGGGTAGTAGATATTGTTGTGATGTATACACTGTTACAGGGTAGTACACATCGGTCTGAAGTATACACTGTTTCTGGGTAGTACACCTCGGTGTGATGTATACACTGTTTCAGCATAGCGCATATCAGTATGATATGTGCACGGTTTCAGGGTAGTACTTATTGGGGTGATATATACAAGGTTTCAGGGCAGTACATACCAGTGTGATGTATACACTGTTTCCGGCTAGTTTCATGCTGGTACACATAGGTCTGAGGTTTACACTGTTTCAAGATAGTACGCATCGGTGTGATGTATACACTGCTTCAGGGTAGTTCACATCGGTGCGATGTATGCACTGTTTCAGGATAGTACATATCAGTGTGATGTATACACTGTTTCAGGTAGTATGCATCGGTGTGATGTATACACTGTTTCAAGGTAGCACATGTTGGTGTTATACATGCACTGTTTCAGGGTAGTAGATATTGGTATGAGGAACACACTGTTTCAGGGTAGTACACATCGGTGTGATGTATACACTGTTTCAGCATAGCGCATATCAGTATGATATGTGCACGGTTTCAAGGTAGTACTTATTGGGGTGATATATACAAGGTTTAGGGTAGTAGATACCAGTGTGATGTATATACTGTTTCAGAGTAGTACATATTGCTCTGATGTATACATTGTTTCAGGATAGTACACATCAGTCTGAAGTATACAATGTTTCAGGATATTACACATCGGTGTGATGTATACACTGCTTCGGGGTAGTACATATGGGTCTGAAGTATACACTGCTTCAGGGTAGTAGACATTGGTATGATGTATACACTGTTTCAGGATAGTATACTACGGTGTGATGCATACACTGTTTCAGGGTAGAAATATTGTTGTGATGTATACACTGTTACAGGGTAGTACACATCGGTCTGAAGTATACACTGTTTCAGGCTAGTACACATTGGTGTGATGTATACATTGTTTCAGCATAGCGCATATCAGTATGATATGTGCATGGTTTCCGGGTAGTAATTATTGGGGTGAAAAGGACAAGGTTTCAGGGCAGTACATACCAGTGTGATGTATACACTGTTTCCGGCTAGTACATATCTGAGTGATGTATACACTGTTTCAGGTTAGTACATATCGGACTGAAGTTTACACTGTTTCAGGATAGTACACATCGGTGTGATGTATACGCTGCTTCAGGGTAGTACATATCGGTGTGAGGCATACGCTGTTTCAGGGTAGTACATATCGGTCTGAAGTTTACACTGTTTCAAGATAGTACACATCGGTGTGATGAATACACTTCTTCAGGGTAGTACATATCGGTGTGAGGCATACACTGTTTCAGGGTAATAGATATTGTTGTGATGTATACACTGTTACAGGATAGTACACATTAGTCTGAAGTATACACTGTTTCAGTGTAGTACACATCGGTGTGATGTATACACTGCTTCAGGGTAGTACGCATCGGTGTGATGTATACACTGTTTCAGGTCGTACGCATCGGTGTGATGTATACGCTCTTTCAGTGTAGCACTTGTTGGTATGTATCATGCACTCTTTCAGGGTAGTTGATATTAGCAGGATGTAAACATTGTTTCAGGATAGTACACATTGATGTGATGTATACACTGTTTCAGGTAGAACACATTGGTGTGATGTATATACTGTTTCAGTTAGCACAAATCAGTATGATCCATGCACTGTTTCATGGTAGTAGATATTGGTGTGATGTATATACTGTTTCAGCGTAGTGCCTATTCGTATGATGTGTGCATGGTTTCAGGGTAGTACTTATTGGGGTGATATATACAAGGTTTAGGTAATACGTACCAGTGTGATGTATATACTGTTTCAGGGTAGTACATATCGCTCTGATGTATACACTGTTTCAGGGTAGTACACATCAGTCTGAAGCATACATTGTTTCAGGATATTACACATCGGTGTGATGTATACACTGCTTCAGGGTAGTACATATGGGTCTGAAGTATACACTGCATCAGGGTAGTTCACATCGTTGTGATGTATGCACTGTTTCAGGATAGTACATATCAGTGTGATGTATACACTGTTTCAGGTAGTACGCATCGGTGTGATGTATACACTGTTTCAGGGTCACACTTGTTGATGTGAAGCATGCACTATTTCAGGGTAGTAGATATTGTTGTGATGTATACACTGTTACAGGCTGGTACACATCGGTCTGACTATACACTGTTTCAGGGTAGTAAACATCAGTGTGATGTATACACTGTTTCAGGTAGTACGCATCGGTGTGATGTATACACTGTTTCAGGGTCACACTTGTTGATGTGAAGCATGCACTATTTCAGGGTAGTAGATATTGTTGTGATGTATACACTGTTACAGGCTGGTACACATCGGTCTGACTATACACTGTTTCAGGGTAGTAAACATCAGTGTGATGTATACACTGTTTTAGGATAGTACACATCGGTGTGATGCATACACTGTTTCAGGGTAGTAGATATTGTTGTGATGTATACACTGTTACAGGGTAGTACACATCAATCTGAAGTATACACTGTTTCTGGATAGTACACATCGGTGTGATGTATACACTGTTTCAGCATAGCGCATATCAGTATGATATGTACACGGTTTCAGGGTAGTACTTATTGGGGTGATATATACAAGGATTCAGGGCAGTACATACCAGTGTGATGTATACACTGTTTCCGGCTAGTACATATCGGAGTGATGTATACACTGTTTCAGGCTGGTACACATCGGTCTGAAGTTTACACTGTTTCAGTGTAGTAGATATTGGTGTGATATATACACTGTTTCAGGGTAGTACATATTGGTGTGATGTATACACTGTTTCAGGTAGAACACATCGGTGTGATGTATATACTGTTTCAGGGTAGCATAAATCAGTATGATTCATGCACTGTTTCATGGTAGTAGATATTGGTGTGATGTATACACTGTTTCAGCGTAGCGCTTATTGGTATGATGTGTGCATGGTTTCAGGGTAGTACTTATTGGGGTGATATATACAAGATTTCAGAGTAGTACATACCAGTGTGATGTATATACTGTTTCAGGGTAGTACACATGATCTGAAGTATACACTGTTTCAGGATATTACACATAAGTGTTATGTATACACTGCTTCGGGTTAGTACATATCAGTCTGAAGTATACACTGCTTCAGGGTAGTTCACATCGGTGTGATGTATGCACTGTTTCAGGATAGTACATAACAGGGTGATGTATACACTGTTTCAGGTAGTACGCATTGGTGTGATATATACACTGTTTCAGGGTAGCACATGTTGGTGTGATACATGCACTGTTTTAGGGTAGGAGATATTGGCGTGAGGTATACACTGTCTCAGGGTAGTACCCATCGGTGTGCTGTATACACTGTTTCAGCGTAGCGCATATCGCTTTGACATATGCACGGTTTCAGTGTAGTAGATATTGGTGTAATGTATACACTGTTTCACGGTAGTACACATTGGTCTGAAGTATACACTGTTTCCGGGTAGTACATATCAGTGTGATGTATACACTGTTTCAGCATAGTACATATCGGTGTGATGTATACAATGTTTCAGCGTAGTACACATCGGTGTGATGCATTCACTGTTTCAGGGTAGTACACATCAGTGTGATGTATACATTGTTTCAGGTAGTACATACTGATGTGATGTATACACTCAGGGTAGCACATATCAGTGTGATGCATGCACTGGTTCAGGACAGTATATATTGGTGTGATGTATATACTGTTTCAGGGTAGTACACATTGGTGTTATGTATACACTGTTTCAGGATATTATACGTCGGTGTGATGTATATACTGTTGCAGGTAGTACACACCGGTGGGATGTATACACTGTTTCAGGGTAGCACACATCAGTGTGATGCATGCAACTCTTCATGATAGTAGATATTGGTATGATGTATACACTGTTTCAGGGTAGTACACATTGGTGTGATGTATACACTGTTTCAGGCTAGTACACATCAGTGTGATATATAAACTATTTCAGCATAGCACATATCAGTATGATGTATACACTACTTCAGGGTAGTAAATATCGGTGTGCTGTTTACACTGCTTCAGGGTAGTACATACCAGTGTGATGCTTACATTGTTTCAGGGTCGTGTGTATCAGTGTGATGCATGTTCTCTTTCACGGTAGTATGTCGGTGTAATTTATGCACTGTTTCAGTTAAGTACATATCAATGTGACGTATACTCTGTGTCATGGTGGTACGTTTGGGGGAATGTATACAATGTTTCAGGATAGTATATCGGTGTGATGTATACACTGTTTCAGGGTAGTAGGTATCAGTGTCATGAGTGCACTGTTTCATGGTAGCATGTATCGGCGTGATGTTACCCTGTTTAAGAATAGTGCATATCGATGTAATATGTACACAGGGTAGTGTATTAGTGTAATGTGTACATTGTTGCAGGGTAGTACATATCAGTACGATGTATGCACTGTTTCAGGGCAGTACATGTCGGTATGATGCATACACTGTTTCATGGTGGTATATCGAAGCAATGCATACACATGTTCACTGTAGTATATCAAAGTAATGCATACACATGTTCAGGGTAGTATATCGGTGTGATGTATGCACTGTTTCAGGGTAGCATATATCATCAGTATGATATATAGACAGTTTCAGGGTATTACATATTGGTATGATGTATATATGGTTTCGAGGTTGTATATATTGGTGTGTTGTATACACTGTGCCATGGTAGTACCTATCTCTGTGATGTATACACTGTATCATGGTAGTATGTATTGGGGGGATGTATACACTGTTTCATGGTAGCACGTATCGGCGTGATGTATACCCTGTTGCAGGGTAGTGCATATTGGGGTGATGTATATATTGTTTCAGGGTAGTAGATATCGGCGTGATATATGTACTGATTCAGGGTAGTGTATCAGTGTGATGTATACACTGTTTCAAGGCTGTACACATCGGTGTGAAGTATACACTGTTTCATGGTAGTAAACATCGGTGTGAACCGTAAACTGTTTCAGAGTAGTACACATAGGTGTGATGCATACACTGTTTCAGGGTAAGAGATATTGGTGTATTGTATACACTATTTCCAAGTATTAGATATTGGTGTGATGTATACACTGTTTCAGCTAGTATATTGGTGTGAAGTATGCACTGTTTCAAGGTAGTACATATCCGTGTGCTGTATACACTGTTTCAGTGTAGTACATATCGGTTTGATTTATACACCATTTCAGGGTAGTACATATTGGTGTAACCTATAGACTGTTTCAGGGTAGCACATATCTGTGTGATGTATTCACAGTGTCATTGTAGTATGTATCAGGGTGATGTATAACTTGTTTAAGGGCAGTGCATCTATGTGATGTATAGACTGGGCAGAATTTTCTGTTTGACCGGCGGGCAGAGCAGGAGCAGACACGGGCTGGCTTGGACCCGACTGCCGCCCGCGATCGGGGCCACGCCACCATTTTGCGTGGGAGACCCAATTCAGGCCCGAATCTATCCGAATCTCTTGGATAGCTGGAGTGTGCAGGCTGTGGCGGGTGTGCACAGACCACCAGGTCCAATGGTGACCCGGCAGTCTGTTTAAAAGAAGACCTGGCAGCCTCCTGTAGGCCTGAACTGTCACCTGCGTCATACCATTTCTGTGAGGCAGGTACCAGCGCAGATACTAGCACCTCGGTGGGAATTGCAACATCGGCTAGTGTCCCGGGACACAGTGGAGAGGGCACTTCACAATCGGAGGAGCTGACAGAGACAGAGAGTGCTGATGGTGCCAGCAGCCGGAGGACTGAGTCAGGGCCTGATGATGTGCTTCTGGAGTTACCTGCGACTCAGCAGTTGCAGGAAATGCGGCCAGCTGTGCGGGAGCATCTGGGAGTGTTGCATGAGATTATGCTTCACTTGGTGCCCGTGGTGGAGGAGTCCATGTGGAGCATCAGTGATACAATGAGCCTCATGTCAGAGCGTCATGCTTCCCCCATGGAGAGGAGCTTCCAGGAGAACAAGCAGCTTCTCCTGGGGTTACGCTCGGATCTGCAAGCCCTCACAGTGCCAATGGCCACAGCTGGTCATTGCCAATGTGGGAGATGGTGTGGGTTTCAAGCTTCCCAGCTCGTTGCCCATCCATCGACGGTGAGCAGGGAGGTGCAGGGCGACTTCACGTTGGTGGAGCAGCTGCCTGTCATATCTGCGAGCTCCTCTCACGGCGCTCTGGATGAGGGCAACAGCTGCTCCGCCCCTCTCCCAGTGACCGCTTCATCTGGTGAGGCTGCAGCGACTGGGGAGATGCCAGCTGTGGAACTGGCATATCCCTCCCAGGCAGGGCCAGCACAGGCTCCACAGGCCAGAGAATGGCTGCCAAGGTCATCGAGGCCAACAGTTCAGCAGAGTCAGCAGCTGTCTCAGATGCCACTCCGAGCGATGGGGCAGCACCAACCCATAGCACCCGGAAATGTAAGCTTAAGGCACCTTAGGCGCACCACGGGTTTCTCACTGGTGCTTTTGTGCTGGCCCTAGATTAGGGAATTATTATTTGTTTATGGTTGAAAAATGTTTTGCTTTCATTTTGTGTGACTTTCTGATGGTGAAAATTAAAACCATGGCTGAGGGTGGCTCCTTTGTTCTCATTTGTATGTTTTACACACATGTTATGAGTGTTTGAGTGGACATTGAGGTTTATGTCCAAAGCCCTTAGTTGCAGCTGATGAAGTGGAAGATATAGCACTTAAGTGCTGAGTATGGAAGCGCCAGGCAAGGCTGGTCCTCCTGATCCGATTGTGTGGAGCTGGCTGAAGGTTCATTGGATTAAAGTCCCCCGGGTGTCCCTGCCTCCTTGGTGTAGTCCCGGGTCAGCATTCAGCCCCTCATCATTCCCCTGTGCTTCCGCCTCCTCAAAATCAGTGCTGGACTCATTGTGTGCAGCTGTATCCACTGCGTCAACATCTTCATTGACCACTGCATCCCCCCCTTTCCAGCGCAAGATTGTGCAGAGCGCAGCATGCAACCACTATCACCGAGACACGATCTGGGGAGCGCCCCCTGAGTGGTCCAGGCAACAGAAGCACATCTTGAGAAGACCGATGGCTCTCTCCACCACAAATGTTGTGGAGGCATGTCTCCTATTGTAGTGCTGGTCAGCTTCTAATATTGGATGAGGCGTCATGAGCCACTTTCTGAGGGGATAGCCCTTGTCACCCAGCAACCATTCATCAAACTGAGCCGGAGCACTGAAGATCCCCGGCACCTGGGAGTGTCTGAAGATGTAGGCATCATGGGAGCTGCCTTGGTCCCTTGCACAGACTTGTAGAATCAGCATCCTGTGATCACACACTATTTGCACGTTCATGGAATGGAATCCCTTCCAGTTGACGAAGGCACCGGGCTCACCTGCTGGTGCCTTGATGGCCACATGTGTACAGTCTATAGCACCCTGGACACGGGGGAAGCCAGCAATGACTGCGAAGCCTCTGGCTCGCTGTGCCTGACTTGCCTGGTCACAGCGGATGTGGATGAACAGCCTGAACAGAGCGTCTGTAACCTGCTTGACACAAGTGTGAATAGCTGATTGGGAGACACCGCAAAGATCACCCACTGAGCCCTGGAAGGAGACAGAGGCACAGAAGTTGAAGGCAACTGTGACCTTTAGAGCCGCTGGCATGGGGTGTCCACCCACATAGTTAGGAGAGATCTCAAAGCCAACCATCTGACAGATATAGTTGACTGTCTCCCTTGACAGTCGGAGCCTCCTGCGGCACTGCACCTCAGACATATTGAGGTAGCTGCTTCACCACCTGTATACCCCGGCAGCAGGATAGTGGCATCTTCTGCAGCCCCTTCCACCTTGGACAACCTCTTGGTCCAGCTCCCCTTGTACCTGTGCCTCTCCTCCCAAAGGTGGCTCCCCTGGAGGCTGATTGTCCACTCCTGGCCTCCTTGCCCTTCTAGGCCTCCCTTCCTCCTCAGAGGAGCTGCCTCCAGTGGAGATGTCAGAATCCATACCCAGGCTAAAGGGAAGCCTCTGGAAAGCTGCAGGCCTGATAAAGATTGCTGACTGCCGAGTGCTGAGCTGAAGCTTCAAAGTACAGAGAAAGCTGCTGGAAATCGATCTGAACTGCTACCAATCACACAGGCAAGTTTAAAACACTTGCTGCAATAAATACTTCACATAAAACATTGACAATCCCACTGAGTTCACATATCCTGCCCGTGGATGAGTTTTATTAAAAAGTCTCTTACCCGCCTGCCCATTGCGCCCGAGCGCCGAGCCGAAGATTGCACGGGCGCCTCATAAACGGTGTCGATTGCCGAGTTAAGGGGCTTGATAAGCCCTTTGAATAATGGCATCAAACTTCATCATGTGCCCACCCAGCAAAATATCGCGATGGCGCGCGGTGACCTCGGGATGCTCGCCCGACGCTGTCACGCGTCATTTAACGTGCTGATATGTGGAGCCCAGCCCCCGCACGTCAAACAGAAAATTCTGCGCACTGTTTCAGGGTAGTGCACCTGTGTGATGTATAGTTTCAGGGTCATACATATCAGTGTGATGTATACACTGTTTCAATGTGGTAGATAGTTTCAGGGAAGTATACACTGTTTCATGATAATACGTATCAAGGTGATGTATACACTGTTTCAGGGTAGTATATTGGTATGATATATGCACTCTTTCAGAATAGTATACATCAATGTGATGCATATTCAGTTTCAGGGTAGTAAATAGCGATGTGATGTATACACACACTGTTTCGGGGCGGTGTATATATTGTTTCAGGGTAGTACATATTGGTGTAATGTATACACTCTTTCAGGGTAGTACATATCAGTGTGATGTATACAGTATTTCAGAGTCATACATATCATTGGGATGTATACACTGTTTCAGTGTAGTACATATTGGTGTGATATATAGACTACTTCATGGTCATACATGTCAGTGTGATGTATACACTGTTTCAGGGTAGTACACATCTGTGTGATGTATACAATGTGTCAGGGTAGTAGATATGGGTATAATGTATATATTGTTTCAGGGTAGTGCATACAGTATGATGCATATACTGTTTCAGGGTAGTAGATATTGGTGTGATGTATACATTGTTTCAGAGTATTAGGTATTGGTGTGATGTATATACTGTTTCAGGGAAGTATATCCATGTGATGTATACAGTGTTTCAGGGTAGCATATCAGCGTGATATATACATTGCTTCAGGGTAGTACATATCAGTGTGATGTTTGCACTGTGTCAGGGTAGTACATATCAGTTTGATACATACACCGTTTCAGGGTAGTACATATTGGTACGATGTACACAGTTTCAGGGTAGTTCATATCGGTGTAACCTATAGACTGTTTCACGATAGTACATATTGGTGTGATGTATACACTATGTCATTGTAGTACGTATCAAGGTGATGTATACCTTGTTTAAGGGGAGTGCATCTGTGTGACTTATACACTGTTTTAGGGTAGTAAATATCGGTGAGATGCATACACTATCAGGGTAGTGGAAATTGGAGTGATGTAAACACTGATATTGGTGTGATGTATGCTTTGTTTCGGGGTAGAGCATTTCAGTATGATGTATACTCTGTTTCGTGGCAGTGTATCGGTGTCATGTATACATTGTTTCAGGGTGGCAGATATCTTTGTGATGTATACACGGTTTCAGGGTAGTACATATCGATGTGATGTATACACTCTTTCAGAGTAGTACGTATCAGTGTGATGTATACACTGGTTCAGGTTAGCATATATCGGTGTGATATATAGACTCTTTCAGGGTAGTACATTTTGGGGAGATGTGTGCTCTTTTTCAGGTTAGTACTTATCAGTGTGATATATACAAATTTTCATGGTAGTACATATCGGTGTGATGCATACACTGTTTCAGGGTGGTACATATCCCTGTGATGTATGCACTGCTTGAAGGTAGTAAATGTCGGTGTGATTTATATGCTGTTTCATGGTAATATGTATCGGCGTGATATATATCCTGCTTAAGGATAGTATTTCAGTGTGAAGTATACACTGTTTCAGGGTAGTAACTTTTGGTGTTATATATAGACTCTTTCAGGTTAGTACATATTGGTGTGATATATAGACTCTTTCAGGGTAATAAATATCAGTGAGATCACTGTTTCAGGGTTGTAAATGTTGGTGTGATGTATACGTTGTGTCATCGTAGTACATGTTCATGTGTTGCATACACTGTTTCAGTGTGGTGAATATTGGTGTGATGCATACGTTGTTTCAGGGTGGTACATATCCATGTGATGTATGCGCTGCTTCAAGTTAGTAAATATCGGTGTGATTTATACACTGTTTCATGGTAGTATGTATTGGTGTGATGTATATACATTGCTTCAGGGTAGTACATACAGGTGTGCTGCATACACGGTTTCAGGGTAGTACATATCGGGGACATGTATGCTCTCTTTCAGGGTAGTACATATTGGTATGAAGAATACACTGTTTCAGGGTGGTACATATCCGTATGATGTATGCTCTGCTTCTGGTTAGTAAATATCGGTGTGATTTATACACTGTTTTATGGTAGTATGTATCGGCGTGATATATATCCTGCTTCAGGGTAGTATATCAATATGATGTATACACTGTTTCAGGGTAATATATTTGTGTGATGTATGCACTGTTTCAGTGTAGTACTTATCGCTGTGATGTATATACAGTTTCAGGGTAGTATATATTGGTGTGATGTATACACTGTTTCAGGGTAGCACATAGCTTTGTGATGTATACACTGATTCAGGGTAGTAGACATCGATGTGATGTATTCACTTTTTTAGGTTAGTACATATCAGTGTGATGTATACAATGTTTCAGGGTAGTACTTATCAGTGCGATTCATATATACTTTCAGGATAGTAGATAGCAGTGTGATGTATACACTGTTTCAGGGTAGTACTTTTAATGTGATGTATATGCTGCTTCAGGGTAGTACGTATTGGACTGCTGTATACACTGTTTCAGGGTGCTAGATATAGGTGTGATGTATGCACTGTTTCAGAGTAGAACATTTTGGTGTGATGTATACTCTGTTTCATGGTAGTGTATTGGTGTGATGTATACACTGTTTCAGGGTAGTATATCGGAGTGATGTATACATTGTTTCAGGGTAGTACATATCGGTGTGATGCATACACTGCTTCGGGGTGGTATATCAGTGTAATGTATACACTGTTTCAGGGTAGTAAATATCGGTGTGATTCATACATTGTATCAGGGTAGTGGAAGTTGGAGTGATGTAAACACTGTTTTAGGGTAGTACATATCTTTGGGATGTATACACGGTTTCAGGGTAGTACATATCGGTGTGAGGTTTACACTCTTTCAGTGTAGTATATATCGGTGTGATATGTGCTCTCTTTCAGAGTAGTACATATCAGTGTGATGTATACACTGTTTCAGATTAGTACATATCAGTGTAATATACGGACACTTTCAGGGTAGTACATTTTGGGGAGATTATGCTTTTTTTCAGGTTAGTACTTATTGGTATGATGTATACACTCTCTCAGGGTAGTTCATATCGTGGAGATGTATACATTGTGTCATCGTGGTACATGTCAATGTGATGTATACACTGCTTCAGTGCAGTACATGTTGGTGTGATGCACACCCTATTTCATGGTAGCATATCAGTGTGATCTACGCACTGTTTCAGAGTAATATATTAGTGTGATGTATGCACTGTTTCAGGGTAGTACATTCCGGTGTGATGTTTAATCTGTTTCATGGTAGTGTATCAGTGTGATCTACACACTGTTTCAGGGTAATATATTGGTGTGATGTATGCACTTTTTCAGGGTAGAACATATCATTGTTATGTATACACTGTTTCAGGGTGGTAGATATCGGTGTGATGTATGCACTGTTTCAGGGTAGTACATTTCAGTGTGATGTATACACTGTTTCAGTGTAGTACATATCAATGTGCTGTATACACTGTTTCAGGGTAATACATATCGGCGTGATGTATATTCTGTTTCAGACTAGTATATTGGCATGATGTATACACTGTTTCAGGTTCATACATATTGGGGTGATGAATACATTGTTTCAGATTAGTAGATATCGGTGTGGTGTATACACTGTTTCAGGTTAGTACATATCAGTGTGATGTACAGGGTAATATATTTGTGTGATATATGCACTGTTTCGGGGTTGTATATATTGTTGTGATGTATGGAATGTTTCAGGGTAGTACTTATTGGTATGATGTATATACACTTTCAGGATAGTAGATAGTGTGTGATGTATACACTGTGTCAGTGTAGTACATATCGGGGTGATGTATACACTGTTTCAGGTCAGTACATATCGACGTGATGTATGCACTGTTTCAAGGTAGTATATCGGTGTGATGTATACACAGTTTCAGGATAGTGCATATCGTTGCGATATATATATATATACTGCTTTAGGGTAATACCTATCTGTGTGATATATATACTGATTTAGGGTAGTACATATCTGTGTGATATATATACTGATTTAGGGTAGTACATATCTTTGTGATATATATATACCGATTTAGGGAAGTACATAGCAGTCTGATATATTCACTGTTTTAAGAGTAGTACATGTTGGTGTGATGTAAGCACTGTTTCAGAGTTGGTGCACTGTGATCTGCTGAAAGAGCTGGATCAATGTGATGTATATGCTGTTGAATGGGGATTTATATCAATGTGATGTATAATTGTTTTACAGTATATTATTTCGGTTTGCAGTATTTATTGCTTTATATTTTTCACAGTGATCTATTCGCCATTTTTAAAAACAATTTTAGTCTTTCACGGGACGTGGGTCCCCACCTAGGCCAGTATTTATTGCCCATCCCTAATTGCCCTTGAGAAGGTGGTAGTGAGCTGCTTTCTTGAACCGCTGCAGTGCATGTGGTGTAGGTACACCCACAGGGCTGTTAGGGAGGGAGTTCCAGGATTTTGACCCAGCAACAGTGAAGGAACAGCGATTATATTTCCAAGTCAGGACAGTGAGTGACTTGGGATGCAAACTTGCAGGTAAGGGTGTTCCCATGTGTCTGCTGCCTTTGTCTTTCCAGATGGTAAATGTCGTGAGTTTGAAGGATGCTGTTGAAGGAGCCTTGGTGTCTTTCTGCAGTGCATCTTGTAGATGGTACACGCCACTGCCACTGTGCGTCGGTGATAGACAGAGTGAATATTGAAGGTGGTGGATGGGGTGCCAATCAAGTGGGATGCTTTGTCTTGGATGGTGTTGATCTTCTTGAGTGTTGTTGGAGCTGCACTCATCCAGGCAAGTGGAGAGTATTCCATCACATTTCTGACTTGTGCCTTGTAGATGGTGAACAGGCTTCAGGGAGTCGGGAGGTGAGTTACTCATCGCATGATTCCTAGCCTCTAATCTGCTCTTGTAGCCACAGTATTTATATGGCTAGTCCAGTTCAGTTTCTGGTATTACAGTATTTTATATCAATGTAATGTATATGCTGTTTCATGGTATCCCATGTCACTGTAATGTATACAATGCTTTACTGTATTTATATCAGTGTGATGTATACTCTTTTTTATGGTATTATATATCAGCGTGACATATACACTGTTTTACACTTTTTTATACCAGTGTGAGAAGTATACAGTGTTATCTGGTATTTTATATTGTTGTGATGTATACACTGTTTTATGGTATCTTGTGTCATTGTGTTGCATTGGCTATTTTATAGCATTTTATATTGGGGTGATATACATGCTATTTTATGGTATTTTATATCAGTGTGAGACATACAATGTTTTGTGGCAGTTTATATAGCTTTGATGTATATGCTGTTTCACAGTATTTTATATTGGTGCAATTAGTATGCTGTTTTATAGTATTTATATCAGTGTGATGTATATGCTATTTTATAGTATTCATATCAATGTGATGTATATGCTGTTTTATGATATTTATATTGGTGTGATGTATAAGCTGTTTTATGGTATTCATATAGGTGTAATGTATACGCTGTTTGATGGTATTTTATATCAGTGTGATGTCTATACTGTTCTGTTGTATTTATATTGGTGTGATGTATACACTGTTTTATGGATCTCTTAACTGCTCACTACAATGAAATGGGAAATATAATGATGTTATGCTAAGCACAAAAATGAATCAACCAATAGCTGGCTGCAGCTGCCAACATTAATTAAATTCCTATACTGTCCATTTGTTTAAAACCACAATTGCCCTGGAAGCACTTGTAGTGAGAGGTGCTATCAGAAGCTATAAAACATCATTCGGATCCAAAATGGGCTTATTCACATGTGATCAGAATAAAAATCATTACCTTCTAAAATAATAATGAAAGTGAATGAGCACAAAACCGTAACTTCAACTAGGTCTCCTTGTGTTTACCAGGTTATCTCCAGACTGGTTCACTTTCAGTGGCTCATAATCAAGACAGGCTCCTCTCCCTGCATTATCTCGTCTCACAGCTGCAATAAGTAAAATAAAAGGTAGGCCTGTAAGAAATAATTTGAAGTCTCTTTGGACTGTTCAATGGTTTGAAGCTGACTTAACATGTGTAACAGTTACTTTATTTAAGCATAAGTGAGGCTTAATGCACTCAGTATTTGAGCTTCAGAAAGCCGGCACAGAAAAGAGGGGCCAAATGGCCTTCTGTGCCGTAAATTACTCTAGGCTCTATATCGCCCCCAATAATATCAATAGGGCCAGTGATGACATTCCCTCTCACACCAAACACTCAAAACTAAAGTGACAGGAGATTTATCTCACCTGTGAAAATATAATGAGTAACGTCTTCTTCAGGCTTATGAATTGAGCTCCGTATTCTTTCTGCCACAGTGAGTTACACTCCCGTCTGCTAATGAGCTCTGGTTGTCATCTCTTGAGAGCTAAGCTTGAAGTGTTCAGTAATCAGCCACGGGCAATCATATTCCTACCCTGTATCCTTCCATTGCTTCTGACAGTGTCGTGTGTGCTTCAGAAAGTGTGTGGAAATTCCTGCAACTGAAGCAGTTTCGAGGATAAGGGAGAAAGGAGTGGCTTACTTTCTTTTTATAGATTTGAACCCTGTCCAATTGCACAGATTCATTAGAAATAACACAACACGTTTGAACATGAGACAATAATAGAGAAACACTAGGAGGGATTAACAACTTGTTATATGTTCCAAGGGGGCACCAGATTAACAAGGTTGAAAAGCAGCACTACATTTCTTGAGAGAAAAGTGGAATTATTTATTGAATCTGTTACCATTGATGACATGCTTCAGGGAGTTATGAAAAATGCTGAAAAAATGGACAGTAATAGTGGATATCAACTACCTGGATATTATCTGTGATAAATTCAGTGTAAAAGGTACAGAGGGCACAGAATTCTTAAAATTCATTCAGGCAAACATTTTTAGCCAATATGTAGCAAACCCAACAAGAGAAGGGGCAGTTCTGGACTTAGTTTTCGGGAATGAATCTGGGCAGGTGGAAGGGGTATCATTGAGAAAGCATTTTAGTGGAATGATCATAATTCAGTTAGATTTAGCATTGTTGTGGAAAAAGATAAGGATAGACTTAGAGTAATAGTTTTGAATTGAGCTAAGGCCAAAATGTGATTCGACAAAAGTGGATGGGAAACAGCTATTTGGAGGTAAATCTGTGTCAGAGCAGTGGGAGGAGTTAAAGAGGGTTCAGAACAAATACGTTCTTACAAAGAAAAACGTGGGACTTACAAGACTAGATCCCTGGATGTCAAAGAGCATACCGATTAGGATAAGGTAAAAAAAAAAATGCCAAACGCTTAATATTGCAGAGAGCCTAGAGGAGTGTAGAAAATGTAGGTGTGAAATTATAAAGGAAATTAGGAAAGCAAAGGGAGTGAATAAAAAAAATTGGCAAGTTAAAATCAAGGGAAACCCAAAGACATTTTATAAATACATACAAAGCAAGAGGAAAACTAAGGAAAGAGTAGTATCAGTTAGAGACCAAAAAGGTAACTTGTGTGTGGAGATGTGGAAGACACGGGCGTGGTTCTTAATAAATACTTTGCATCTGTTTCCACAAAAGAGAGGAACAATGCACACATTGTAATTAATCACGAGGAGTTTGAAATATTGGATGGAGGAATATTAAGGTGTTTAACATCCTTGAAAGGGGATAAATCACCACACCCGAATGAAATGTATTCTAGCCAGCCAAGGGAAGCAAGGGAAGAAATAGCGGAGGCTCTGACCACCATTTTCCAATTCTCTCTGGCTACAGGAATGGTGCCAGAGGACTGGAGGACTGCTAATGTTGTATCAGTAATGAAAAAGGGGGGAAGAGATAGCTTGAGTAATTACAAGCCAGTCAGCCTAACCTCTGTGGTGGACAACTTATTAGAAAAAATTCTGAGAGACTGTTTAAATCATCAGTTAGATACGGATCAATCATGGACAGTCAGTATAGATTTGTTAAGGGTAAGTTCATGTCTGAATAACAATTGAAGTTTTTGAGGAGGTAACAAGGAGGGGCAATGAGGGTAGTGTGTTTGATATAAAATGCAAGAATTTTAGCAAGGCTTTGATAAGGTCCAACCTGGCAGACAGGTCAGAAAGGTATAAGCTCATGAGATCCAAGGGAAGGTGGCAAGTTGAATCCAAAATTCGTTCAGTGACAGGAAGATTGGGACAATGGTCAATGAGTATATTTGTGATTGGAAGGCTGTTTCCAGTGGGTTTCTGTAGGGCTCAGTTCTGGGTCCTAGGCTTTTTGTGGTTCATATCAATGACTTAGTCTTCAATACAGGGGCTATGATTAAGAAGTTTTTGGATGATACAAAAATTGACCATGTGGTTGACAGTGAGGAAGAAGACTGTAGACTGCAGGAAGATATCAAGGGTGAAAACCAATGACAAATGGAATTCAATCCAGAGCAGTATCAGCTAATGCATTTGGGGAGGACAAACAAGGCAAGGGAACACACAATAAATGGTAGAATTCTGAAAAATGTAGAAGAACAGAGGTATCTTGTAGCGCAAGTCCACAGATCCCTGAGGTAGCAGGACAGGTAGATATGATGGTCAAGAAGATACGTGGGAAACTTTCCTTTATTGGCCAAAGCCTAGATCAGAGCAGAGAGGTTATGCTAGAACTGTATAAAACATTAGTTAGACTACAGTTAGTGCACTATGTACAGTTCTGGTTACCTCATTACAGAAAGAATGTAATCACACTAGACAGGGCACAGAAGATATATAAAAGGATGTTGCTGGGAAAGGAGAATTTTAGCTATGGATAGTCTGGGATTGTTTTCTTTGGAACAAAGGCGGCAGAAGGAAGATTTATTTGAGGTGTATAAAGTTTGAGGGGCCCACATAGTGTGGATATTTCCCTTCGCAGACATGTCAATAACCAGGACGTATAGACTTAAAGTGGAAGGATTAGAAGGCAGTTGAGTATTTTTTTCACCCAGTTAATTGGTGGGGGTCTGGAACTCACTACCTGAAAGGGTGGTGAAGGTAGAAACCTTCATCACATTTTTTTTAAAAAACCTGAATATACACTTGAGGTGCCATATCTTACAGAGCTACAAGCCAAGAGCTGGAAGGTGGCTTTAGGCTGTATAGCTCTTTTTAAACTGACACGGACAGAATGGGCCAAATGGCCTCCTTCTGTGCTGTTATAAACCCACCCCCTTCCTGGTCAGTGACCTAGCGGCATGGATCATCTGTCCTTGATTGGGCTCACCTCATTTTAATTTCTCTTGTCTTCAGTGGAGATGGAGTTTAGATGGTTTTTATAAAGGGCGACTGATCCACAACGTTAGATTTGCATCTGGGTGGCAAGTTGATAATCAACTGCCCTGTGATTTAATTTTATTTGGTGAGGGGTGGGGTGTGCAGTGGCTTGTTGCTCAGTTTCAGATTCGCTGGCATCTCAAAGCAGCTCTTGATGGTGTCCCACGCACTTGTGTATTTATTCAGAGCTCATCTTCAATAGAGTACCAGGACTTCTACATCAAAAGTGTATAACAAAAACTACTTTTCTAGATTAGTGGCGGTTCAACGAGTAACATTCTTGCCTTTGAGTCAAAAGGTTGTGGGTTCAAGTCCCGCTGCAAATTTGGACACAAAAATTTGGGCGGACATTCCAGTACTGTAGGTGCCTGGTCTTTCAGGTATAGCATTAACTTGAGGCCCCATCTTGCCAACACAGGGGGTCATAAATTCTCAAGGCACCATTTGAAACCAGAGTAGGGGAGTTCTCCTGGTGTCCTGGAAATATCTGTCCCTCAACCATCATCACCAAAACAGATTATCTGGTCTATCAAATTGCTCTATGTGGAAGTTTGCTGCTGTTTTTCCTACATTACAGAAGTGACTACACTTCAAAAAATACTTCATTATTTGTAAAGTGCTTTAAGATGTCCTAACGTTGTGAAAGGTGCTGTACATAAACGAGTCTTACTTATGCTGACTTTCCTCATGACTCACATCGAGTTAATAAAACAAACTAAAATGAGCTATTTCTCACACACTAATGGTGTGGTACCAAGGGCCAGCTAATCCGCAGACTGGCTAAACGATGCAGCCAGATTCACTCTTTGTTAAATTTCACCTCATACTGGGCGTCCTTGTGACTTGGTGAGTGTGCCAACATGCTAATGAAAGGCAGATTCCCACCTGCACATATTTTGGCAGTTGTTCTGAACTAATTTATCCACATCAATTTTCACAAATCTAGATCACACAGAACTGGGCAAGTTTAAACAAGTAAAATCAGTGCTATCAGAATGATCAGCATGATTTATTCCTCCGCTAATGATACTGTACCTTTATCTTGTAATGTTCATTCTAACATTAATCATCACTGTAATGCTTTGTTACAGCTTTAAGTGTTGGGTAAACATCATTTGAAGAAGAAGTGCAGCCACCTGAACTGTCGCGTAACCCTCAATTTTCTAAAAAGGGAATGTATTCATGCATTTTCTGGTGCCTCACACATGCCCATGCCTCAAACTACCTGCAGGACTGATTAAATTATAACTTGCCACAATCACTCACTGTTACGGATGCACCATTTTGAGGTATTGAGAAAATGGCTGTGCGCATATCTAAAGGGATGTTTTGTATCACTCTGCAATGTTAATATGTTAAGAGATTAGCCAGTTCAAACGTCAAGAAGTCAGAATTTTGTTCAATGCTAGCATTCGCAACTCATGCCTACTAACTACTGCCATAAATGGGTTGTTTCCTGGTAATTTCCCAGTTTTCCCAATATCTGTGATAGGTGCCATGCAGAGGTGAGGCGAACAGCCTTTTCTATAGTACCAGGTGACAAAATAAATTATAATGCTAACTTTGGCCCAGAGGGTGGCCTACTCAATGCAATAATGATTGAATTCTATTTTCCCTAATTTAAAAATTATTGTCGTTTCATCCTTAGATCTCCTCACAACACAGAGCAGATGGACAGTCTTGTTCCATGTCTTGTTGAGAGAGCAGATGGACAGGTTTATTTCATGTCTGTGCCAAGGGGGGCAGGTGGATGGGCTTTCATGTCTCTGCCAAGGTTCCTTTTGAACAAGCTGCTATGAGGCAACTCCTGGCATGGCAGTGATTGGGAATTCCCCTATGGAAAGGGGACAGGTGGTCTCACAGTTTGCCTTCTAGGTTGACTGATAAAAGCATTTTCAATACACACACGCACGCACACACACATACAAACATGCGTGCACACACATACGTACACGCACTCACACCCCCCCCACACATACATACATGCACACACACGCACGCGCCCCCACACACACACACACACACACACACACACACACACACACAAGAATTTGCAGTTATCTCCTGGCCAAAATAGGTTCTTCATAGATGGATAGAACTTAACCTTAAAGATAGTGAGAATGGTTTCCTTTCAGATTCTGGAATGGCTACCTTTAATTAGCCTGTACTTTGGCCTTTTAAGTTCCACAATAAACACACACACACATACAAACATGCGTACACACACATACACACACACATGCTTGTGTACACACACAAACATGCGCACATGCACTCACATCCCCCCCCACACACACACACACACATACACACACACGAGAATTTGCAATTACCTCCTGGCCAAGATAGGTTCTTCATAGATGGATAGAACTTATCCTTAAAGATATTGAGAATGGTTTCCTTTCAGATTCTGGAGCGGCTATGTTTAATCAGCCTGTACTTTGGCCTTTTACACAATCAGGCCTTTTAAGTTCCACTATAAAATCCTTAAAGGTGGGCATGCTTGGACTTCAATCAATGATTGGAATGAAGCTCCAGTAGACCAAATTTGGACTGCTTATCTTACATTATATAATATGTGCAGCTCTGCCTATTTGTTTTAGGCAGCATTAAATGTTACGAAGATTGAACAAGCGACTGACATTGACTGCTTTGCTCTGTGAGGAACTGGAATGTCTTCCTTCTTTGCCGGTCATTGCTATCTGACTCTATGAGCACTACGACTGCTCAACATGCAATGCATTGGCTTGTCTATTGTAGCATCTAATAACAAAGGAGCATTTCAATAGAAAATAGAACATTACTTCTTTCAACTCACTCCGCTTTCACTAATTACTCTCTCAAAACCTCTGCTGGATCTCCTTCAACTATTTCCATGATTATGAGAAGAAAACAATTTTCCTGAACTTTGCTTCATAACTGTGACCTCTTGGTCCTTGGAATTTACTGAATCATTGCTGCCTGGCTCGATTATCCTTCCTATACTTGGGTGGTCAGAACCACATACAATCTGGTGAATTTCCACTTTAATCACCAGATTTAAAACAAACAGTAGGGGATTGGCTGTCCATTACTGTACTCACCATGGCCAATCCCCTTTTGTATTTCAGTCATTGCAAAATAAAAGGGGGTGGGGGGTAGGGGTGGTTATTAAATGGGAGACTGATCAGATGCTGCCGGGCAGTAACAATGAGATTCACACCAATATTTTAACTCAAGTATAACCAACATCTTGTGCAACTGTAATCTCACTCCCTTTATCCTGTTTTCATAACTCTGTGTAAAATCCAGAAAAGATCAGTGAATTTGCATCCAAATATCATTCTCTTCCCCCATATCTTGCTAAAGATCTTACCATTCAAGGTATATTTCTTTTTACTATTCTTTTTCAAAAAGATGTACTACTGAAAAAAAGAGACATGTCTAAGCTTTTGTCTTGCACTCATCAGGACACTTCACAAGAATACCAATATAAACAGGAAAACAACTATTTATATTGTATGTGAAGAGAATGCTGATTGGTTGGCAAGTGGCATTGCCATGGAGAATGCTCCACTAATGGTGACTGACAGTTAACTGCCAAGCATTGTTTGAAATTTAAACTAGGCATCTTGACCCTGATTGGTCAAGGCATTGCCCTGAGGAATGAGTCAGCGAATGGCTGTCACTTATTTTGTTTAGCATAGAGGAGATGAGGTCAGATGGAGATGTGAGAGTGTGTGTGAGAGAGTGAGCAGTGATGGACTTTGAGATGCCAGTGAATGTGTGATGGCCTTGTGAGTGTGTGAGTTTAGAGTGATGAAATGGTTGCCTTACCCGGGCAGCATGGATGAGATCATTCATCCTCTTTCTGCACTCGACAGCCAACCTCTTCTGTGCAGCGTTGGCACTGACCACCACTGCCACTGCCTCCCAAGCCGGAGTGGTGAGATTGCTGGACCTTCTGCAGCCAGAGCGGGGGTGGAGGACATCATGACAGACCTCCAAAAGGCATTCCAGTGGCAGGTCACTGAAATCTTCTTGACATTCAGGGCCATGTTTTCACTGGAGCAATCCTGGGCTGCAAGCATTGAGAACTGTGTGCGTGGTTGCAGTTTAGATGTGGCACCCAGCATGAGGAAACGGTGAAGTAGCAGCAGGGTGATTCAGAGGCTGCCAGCCAGCAAAACAGTATGTTTCATGTGGCTGCATAATTAATTAGGCTGGAAGCGAACAATACAGCGTGAAAATCCATTTAAATGTCTTTTTTCACTATTGCACTTATTCTGTCCCAATGTTCTCAAAGCTTGCTAATGCCAACCAAGGGGGCATGACAACAAGGAACAAAATCTCAGGGGATTGCAGTATATCCAGAGAAGTTAGTGGAGTGGGCAGATAGGTGGCAGATACAGATCATTGCAGAGAAAAATATGGTAGCACATCTTATAGTCATTCAGTCATACAGAACTTGAGTATTGCTGAAAAAAAGAGACATGTCTAAGCTTTTTGTCTTGCACTCATCAGGACACTTCACAAGAATACCAATATAAACGGGAAAACAACTATTTATATTGTATGTGAAGAGAATGCTGATTGGTTGGTAAGTGGCGTTGCCATGGAGAATGCCCTACTGATGGTGACTGACAGTTAACTGCCAAGCATTGTTTGAAATTTAAACAAGGCAGCTTGACCCTGATTGGTCAAGGCATTGCCCTGAGGAATGAGTCAGCGAACGGCTGTCACTTATTTTGTTTAGCTGAAGCCGGCGCAATGTATGTACACACACCCTGGGATACTCCCCTTTCCCAGTACAGCCCTCGCCCTGCAACCTCTTCCCCTGCCTGAGGCCACTTCTCCCCCTTCCCCAAGCAAACACTAGCCCTGCAGCCGTTGAAAAGCCACTCCCACCTTACGGCTGGTCTGGTAGGTAGAGACCTGCCCGTGAGCCCCCCCTAAAAATGATGTGGTGTTGCCTGTGAAGCCTGGCGCTGATGACTATGAGTGCTGCCGGAAGCAATGTAAGCAAACAAACCTCGAAGTCCCGAGCAAAGTGCAGCTCGCCAGGTGCATGTTACTTATGTACAATTGTGAAACACGTCAGCGTGCAATCATACCAATGTGCCCAGATGATCCAGCGTAGGTGGGATGATTACGGTGAGCAGGACTTATAATGAGATGTTAAAGTATTGAAGTTAGGTTCCCAATGTACGGCGGTGGGAAACACAGTTCATCATCGACAGGTGGAGTGGATGAATGCAAACTTGTTTCACAATGGCATAAAACCGATTTTTGGCCTTCTCGCCATATTGTCCACTCACATTGCCAAACACGGCCACCACCTACAGGAGTGGAAAATTCCATTCATTGTCTCTTGTGCCTATATCTAGATAGTTTCTATAAATGGAAAACAGAGCAGCACATTTCCCTGGGCCATGCCATCCACTTTCCGTCAGTATGAAAAACAATCATTTACTACTCTTCTGCATGCTGTCCCCTTGCTATCTCTCTGTCCATGCAACCACATTCTCCTTATTTTTTTATAACAAGTTTTTACACAGTACTTTATTAGGCACCTTCAGAAAACTCACATGTATAACCTCCATCATATTCCTTTATCTATACAAATTGATTTCTTCAAAAAATGCAGTTGAATTTATCCAGCATGTTCTACCCATACTGACTTCCCTTCTAAGTGTCCACTAATTTCATCCCATGTTATGGACCCTAGAAATTGGGTCACACCTGAGGTTGGACCAACTGCTCTATAATTTCCCAGTTGATCCATTTCCCCTTTGTTGAGCATTTCTCACTGTCCAGTCATTATGCATCCTCCCATTTTGACTTAAGGTTACTCCCTCTCCTGTTCTTCTCTGCCATCCCATTTGCTATTTCTTCTACATTCTCCCCTGCTGTCTCCTCTTATTCCCCCTGCTATCTCCTCTAACTTCCCCTTCTTTTAACTTTTCTCCTGTCTCCTCTGCTATCTCCTCTGACTTCTTCTCCAATTTCGCCTCCGATTTCTCCTCTCCAGCCTCTTATAATATTCTGGATAAATCCATTTGGGCTGAGGAATTTTTCTTACTGTTCATTCCTTTTTTTGTTACAGTTTTCTTTTATTCTGGAAGTGATCTCTTCCCTGCCTTCTTCAGGCTGCCGACCAAATAGGTGAGCAGGTCAGTAAAAAATAAAAACTACAAAAAATGGAGCTGAGATCCAGCATAGAGAGTAGGGTGCTGTAAAAACTTCAACAAAACAGAACCAGACAGTGCCGCCATGCATGTGTTACAAGGGTAACCAAGCATAAGCTCAGCAATATGATGAGAAATTTGAAATGATTAGCATTTAAATTAATGGCTCGAAACCATATATAAATTCTGGTTATTATTGTACACATATTGACTCTTACAAATGGTAGGGATGTATTTATTGTAAAGATTAAGCGCCAATAAGAATTAATTAACTGTGTCATACAAGAGTGGCAGATACTGGCATGGTAATAAATATAATTTTGGATCTCCCATAGTCACATAGAAACATAGAAAAATAGGAACAGGAGTAGGTCATTCGGTCCTTTGAGTCTGCTCTGCCACTCAATATGATCATGGCTGATCCTCTATCTCAACGCCATATTCCCACTCTCTCCCCAAACCCCTTGATGCCTTTTAGAGTCTAGAAATCTAAATAATTCCTTCTTAAATATATTCAGTGACTTGGCCTCCACAGCCTTCTGTGGTAGAGAATTCCACAGGTTCACCACCCCCTGAGTGAAGATGTTTTTCCTCATCTCAATCCTAAATGGCCTACCCCATATCCAGAGATTGTGGCCCCTTGTTCCAAACCCCCCCAGCCAGAGCAAACATTATCCCTGCAACCAGTCTGCCCAACCCTATCAAAAATGTATATGTTTCATTCTTCCCAACTCCAGTGAATTCAGGCCTAGTCGGCCCAATCTCTCCTCATATGACAATCCTGCCATCCCAGGAATCAGTCTGGTGAACCTTCACTGCACTCCATCTATAGCAAGTATATCTTCTCTTAGGTAAGGTGACCAAAATTGCATGCAATACTCCAGGTGTGGTCTCACCAAAGCCCTGTATAGCTGCAGTAAGACATCCTTGATCCTGGACTCAAGTCCTCTCACAATGAAGGCCAGTGTATCATTTGCCTTCTTAACTGCTTGCTGCACCTTTACAAGCGTTAAATATTCTGCTTTTTAACATAAACACTTAGTTTTAATCCATCCCTGTTTGGTTGGTGTCTCCATCCTTTTGTTTAATTCATTCACGGGATGTGAGCATCGCTGGCAAGACTACTATTATTGGCCAACCCTAATTGCTCTTGAGAAGGTGATGGTTGAATTGCTATCTTGAACCTCTGCAGTTCATGTGGTGTAGGTATGCTCACAGCACCATTCGGGAAGGAGCTCCAGGATTTTAACCTTGCGATGTTTAAGGTATGGCAATATAGTTCCAAGTCAGGATGGTGTGTGACTTGATGGGGAACTTGCCGGTAGTCGTATTCCCATGCATCTGCTGCCCTTGTCCTTCTAGGTTGTGAGTTTGGAAGGTGGCTGTTGAAGGAGGCTTGGTGAGCTGTTGGAACACATCTTGGAGATGGTACAAACTACAGCCACTGTGGCAGTGGTGGAGGGAGTGAATGTTTAAGCTGGTAGATGGTGCCGATCAAGTGGGCTGCTTTGTCCTGGAAGATGTCATACTTCCTGAGTGAAGTTGGAGCTTCACTCATCCAGGCACTCCTGACTTGTGCCTTATAGATGGTGGACAGGCATTGGGGAGTCAGGAGGTGGGTTATCCGCTGCAGAATTCTCAGCCTCTGACCTGCTCTTGTAGCCACAGTATTTATATGGCTTGTCCAGTTCAGTTTCTGGTCAATTGTAACCCCCAGGATGTTGATGATATGGTTTCAGCGATGGCAGTGCCATTGAATGTCAAGGGGAAATGGTTAGGTTATCTCTTGTTGGAAGTGGTCATTGCCTGTGGCATTGTGTGGCAAAAATGTTAGTTGCCACTTATCTGCCCAAGCCTAAATGTTGTCCATGTCTTGCTGCATATGGACAAGGACTGCCTCAGTATCTGATGAGTTGTGAGTGGTATTTAACACTGTGCAATCATCAGAGAACAACCCCACTTCTAACCTTATAATGGAACCAACTGAAGGTGGTTGTGCCTTGGACACTACCCTGAGGAACTTCTGCAGTGATGTCCTGGAGCTGAGATGATTGACCTCCAACAACCACAACCATCTTCCTTTGTGCTAGGTATGACTCCAACCAATGAAGAGTTTTCTCCTGGTTCCCATTGACCCCAGTTTTTCTCAGGTTCCTTAATGCTGGCCCACTCTCAACTCACCTCTGGAATTCAGCTCTTTTGTCCACATTTGGACCAAGGCTGTAATGAGATCTGGAGGTGGGCCTCTGACAGAACCCAAACTGAGCATTTGTGAGCAAGTTACTGAAGCTCCAACAATGCTCAAAAAGTATGAATTCTTTCAGGACAAAGCAGCTCGCTTGGCCAGCACCATCTACCTGCTTAAACATTCACTCCCTCCACCACTGGCACAATGGCTGCAGTTTATATCATCTCCAAAATGCACTGCAGCAACTCAACAAGCCTCCTTCAACAGCACCTTCCAAACCTGCAACCTTACCAACCTAGAAGGACAAGGGCAGCAGACACATGGGAGCATGACCACCTGATGGCACTATGAATGACACCTTCCATCACTTTTGTTGATGATTTAGGGTACACTGATAGGGTGTTAATTGACCACATTGGATTTGTCCTATTATCTCTGGACAGGATATGCCACAGCAATTTTCCACATTGACAGGTAGATGCCAGTGTTATAGTTGTACTGGAACAGCTTGGCTAGGGACCCAGCAAGTTTTGGAGGTCAAGTCTTCAGTACTGCAGCCATGATGTTGTCAGGGCCCATAGCCTTTGCTGTAGCCAGCACCTCCAGCTATTTCTTTATGGCAAATGAAGTCCACTTGTGCTCTAGGTCATTCTGTATCCAAAAGAATGAGCGTAGAACTCCTTCTCAGCTCTCTGCAACATTTCTCAGTAGTCGGGTTCCAGAAACTAAACAAAAGCAGCAATGGCTAATGCCCTTTGAGGCTTTCTCCCCTCTGGTAAAGTACCCTACTCTACCAACACAACCCAGATCAAGGATTTTAAAAGGTGCAGAGAGAGCAAGGAAAATGGGACAGTTGGATAAATGTTCTCGTTATGTGCTATAAAATTCTATGACATCATAACATGCCACCATACACCAAATTGTAAGTACCTGTTTGATGGCTTTCGGGATAAGCCTATAGGGAAAAATGAAATCTACAATGCTAATGGTTCCTTCATTTCTGGCACTGAGAGAGGGACTATTTTCATTTACAGAGGGCAATTGTTCAAATTTGAAGATTGGTGAAGCTGGATAGATAGACAAAAACTTCCAATAAGTTAGTTTGGCTTAAAAGAGACTAAGAAAACAAGTTAGAATGCTCAAGGAGACAAGGAAGGAAATTGGCGAAGCTCTGAGTAGACTGAATAATACGGTCATGCGCTAACTGCAGGTTCTGCACCCAGAAGTCTGTGGCATTCCAACTTCTGAGCCCGCCGTTGGTGTGGTCGCTCAGGCTGCAGGCCATGACCCAGAACAAGGTAACGGCCAGCACTTTAAGGGGCCCCCTGGCACAGGACCATCAGATGATCAATTGAGTGCATCTACTCTACATAGTGAAGGTTTGTACATTTCCCACCAGTGTGGCCAGGTATGTCAATTTAAATTTTAGCTAATCCCTGCCAACCATGTCAATCTTCACAGGTGGCAGAAATGTTAAAAAGTCAGCAAGTGAGGAGTTGTACATTTATTACATATTTTCATGCATAAATGTCTGTGCCATCAGACCAAGGAGAGAGGCATGCTAAAAGAGGCAAGGCTGCCCCCAGATTCAGTGAGATTGCCCTTGGTGCCCTCCTGTGTGCAGTATATGATCGGTGTGACCAGCTCATGCCGGGCCCTGGGAAAAGGAGGGCCAAGATTTCACCAACCCACTTCTGTAGCGGTGGAAAGACGTACATTTGCCGTATTAAGGCATCCTCCATGTCATGGCCATCCACTTGACCACGGCCAAGGACATCAGGAGGAGCATCACCCTGGTCCCTCAACTTATTATCGCCCTCGTCTTCAGACGGTTGGTCCTTATCTGGTATGTCATCATCCTCCATGCATCTCCCCTCTGGATGGTGAAATTATGGAGTGCACAGCAGACTGCAACCATCAGGGGCACATGTGATGGGGAGTAACGTAACGTAACTCCAGATCTGTCCAGGCATTGGAATCGCATCATTAGAAGACCGATGGTCTGCTCCACAATGGCCCTGGTGCTGATGTGGCTCTTATTGTACCTCCTCTTTGCACCAGGTCTCGTCACCTTCACAGGCGACATTAGCCATCTTTTCAGTGGATAACCCTTATCACCTAGTGGCCATTGCTCCATTGAACCTGGGTCAGTGAAAAAGTCTGGAATCTGTGAGTTTCTAAGGATGTATGAGTCGTGACTGCTGCCTGTGTACCTGGCACACATCTGCATGATTATGGTCGCACACCAGCTGCACATTGAAGCCCTTTCTGTTTATGGAGGTGCATGGCTGTCCAGCAGGAGGCATAATGGCTACATGTATGCAGTCATTGGCTCCCTGCACCCTGGGGAAATATGCAATCGCTGCAAATCCTCAGGCTCTAACCATTTGACCTTGAACACCTTGCGTGAAGGGGGTGTAATTCCCGCCCTTCGGAACACTGCATCTGTGAACACCTTGAAGCAATGGTGTGCAGAAGGCTGAGTTATCTCACTGAGGTCTCCTCAGGCTCCCTGGAATGAGCTATTGTGAAGAAGTAAAGTGCCACTGTCACCTTCAGTGTGACAGGCATCGAGTGGTTGTCAATGTGGTTGGATGCGATCTCCCCTGCGAGCATCTCACAAAGTGATGTCCCAGTGGCTCTTGAAAGCTGGATCTTCTCCTGCACTGAGTCTCGTTCAGTTACAGGTAACTAAATCTCTGCCTGTATGCTCATGGGGCAGCATAAGATTGTCCGACCTCCACTGAGGGCTTCTGGATTCCTCCTAACCCTTGGGGACTGGTGCTGCTCTGTCCCCTTCCCGAAAACCACAGCATTCTGAGCTTCCCTGTGTTCTCTTCTTCCTCTCACTCTCCTCCTCCTCCTCCTCCTCCTAATTCTTCTCTCCTCCTCACTGTAGGATTTGCCTCCAACTGAGACCACAATGGCCACCTGTCACAGAGGCTTTCCATCCCTGGGTAACGGACAGGAAAATAATCAATCAAATGAGCCCCCTGAATCAGAGGAAATCATCCTCCTTCTGTCTCCTGATGAAACAATATCCAAAAGGTTCCTCTGCTCATTCACATGAGCAGTCCCTGCAGTCATCAAAGAGTCAACTGCAAAATGAGACTCTGGTCTCAGCTACAGTTTTAAGACCAGCCCAAGCAAGTTTGCCCAACTGTCTTGATTCTCAATCTGAAGGCATATCATTGCCTTCTGGGTGTATTATAGCAGTGAGTTGCATCGTTAATGACTTTAATTAGCTTTTGAATTGCAATTTAAATAACATTGGCAGGTTTCCAATGTTTTGGCCCGCTCGCATGCTGTAACCAACGCCCAACGCCGTCACACCCCATAATATGTTCCTTGAAGCGGCGAGCACTCCCGATCAGAGTGTATTATTCAAACCTATATTTCAGGGCTCAGCTGATTGTGGAGAAGTGCTGGAGGATTGTAGCATGGCCAACACAGTAGTCCTACTCCTGCTCCTAAATCGTATGTTCATATCTATGTTCATTTTTGAAACTGGAGAAGAGCCAATCCAGGTAATTACAGGACAGGCTGGCTGGCAGAAAACAGAGAGTATGTATAAATGGTTTTTTTCTGATTGGCAGGAAGTGACAAGTGGAGTCTCACAGGGATCTGTGCTGGGGCCTCAATTTACATCAATGACTTAGATGATAGGAGTGAAGACATGGTAACTAAATTTACAGATGACACGAAGATAGGGAGGAAAGTAATTCATGAAGAGGACAAAAGGAGTTTTCAAAAGGATATAAATAAGTTTAATTAGTGGGAAAAATATGGTAGATGGAGTATAGTGTAGAAAGTATGAAGTTGTTCACTTTGCCAGGAAGAATAAAAAAGCAGAGTATTACTAAAACGATGAACGGCTGCAGAATTCTGAGGTGCAGAGGGATCTAGGTGTTCTAGTGCATGAGTCACAAAAAGTTAGTATGCAGGTACAGCAAGTAATTAAGAAGGCTAATGGAATGCTATCCTTTATTAAGAAAGGAATTGAACCTAAAAGTAAGGATTACCTGGAAAAACTCAGCAGGTCTGGCAGCATCGGCAGAGAAGAAAAAAGTTGACATTTCGAGTCCTCATGACCCTTCAACAGAACTGAGTAAAAATAGGAGAGGGTGAACTTTTTACTTAGTTCTGTTGAAGGGTCATGAGGACTCGAAACATCAACTTTTTTCTTCTCCGCCGATGCTGCCAGACCTGCTGAGTTTTTCCAGGTAATTCTGTTTTTGTTTTGTATTTCCAGCATCCGCAATTTTTTGTTTTTATATTTTTGTTTTTATAAAAGTAAGGATGTTATGCTTCAGTTATACAGGGCATTAGTGAGACCTAATCTCGAATAATGTGTGCAGTTTTGGTCTTCTTATTTAAGAAGGATATAAATGCATTGGAGGCGGTTCAGAGGAGGTTTACTAGATTGATACCTGGAATGAGTGGATTGTCTTATGAGGGAAGGTTATACAGACTGGGCTTATTTCCACTAGAGTTTAGAAAAGTGAGGGGGGACTTGATTGAAGTATATATAATATCCTGAATGGTCTTGACAAGGTGGACGTGGAAAGGATGTTTCCTCTTAAGAATGCTTCCAGAACTAGGGGGCACTGTTTTAAAATTAGGTGTTGCCCCTTTAGAACAGAGATGAGGAGAATTTTTTTCTCTCAGAGGGTTGTGTGACTTTGGAATTCTCTGCCTCAGTAGGCAGTGGAGGTGGGGTCATTGAATATGTTTAAGACAGAGGCAGGTAGATTCTTATTAGACAAGGGAATCAAAGGTTATTTGGGGGTAGATGGGAATTTGGAATTCGAAACACAAACAGATCAGCCATGACCTTATTGAATAGCAGAGTAGGCTCGAGGGGCCGAAATAAGAGGGCTCTTATTTTATATGTTCATAGTATGTTTAACCTCTTTGACAGGGATAGTTATAGGGTCTTTAATTAAATACATGCTGCATAGGGGTAGCTTTCAACTTCAGCAGGAATTGAAATCTTCCGAACCGGTTGAAGTCAATGGGAAGGGAAGTTGGGCAGGACATATAATGGGTAGCTAGTCCAATAGTATCAGCTTTCCACCTCATTCAAAGTTGAAAGTTATTCCCCCTTTCTTGAAACTGGATAGGGAGAATCAGTTAGAAGTAACCAGGCACAATTTTAAAGGACAATCATACCTGATAAACCTCGTAAAATTCTTAGGAAAGCACTTGACAAGATACCACATGGGAGATTACCAGAGACGACTGCAGGCTGTGGAACTAGGGGGGAGAATAGCAAACAAATTAAAATTCAGTTAGAAGGGAATAAATGGGGAGTAGGAATTGAGCACAGTTTTTCAGCATGGTTGGGAGTGGGTAGTAACTCATTATTCAATTCTAGAGTCACTTCTGTTCATCATGCATATCAATGATTTAGATATAAACCTCTAAAAGGTGATGTCCAAATTTGCAAATGATACAAACTAGGAGGGATAATTAATCTTTTAAAAGACCAAAGGAAGCTGCAAAGGGATTTTGAAAAAATGGAGCATGTTAAAAGTAGCAGCTGAAAGTTGATGTAAACGTGAGGTGATATACTTTGTAAAAGAACCAGCAGCAATTACACTCCAAACAGAAATCAGTTTGGTTTGTGGAAGAGCAAAGGAATATGAGGATATAGGTGCATCACACATGAAAGGAATCGCCTCAGGTTGCTCGGGCTATAAAAAAAAGCTGAAGGGAAATAAAAGGACCCTGTATGAGGAGCCTATATGAAGCCTCAATAACACCTCAGTTAGAATAGTTCCACAATATATGAAGGCTGTTGAGACTTTGGACAAATAAGAGATTTGGAACAGAGAGCAGGAGGAACTTCTTCTCACACAGTAGTGAGGCTGTGGAATTTACTTCCACGGTTAGTAATGGAAGCAGAACTTGTGACACATTGAAAATTGGGTAAGTGGATGAAGGAAACAAGATATGGAAATGGCATGGGTAGGTGTGATTAGAACTATTTTCTTGTATGGAAGGCAAATACTGAGAAGGACTGGTTATGCCGAATGGCCTTTTTTATGTTCTAACATCCATGTATTTTGATGACCTTTTGAAACATTAGGAATCAGGAATGATAACTTGGGCAATTAAGTCGTAGGATATGATTTTAGAACTTATCCTTAAACAGCCTGAAGTGCAAAAAGGCTATCTAGCCTATCAAGGCCAATCTGAGCAACATTGCAGAGACCTGAGAACAGGTTGTTTAACTACCATTCCAGATGAAGATTGGCTTGTTGTACAAATGGGCCTAAGAGATGGAGAAGACAAGTGAAAAATGATGGATTCAAAGAAAACGTGTTTGTAGCCATCTGTAGGAAGAATTGACTGGCTTTTTCAATAATATTTGCTTTCTTATGCTCTAAGACTACATCTTACCATCTGTGGCCCAAATGTCAGCAGTTTGTGCAATGAAATGTTGGGTTGCTTGTTGCTTACTGTGTCAATGTCAGGTATTGGATTTGTTCAAAAGAGGAAAAGACTACCGACAGGATAATTACCCAGTCCTCTCATAAACCTTCTTTGTTAAATTGAGAGCAACATAGGACAGGGAGCCATATTGCTTATCTCAGTGTCAGATCAGGTAAATAGTCAAGGGATACCAAAAAAATGAAAGAAAACAGCATTATACCTCTAAGGACAAAACTCAGAACACAATACAAGAATATCACTTTGATGATTACACAAGTTCAGATTCATATCTCGGGTTTATATTGTCATTTGAACCTTACAGTGAGATTACTGGTCTATAATCAGTCCCAGAGGACCATTGTTCTCTATAATACTCGTGTTGTGATCATAACTTCAATATGAAATGCAAAACCAATTAGAAATGATAGCACAGTACTCTGCATATCTTAGAAACTGTCACATTGAAAAAGATTGCCTAAAACTCAACCTAATGTGACCATTTTGCACTATTATTAGAATTTGTTTAACCAATATTTGTTCTCCTGCTTTACAGGATGACTGGTAGGCAAAAAACCTTGAAATTACAACATGGGATATTGTATAAACACTCGAAGGCTTTGTACGCAATTTCTTTGGTGATATTTTAGGCGTGACATTGGCCCATGGCACTTGCCACAAAAAGAAATCAGAACATCTCATTTTCTGCAAAAAAGAGCGCGGAGAGTGAGGAGGCTTAATTTAAAAAGAGCGTGGAGAGCGAGGAGGCTTCATTTAAAATGAATGGGGAGGCTTGATTTTTAAAAAGCGCAGAAAGTGGGGAGGCTTCATTTAAAAAGAGTGAGGAAGCTTCATTTAAAAAGGGTGGGGAGGCTTCATTTAAAAAGAGCGCGGAGAGTGGGGAGGCTTCATTTTAAAAGAATGGAGAAGCTTCATTTAAAGAAAACGCCGAGAGTGGGGAAGCTTCATTTAAAAAGAGCATGGAGAGCGGAGAGGCTTTGTTTAAAAAGAGCCCGGAGAGTGGGGAGGCTTCATTTAAAAAGAGCATGGAGAGTGGGGAGATTTCATTTAAAAAGAGAATGGAGACTTCATGTTAAAAAAGATTGGGGAGACTTCATTTTAAATAGAGCGGGGAAGCGTTCATGTGAGATGGAGTGATGTCACGAACCACTATGTGATGCGAGTGCAAGTAAAGCAGCTGCTTGGTGAGTAGGATTGGTGAGTGTTTTTAGACTTTTAAGTAAAAGTAAGGTCCTTAGTTTGTGTTCGGGTGTCTAATTTTTTTTTCTCAAAAATAGCTTGTTAAGTATAAGATCGATGCTGGTATAAAAGAAATTAATTACAATAAAGTGTAAAGAGCGGGGATACTAGAATAATTAATTAATTAAAATACGATGGCTGGATGGGTGATGTATTGCTGCTGCAGCACGTGTATTCTGGTGGACACCAAGGTGATCCAGGATAAACACATCTGTAGTAAGTGTTTGCAGCTCGAGGAACTTCAGATCTGGGTTGAGGAGCTGGAGTCGGAGCTGCAGATATTGTGCCCCATCAGGGAGGGGGAAAGTTACCTGGACACTTTGCTCCAGGAGGCAGTCACACCCCTCAGGTTAGGTGATTCAAGTTTGGTCTGTGATCAGGGGCAGGAGGGTGTGACTGCAGGTGAGGCAGGTGTGGGGACCCAGGGGGTAGCGTTTGAGGAGCCTCGGCCCTTGCAATTGTCCAACAGTTATAAGGTTCTTACAGGCTGTGTGGACGAGAGCGGGGACTACAGGGAGGGTAAGCGAACTGACCATGGCACCGTGGGACAGGGAGCCATTCAAGTGGGGGGAGGAATTAGAAATGTAGTAGTGGTAGGAGACAGTATAATTAGGGGGATAGATACTGTTCTCTGCAGCCTTGAGTGTGAGCCCCGAAGGCTGTGTTGCCTGCCCGGTGCCGGGGTTAAGGACATCTCCTCAGTGCTGGAGAGGATCTTGGAGTGGGAGAGGAGGGATCCAATTGTTGTCGTCCACTTTGGTGCCAACGACATTGATGGGACGAGAAAGGCGGATCTGCTGAACGAATTTGAACAGTAAGGAGTTAAATTAAAAAGCATAACCCCCAAGGTAATAATCTCGGGATCACTACCTGAACAACAGGCAAACTGGCATAGGGTAAATAAAGTCAAGGAGTTAAGTGCGTGGCTCAAAGATTGGTGTGGGAGGACTGGGTTTCAGTTCATGGGGCACTGGCATCAGTACTGGGTTAGAAGGGAGCTGTTCCAGTGGGATGAGCTTCACTTGAACCGTGCTGGGACCAGGGTCCTGGCAAATCGAATAACCAGGGCTGTAGAGAGGACTTTAAACTAAATGGTGGGGAAGGGTTCTGGAGAGGGGATACAGAGGCTTACAAAGCAAAAGGATATGGCATCATTGCAGGACAGCTATTTAGTAATGGGCGAAATTATCCCAAATTTGCACTAAGTGCGGTAACAGGCGGGTAAAATGACGTTCTACCCACCGGCCACAATGGCGGGTTTTCACACCGTATCGTCCCAAACCCACCTCATTATTTATGCACCCCCAGGAAACATGTTTCCATGGCAGGTGGGCTCTCATTCACCTGCCGACCATCACCCCGCCGCTTCATCATGCCAGGTGCCATATTTAAAGTTCAGCCGCAAGCACAGCGCTCATCACCACCAGCTCACCACCGCTGCCTAGGAGACATGGCCAGTAAAGGAAAAAGGACCACAGCCCCCCTGCTTCAATGAGAAGTCCCTTGAATGACTGCTGGATGCCGTGGATGCCCACCGGGCTGTGCTCTACCCCACTCTGGCCACAGGATGGGTGTCAATGTGGCCAACACAGCTTGGGAAGCAGTGACAACAGTGGTCAGCGCCAACACCCTTCAGAAGAGGACAGCCACCCAGTGCAGAAGAGGATGAATGATCTCTTCCCTTCCACCAGGGTAAGTCACTCTTCTGTTCACTCTCAACTCACACACTCACAAATCCTTCATACATCCACAGGGCCCTCACTCACTGCCAGTTCAAGGGACATCACCTTTCACTCTCTCACACACACTGTCATTGTCTTCATCCCGTCCATGGGACCACTCTCCACCTACACAGGCCGGCATACTTATCATTTGACTTGGCAGGCGTCTTGCTTACTTTTTCTTCATCTCTATCCACGCTGGACAAGCTGGCACACAACAAGAGGGAGAAGTCGCAGACCAGTGGAGGAATGGCCAAAATCAATGTCCTCATGGACTTTGAAAACAGACCCATCTAGCTGGCCAGCCACGATCTGGACGGGCCCTGTGCTGACGGTGAAGTCTACGCTGCTCTACCAAGTGAGGATCCAGCAGTGCAACATCCATCAGACAACCAAGCTGTGAGTGATGTGTCCTGTTTCACAGGCCACTGCCATGCACTAATTATCTCTCCTTGCTTTTGCAGGCACATCTGCCAAAAAGCCGACAGAGTCCATGACCCAGGACCTCCAATCAAGCTCCGAAGAAACCTCTGGAGAGGAATCTGGAGGCACCCTCCCTGAAGTCCCATCACAACGCTCACCCACACCCTCCACCAGTGCAGAGACACACACCTCGGTGGGATCTAGCTTTAGAGTAGCCCCGGGATCACAATCAGGTAAGCACACTGCACTGTCTGATCCACAGCAGGCAGTGACAGGGACTTCCCAGATGTCTGGCACTCAAAGGACTGCTGGAGGCCAGAATGTTGCTGCGTCTGAGTCAGATGAGGAGCCTCTGGGCTTGGTGATGTCACAGTTGCTGGAGCTGCAAAGGCAAGCTCAGGAACATCAGGAAGGAATGTCCGCTGCACTCCTCAGATCGCAAGGCACAATGGAGGAGTCCATCTACCTTCAGGCTGTGGTGATAGCACCAGCGTTGCAATGCACCAAGGTCAACAGTGATAGGGTGGCGGCCGACATGGAGACCTTGGCCCAGGACATCACTCCTGCACTGCTGCTTGGGCTCAACTCCTTCCCTGACGCCATGGATAGCCTCCAACAGTGTGTACACAAGAGGGCTGCCGAAGAGCTCGATCTCACTCCAACTTCCCCTGCCCATCAAGGAGTCAGCCAGGGGCTCTCAGGCACCCATAGAGAGGAGGATCAGCAGGTGCACACTCTGGGCCCATCCATCCAGGTGACTCCGAAGGTGTCTGGCCAATTCGACTCCCCTCTTCCTGTGACCTCAGCAGCTCCAGCTCCACAGGCCGAGAAGGGTGCCACTGCCACACAGCAGGACCCTGAAAGCAGGCCAGGGCCCTCCAAGTCTCAGTCCTCCAGAGGATGCCTGCCAATCTCATCACAGACAGGGCATCACAGTCAGCAGGCTGCCTCCACCTCCGCTGTGGATGTCAGGGGAGTAGCAAGATGTAGCAGCAGGGTTAGGAAAGTTAAGGAGAATTAGTTGCACAGCCTGGGCACAGGTGTTAATCACTTGTACATAATGTTCACTATTTTCAATAAACTCCCATGAATGTCACCCTGCCTATGGCTCCTTGTTCTGATGAGCAGTGTTCTTGTCACTCAGATGCGAAACCTTTCTGCACAAGATAAAGGCAGGTGTCCCAGTCCAGGACCTCTTCTCTGTGCTCTGTGCAGTGAAGGTCCAGCCTCACACTTTCTGGAAACATTACTTAATGCCTGCACCTCAGCAGTGCTGGTCATTGCTGCCAGAATGTGTGCTCTCAGCACCTTGAAGGAGGGGCTGGCCCCCGTCTCTTCTGCATCTGTGACCAGTGATGCTGTACTCCAGTGCCTGCAGGGCTCAGATGCTAAACGCAGACAAGGAATCAGAACTTCTACAGTTCCATGGCTGCGTCTCTGATTTGGCCCTGATCATGGAGTGCAAGCGAGCTGCCCTTCGGCCGACAGGAGTCAGACATTCTCAGAGGCTGTGTGAAGATTTCTGGAGTATCCTCACTGCATGTTGTCATCATCCTCCTGAAATTGCGTGATTGTAAGGGCCTCCATTACATCTCCATGACAGGAGCATTCTCACAGAGGGTATGTGTGCTGCCATAAGCCAGACTGGAGTCAAACGTTCACGAATGCGATGTGAGGATCTACAGGGACACTTCACTACATGTCGTCATCATCGTCCACAAATCTAGCAGCTATGAAAGCCTCCCAAACGTGCCTGCCTCGTCTAGCCAGGGCCACTTCACCGTCATTGTCATCTCCAAGGACCACCTCTCCCTCACCCCAATCATTGTTCTCCTCATTGGAGGAGATGTACAGCTCCTCCATCTCCTCCTCAGCCAGCTCCTCTCCCCATTGCAGCAGCAGGTTGTAAAGGAGGCAGCAGATGACAACGATACCTGATACCCTCTGCGGACTGTATTGCAGGGCTCCACCAGACCGGTCCAGGCACCAGAACCTCATCTTCAGCATCCTGATGGTCTGCTCCACCAAGTTGCGAGCTGCTGCATGAGCCTAATTATAGCATTGCTCTGCTGCAGTCTAAGGCCACCGCATGGGTGTCATCAGCCACAACGTCTGTGAGTAGCCCTTGTCTCCGAGGCGTCGACCCTACAACCTCTGTGGACCCTGGAATACATTAGGGATCTGTGACCGATTTAAGGAAATAGGCATCGTGCACACTCCCTGGAAACTGTGCACACACCTTCAAGATGCATTTCTGGTGGTCGCATATCAGCTGCACATTCAGTGAGTAGAATCCCTTGCAGTTGATGTTGTCTACCGAGTGTAATGATGGAGACCTAAGCACCACATGAGTGCAGTCAATTGCACTCTGCACCTCTGAGAATCCCGAAATCAGGGGGAATCCAATAGCCCTTGCATCCTGGCTGTCCCAGTCCCAGGCAAAGTGCACAAAGTTATGTGCCCTCGAGAAGATGGCATCCATGACCTCAGTCATGGATGGCTGATGGTGAAATCCCACAGAGGTCACCTGTGGAGCCCTGAAAATAGCCACTGACATAAAAATTGAGCGCCGCAGTCACTTTCACAGTCACCAGCAGTGGATGCTCTCCATGTCCCCTTGGCGCCAAGTCCTGCAGTAAGTGGCAGATGTGAGGCACCAGGTCCCTGGACATGCACAGTCATCGGCAACATTGGTTCTCAGTCATTTGCAGGAATGTCAGGCGGTGACTATAGACCCTGGGTGTCACTAGGCGCTGACCAGTCACGGCTCGCTTTCGCTCCTGGGCAGCGTGTGCGGGAGCCCCAGCTGCCCCTTCTTCATGAGGTTGCTGCTCCTGCCTTTGTGCAGCCAGGAGCCTCAGTCACTCTCTCCTCAGTCTTCTACAGTCTCTGTAGGCCTTCAGGCATACAGCTAGGTCACCAGGATCCATGATCTTGATGTGATCTTCCTGCGGCATGAAAGAGAGAGAGAGAGAGAGAGAGAGAGAGAGAAACGTGGTTCATTTGGGTGAACTTAGCATCTTTCCTGGCCCTGTGTGATGGCCCTTTAACTCTTCCCGGAGAGTGCTGGTCATCCCTCGGATGGCCACAGATGAGTGCGCTGCATGGCTGCCCCATCAGCCTGTGGCATCAGGGAGACTGCTCCTAACTGGGATGCTGAGATTACAAGGAGCCTCCAGCAGTGACTGCTACATGGCCACCATTGGCAAGGAGATTGTACAACATGTGTAGTCCAACATCTCCGTGGTCCAGTAAAGTAGTTGCGGATTCACAGTCTGTGCCGGAGGATGGGGGTGGGATGTGGTGGGGGGTAAGATCTGGAGTGCTTGATGGCTCTCTGATGCCTCCACATTGCTTGCATGGGCGGGCAGTCTAAGAGCCCGACCCTATCATATCACTGTGGCTGTGCCTGATCTGTCTCAGTTGCAGAGGGATGGTCAGTTTATACAGTGTCCCTAGTGGCCATTTCCCTTGCCTACCCTGCCCTCCACTTTGATTTCTTGTGTGGGGATCCAACGCCAGGGCAGCAGTTGCCAACCCCTCCCCCCCCGCTTCCCCTGACAACAGTCGCCTTCGAGGCTGTGCAGCAGTTGCCCCCAGAAACCCTGGTGCCCCTGAAGCCTGCAAAGCAACAGGTGACCCTGGCGAGATTTACAGAACGTTGCTGTTCACTCACCTCCAGTTCACCCAAAGTGGAGGCTGCCAAGTGCACGTCGCCTGTGTGCTGTCGTGAAACACGTCGGTGTGCTTTACCGCCAAGGTGGATGGACAATCCGGCGGGGGTTCAGAGCCTGGCGGGATGGCCTTTAAATGATATGCTGATGTATCACATTGAGCTCCCCAACGACCATTGGCAGGAAATGCGGCCCGCCGTCGGCAGGCTGAGCGGACAATCGTGACCTGCCTTCCCGCTGTCGTGAAACCGATCGTGTCCGCACACACTACCTATCACATCTGCTGCCAGTGTGCACAGAAAATTCCTCCCAATGATACCCAGATAGTGAAAGTAAGGGGCAGAGTGTATAAACATTAAAAAAAGCAGTAAATAGGGACAAAGGGGAAAAAATGGTAAAAAGGCAAAATTAAAGGCTCTTTACTTAAATGCATGTAGTATTCAGAACAAAGTACATGAATTATCAGCACAAATAGAGGTTAATGTGTAAAATCTTATAGCCATTATGGAGACATGGTTACAAGGAAACCAAAGCTGTGAATTAAATATTCAAGGGTATGTGACTTTTCGAAAGGACAGGAAGGAACAAAAGGATGGTGGGGTAGCTTTGTTAGTACGAGATGGAATATGTATGATAGCAAGAAATAATCTTGGATCAGAAGATACAAAATCCATATGGTTGGAGGTAAGAAAAAACAAGGGGAAGAAGACACTGGTGGGAGTAGTCTATAGACTCCTGAACAGTAAATATACCGTAGGACAGAGAATAAACCAGAGGACAATGAGGGCATGTAAAAAAGGCACTACATTTATCATGTGTAACTTTAATCTTCATGTAGATTGGGAAAATCAAATTGGCAGAGGTACCCACGAGCAAGAATTCATAGAACATATTCGGGATAGTTTCCTAGAACAATATGTTGTGGATCCAACCAGGGATCAGGCTATTTTGGATCTGTCAATGTCTAATTAGGCAGGTTTAGTAAATGATCTCAGGGTAAAATATCCCCTAGGAAACAGTAACCATAACATGGTAGAATTTAGCATTCAGTTTGAGAGTGAAAAGCTTGGGTTGGAAACAACTGTGCTAAACTTAAATATGGGTAATTACAAAGGAATGAGGGCAGAGTTGGCTGGAGTGGACTGGGAAAGGCGTTTATTAGAAAAGACAGTTGAGAACAATGGCAGATGTTTAAGAAAATAGTTCATGACTCTCAACAAAGATATATCCCAGTGATAAAGAAAGATTATAGGAAGAGGATAAACCAACCATGGTTAATGAAGTAAGTTAAGGATAGCATCAAATTGAAAGAAAAAACATACAATGTGGTAAAGATTAGTGGTAAGCAAAAGGATTGGGAAAGTTTTAAAAACCAACAAAAGATGACCAAAAAAGAGGGAGAAAATAAACTTTGAGGGTATACTAGCAAGTAATATAAAATCAGACAGCAAGAGCTTCTTTAAATATATAAAAAGGAAGAGAGAGACCAAAGTAAACATCAGCCCCTTAGATAATGAGGCCGGGGAAATAATAATGTGGAACCAGGAAATGGCAGAGGAGTTGAATAAATATTTTACCTCAGTCTTCATGGTAGAAGTCACTAATAGCATTCCAAAAATGCTAAATAATCAAGGGACAAAAGGGGGAGAGGAAATACATGCAATAACTATCACTAGAGAAAATGTATTAGGGAAACTAATGGAACTAACAGCCGATAAATCCCCTGGACCTGATGGGTTGCATCCTAGGATATTAACGGAAGTAGCTACAGAGATAGTGGATGTACTAGCAGTAATCTTCCAAGAATCCTTAGATTCTGGAAATGTCCCAGCAGATTGGAAAACTGCCAATGTAACACCCTTATTCAAAATGGGAGGAAGACAAAAAACAGGTAACTATGGGCTAGTTAGCTTAACATCCGTCATTGAGAAAATGTTAGAGTCTATAATGAAGAATGTAATAGCAGGGCATTTATAAATACATAATCTAATCAAGCAGAGTCAGTATGGCTTCATGAAGGGAAATCATGCCTGACAAACTTATTCGAATGTTTTGAGGCGGTAAGAAGCAGGATAGATAAAGGGAAGCAATAGATGTAATATGTTGTGATTTCTAAAAGGTGTTCGATAAGGTACCGCACATTAGGCCACTTAATAAGATAAGAGCCCATGGCATTGGGGGTAGTATATTAGCATGGATAGAGGATTGGCTAACTAATAGAAGACAGAGAGCTGGGATAAGGGGGGAATTTTCAGGATGGCAACCTGTAACTAGTTGAGTGCCGCAGGGATCAGTGCTGGGGCCACAATTATTTACAATATATATATATGACTTGGGTGAGGGAAATGAGTGTATTATCACCAAGTTTGCCTATGACACAAAGAGCCTACGGATGGAAATGGACAGGTTAAGTGAGTGGGAAAAAACTTGGCAGATAGAATATAATGTGGGAAGATTTGAGGTTATGCATTTTGGCAGGAAGAATAGAGGAGCTGAATATCATTTAAATGGAGAAAGGCTGCAGAAAGCTGCAGCACAGAGGGATTTGGAAGTCCTCATGCATAAATCCCAAAAAGCTAACATTCACGTTCAATAGGTAATAGGGAAGGCAAATGGCATGTTGGGCTTTATCGCAAAGGGAATGGAGTATAAAAATAGGGAAGTCTTGCTAAAACTATACAAGGCACTAGTTAGGCCACACCTAGAATACTAGAATACTGTGAACATTTTTGGTCCCCTTATCTAAGGAAAGATATTCTTATATTTAAATATATATATAGTCCAGAGAAGGTTCACTAGGTTGATTCTGGGTATGGAGGGATTTTCTTATGAGGCGAGGTTGAGTAGGTTGTGCCTATACTCATTGGAGTATAGAAGAATGAGAGGCAATCTAATTGAAACATATAAGATTCTTAGGGGGCTTGACAGGGTAGATGCTGAGTGGTTGTTTCCCCTGGTGGGAGAGTCTAGGACCAGAGGGCATAATCTCTGACAGAATCCCATTTAAAATAGAGATGAGGAGGAATTTCTTCTCTGAGTGTAGTCAATCTATGCAATTCTTTACCACAGGAGGCTGTAGGGACTGGGCCGTTAAGCATATTCAAGGCTGAGATAGCCAGATTTTTAATCAGGAAGGGAATCAAGGGTTATGGGGATAAGGCAGGAAAGTGGAGATGAGGATTATCAGATCAGCCATGACCTCGTAAAATGGCGGAGCAGTCTCAATGTGCCGAATGGCCTACTTCTGCTCCTATGTCTTATGGTCTTAACAGAACTACACCACAAGATTTCACTTTATTAATTTTATTGTATACAGAACAAATTAAAGAAAGCAAGCACTATTAACTTAATAATATTGTTTATAACTACATATGTTATGAACTTGGATTTATTTCTTACTTCCCCTAGAATTCTCTTATAAGACACATCAGTGTTAGAGGGGCCCATCCAAGGGCCCAAATGCTCCTTTCAGGTGAAGCAGCCCATCACTTGTACCTCTTTCAATTTAGTCTACTGCATTCGCTGCTCCCAATGCAGTCTCCTCTACATCAGGAGACCAAATGCAGACTGGGTGAGTGCTTTGTGGAACACCTCCGGTCTGCCTGCAAGCATTACCCAGACCTTCCCGTTGCTTGCCATTTCAGCACACCATCCTGCTCTCATGCCCACATGTCCATCCTTGGCCTGCTGCAATGTTCCAGTGAAGCTCAATGCAAACTGGAGGAACAGCACCTCATCTTCCAAGTAGGCACTTTACAGCCTTCTGGCTTAACATTGAGTTCAACAAGTTAATTATTCCCTCTTTTACAATTTCTTTTTCAATCTGATAAAGTAAATGGAATTTACAACCTTTCAGGGTTTACTAAATGCTTTTAAACTAATTTAGCTCTAAGTCCCAAAACAAAACATCTCGCTTGATGGTCTTTGTTCTTGTCGACATCACGTCTCCAATTTTTTAGCTAAGTAAGCCCAGCTGCTGTTTTGTAATGCTCTATCTCTTCTATTCTGATTTTGTTAAAGAAACATGAGCCAACTTTAGAATTGCCATTTCTTGAGGTATTCTGGCAATCTCCAAAGCCCAGCATTTTAATTACATTATGTTATTACACTTAAAAGGTTAGGACCATGTTGCCGTAAGAGGTTAACCTGCTAAGGCAACATGGCTCCAACCTTTTAAGTGTAATCATCTCCTAGTTGTTTTAATTGCATTTATCCCATTTCTTTTTACAGTGAAACTTTAATTCCTAAAACTAAAAGTTATATTCTGAAACATATGAACCAAGAACTAGATATTCGCAACACACTATTTCGAAGAAGAGCAGAGGAGCTTTCCTGGTGTTCTAGAAACATTTGTCCCTCAACCAACATCAATAAAATGGATCATCTAATCATTATCTCATTTCTGTTTGTGTGAACTTTCTATGTACTGACTGCCACATCTTTAATGTTACAATTGTCACTACATTTCAAAAAGTACTTCAACTAATTAAAATCATGAGGGGACTGGAGAGAAACTGTTCCTGTTAGTGGAAGAATCAAGAGCTAGAAGGCACAGATTTAAGGTAATTTGCAAAAGAAGCAATAACGAAATGTGGAAAACTTTTCTCATGCAGCGAGTGGTTAGGATCTGGAATGCACTGCCTGAGAGTGTGGTGGAGGCAGATTCAATCGAGGCATTCAAAAAGAAATTGGATCATTATTTGAATTGTTCTTCCAGAAAACCAGTGCGGACATGATGGGCTGAATAGCCTCCCTCTGTACTGTAACCATTCTATGGGCTGGATTTAATGGAGCCTGTTATGGGAACCATGACGGCCAGGCCTGCTTAATTGCAAAAGAGGCCCTGAGTCACTCTCCAGACAGTGGAATCCGCCCTCCCGCCACAATTAAATCGGAAGGCAGAGAGGCTGACATGGGATTCTCGATCGTCACAGCAGCATGTCAATTTGTTCATTAATGAGCCGACTGACACTCATAGGCCTGAATTTTACTCTTGGGATGTGCCAATCTCCCAAGCTGGAAGCTGAGCTGTGAATGCGATCTTACGCTGGGTGGCCTAATGTGTTTTCCATGCGTGTGGGTGGAAAAGTGTCGGGCACTCTGTCCAATGGGGACCCAGCGGGGTGTTCAAAAAAATGGAAGAGGCAGCTCCCTGAAGGCTGCCAGGAGTTGTGGGGGAGGCTGAGGGAGCTGCCTGGAAGCAATCCAACAAATGTCCTGGTGTGCAGCCATGGCCTTAGCACCTGGAAGTCATGGAAGACAGGAGGGCAAGTTGGGGGGGAAACTCTGCACCCCTGTTTCTCAGATGAGTGCCTGGGAATGCTGGTGGAGGAGGTCAGTGCCAGTCAGCAGATCCTAATGCCCAGGGATGGCAAGAGAAGGCCACCCCACCTGACCAAGAAGGCCTCAACAGAGGTTGCCGTCCAGGTCAGTGGGCACAATGTGGTGCATTGCACGTGGCTTCAGTGCCACAAAAGACAGGAAGGGTAAGTGTGGAAATGGCATGGAGCTGTGTGGAGAATTTTAGTTGGGTGCCTGTTTCTAGGAAAGTTCAGGGGTCTAAGAGTGTATATTCCAACTGGCACTGAAGCCTGCCCTGCCAAGGCTGGGATGTCAGCATGACTGGCCTCAGTGCATTGCAGGGAAAGATGTGCCACAGTGACACGGTCCACTTAATGCCCGGGTGTGAGGGTGGGTGGGAACCAGGAAAGGACCTTCAGGGAGATGGAGCAATAATGAGGCTATTTTTCCCTGTCAGGAGAAGAGCAGTCATAACGCTGCGGAGCACCGCAGAACGGGTGGAGGAGTGCCAAACCTGTGCTTCCTCACAAAGCACGAAAGTGATACAGTGGAGCTGGAATGCCACTGGCCAGCTCGCTCCTCCTGTCATGGTGAGGTGGTGGTTTAGGATGATGTGGGTGACCGATGCGTGTGTGGTGGATACTGGAAACATAACGGGCTCCTCTCATCAGAAGCTGAACTGTTGTAGCCAGAGAGCCCATTGAAGCTCCAATGCAGATGGCATCATGCAGCAGGTCTCCACTGTCTCCTGGCATGCATAGTGACTTTGGTGATTGAATCTATTGATCTTTTGCCTTCCTCCTGCAGATGCGCCATCCGCAGGAGCTGCTGGTGATACTGAGGACCCCTCATTGAGCTCATGCACCAGCGTCACCCTGTCTCTCTGAACCAGGCACCAGCACAGATACTCACATGTTGGTGGGCATTAGGTATTCGGCTCCACGGGTATTACACAGCAGTGAGGGCAAATCATACTCGCTTGTGGAACCGGCAGAGGCAGAGAGGTGCCCAGGAGCTGACAGTGGGAGAACATCTGCAGACCAGGTCCATGCTGCATCCGAGGCAGATGACGAGCCTCTGGAGTCGTCCATCGGGTGGCAGATGCTGGGTGTCCAGCGGGATGCGCGGGGAGAGCTGGTGGAGAGCCATGAGGGTCTGCGTGCCATGTACTCCGTCACGGAGGGGTCCATGTGGAGCATGAGTTCTGCATTGACTCTTAACACTGAGTGCACAGCCTCCTCCATTGAGAGAGTGGCAAACCAATATTCCATCAACTTGGGGGCGGGGAATGGAAAAACATAGGATTGATACACAAGGGTTTTTATAAAAAAATCATGACTTCTATTATACTTTAATGGAAAGGCCCTTGATTTATTCACAATTTTACCCTGAATTTGAAAATAATGGAATTAAAGCCATTTCGGCATACACAATTCTTGGCACAGAATAGAGATAGCTCTGGTTGCTCCTGTCATGACAATGTGTCATGTGCATGTGGAATATTAATCTTTAATTTCATTGGCATGTCAGAACTCCCTCCCTAACAGCACTGTGGGTGTACCTACACTACATGGACTGCAGCAGTTCAAAAAGACAGCTCACCACCACCTTTTTAAGGGTAGTTAGGGATGGGCAATAAATGCTGATCTAACCAGCAATGCTCACATCTCATGAACAAGTAATATATATATTTATATTTTGAACTTCTTTAAAAGGACTTTTGCAAAGCAAAGACACTGACTTTAAAATGGCCGAAGAAGTCACCTGACCTACAAATTGGACAAGTCTGGAAACTTCTGAATGTCGATTTGCCAGAAGACATGGCTATACGTAGTTTCCCTCATGGACTTCACACCGGCCATTGTCTCAACTCTCTACAAACCATAGAGACAATGGACCACTGAACCTACCCAGAAAAATGAAAGGCTAACGAAACTCATCATGGACGGCACTAAGCAGACCTATCTGTTTCAACAGCAACCTGGTAGCTTTGACAATATATGAATCACCCTCCATTGTATTCCACATGACTGAAACCCCCTTATGAAAAAACTGGGTGTCACTGTCTAGGCCAGCATTTATTGCCCATCCCTAATTGCCCTTGTACAGAGGGCATTTTTAAGAGTCAACCACATTGCTTTGTGTTTGGAGGCCAGACCAGGTAAGGTCAGCTCAGCAGATTTCCTTCCCTAAAGGGCATCAGTGAAGCAGATGGGTTTTTACAACAATTGACAATGATTTGATGGTCATCATTAGACTTTTAATTCCAGATATTTATTGAATTCAAATTCCACCATCTGCTGTGGTGGGATTTGAACCTGGGTCCCCAGAGAATTATCCTGGGTCTCTGGATCACCAGTCCAGTCACAACACCACTATACCACTGCCTCCCCCTCTCTCCTGTCTGTGGTTACTGTAACAAAAGAAGAAAAAGAAATCTCCAAATGGACCCATAACACCATCTCTGTCCCTGCTGTCTCATGTTCAGAGCCCTTTCTCTGTTACATTTTGGAGTATAGCATGGAGATAGAGAAATTCAATCAAAAGGTACTCTATCTACTTATATCATACTCGGTAATCAGACAGAGAAGTTCTGAAGGACACTTCAAAATTACAAAGTAGCATTTCCAGGGGGAAAAAGAACAAGAACCACAAAGAACTGCCTCAACCATCAACAACAGCAAATGACTCATAAACAGTGAACTCTCTATTTTCTGCTTTTTATTATTGAATCTTAGTTTGGCCAAAAGTTAACCTCCTCTACTGTATAACTTGTAATTTTTCTTGCTTGTGTTTGTGTGTGTATTGCGAAGGTCGGGATGTTTGTTTACCTTTATCATTTTCTTTACATCTTGGGTGGGTTTTTAGCTCCATATAAACTAACCCCTTTGAGTTTAATCACAAAAAAGTCTGTTGGACAGAGTTCTTTGCAATCAGCACGTAAATATTTAAGTACAGACACTGGATTGACACCTTCATCCTAATAAATTTCAAAAAACCTGCCACGATCAATCGTGGAGTGGTAAAGAAAAGACAAGTCCTAGCACTTGGACTCACTGGGTCATAACACCCAAGTGAACCTACAGTAAACATGGACCTGAAGGCTGCCAATTCCATAATGCTTGTTTTGCTCTTCCATCTGAGATGACTGTCTACCCAGCTGCGATTTCCTTCTGAGAACTTCTACTGCCTTTATTAAGTGTGGCTGAATGTATAAGTCAAAAACATATAAATATGTGGGGATGAGTAGCTTGAAAGTCACTGTTCATTGGATTTAATGAATTTATGAGGACCAGCCAATTAGCACCTCATCCCTTATAAGAGACAAATTAATTGTTAGTTCAGATATGTTGATTGGAAACAATGGTTCAATAATTGTCTGGGAGAGCCCGTTTCAATTATACTGAGGTGACAAACATTATTGTCTGATTATGTCATTAGCATGGCCACATTGAGGTGTGTGTCCCAGGACAAGGCCATGGTGATAAAGTGTTCAAGGCACTATTCTGATCATTATTTTGTACATAGGGACTCATGAAAACAAACTTACATCAAAAGGAAACAAGGCATCTGGTGATAAAAGCAAAATACTGCGGATGCTGGAAATCTGAAGCAGAAATAAAAATAGCTGGAAAAACTCAGCAGGTCTGACAGCATCTGTGGAGAGGAACACGGTTAACATTTTGAGTCTGTATGACTCTTCATCAGAACTAAGAAAAAATAGAAATGAGATGAAATATAAGCTGGTTGAGAGGGGTGGGACAGGTAGAGCTGGGTAGACGGCCAGTGATAGATGGAGGCAAAAAAGACATTGCCAAAGATGTCATTGACAAAAGGACAAAGGGGTGTTGACGGTGGTGATATTAGCTATGGAATGTGCTAATGGTGACATTAAGGGTAGAAAGCAGGACAAGCAAGTGACAGATAGCCCTAGTGGGGGTGAGGTAGGGGGAAGGGTTCGAAATGGGCTAAAAGGTGGACATAAAACAATGAATGTTTAATAGATTTAAAAATAATAGATATAAGTAGGAAAAGAAAAATATATATCAAAAAAATTATATATCTTAAAAATATATAAATTATTGGAAAAAGGGGGATCGGAAAGGGGTGGGTATGGAGGAGAGAGTTCATGATCTGAAGTTGTTGAACTCAATGTTAAGTCCAGAAGGCTGCAAAGTGCCTAGTCGGAAGATGAGGTGCTGTTCCTCCAGTTTGCGTTGAGCTTCACTGGAACAATGCAGCAAGCCAAGGACAGACATATGGGCATGAGAGCAGGCTGGTGTGTTGAAATGGCAAGCAACAGGAAGGTCTGGGTCATGGTTGCGGACAGACCGAAGGTGTTCCTCAAAGCGGTCACCCTGTCTGTGTTTGGTCTCTCCAATGTAGAGGAGACCACATTGGGAGCAGCGAATGCAGTAGACTAAATTGAGGGCAGTACAAGTGAAGCGCTGCTTCACTTGAAAGAAGTGTTTGGGCCCTTGGACGGTGTGGAGGGGGGAAGTAAAGGGGCAGGTTTGCAACTTCTGTGGTTGCATGGGAAGGCGCCGTGGGAGAGGGATGAGGCGTAGGGGGTGATGGAGAAGTGGACCAGGGTGCCCCAGAGGGAATGGACCTTATGGAATGCTGACAAAGGGCGTGAAGGGAAGATGTGTTGATGGTGGCATTAGGCTGGAGTTGGCGGAAATGGTGGAGGATGATCCTTTGAATGCGGAGGCTGGTGGGGTGATAAGTGAGGACAAGGGGGACCCTATCATGGTTCTGGGAGGGAGGGGAAGGTGTGAGGGTGGATGGGCGGGAGATGGGTTGAACACAGTTGAAGGCCCTGTCAACCACCATGGGTGGAAAACCTCAGTTACAGAAGACATGTCAGAGAAACTGTTTTGGAAATTGGCATCATCAGAACAGATGCAACGGAGGTGAAGGAACTGAGAGAATGGGATGGAGTCCTTTCAGGAAGCAGGGTGGGAGGAGCTGTAATCGAGGTAGCTGTTGGAGTCGGTAGGCTTGTAATGAATATTGGTGAACAGTCTATCACCAGAAATTGAGACAGAGGGGTCAAGGAAGGGAAGTGTCAGTGATGGATCTTCCTCCAAATAAAAGGTGTGGCTATGGGTACCCGCATGAGTTCCAATTATGCCTGTCTCTTTATGGGGTATGTGGAATATTCCTTGTTCCAGTCCTACTCAGTCCCACAACTCTTTCTCTGGTACATTGATGACTGCTTTGATGCCGCTTCATGCTCTTGTCTGGACCTGGAAAAATTTATTGATTTTGCTTCCAATTTCCATGCCTCCATCATTTTCACATGGTCCATCATCATGATTCACAGTGTAGGTACTCATCTAATTGTCCCTGAATTCTGCTGAACACTGGAACAGAATTCACTAAAGTAGCTTAAAGTGCCAACGAGCATGGTATAGAGAGGTTATTAAATGTATCAGTCATTAGGTCGATCAAATGTTTCATTTGTCTGACAACAAACATTTATGCTATTTAATCATTAATTGAGAAATAATTATTCCATTACAATCAGTAACACAAAAGCAATATTAGGGGGAAAATTATATATCTGATATCTGTAAATAAACATCTGTTTTCTTAGAAGTATTATTAAAATACTCTTTAAATGGAGCACTTTCATTTTATGAGTATTAACAGTATTGTATTTTATATGGGGGATACAGGTTGTCCTTCAACCAAAAAGGTTTGAGAACCATCTGTATAACAAAAGGCAAAAAATCATATAATGTATGTATTATCACCACTGTACAATTGAATAAAAAAGCCACCTTGGGCTTCAGTGTTGTGTGTGATTTGGACCTTGCTGGGGTTCATTGATTTGTTGCCTGGTAAGACCAGAAAAATAAACTTGACTTGAATCCAAACCCAAATTTCAGAATAAGCTCATCAAAGAATAGAAAGGTAGACACTAACAACAACAGCTTTATTTATATAATGCCTTTAACGTAATAAATCCCAAGGTGCTTTACAGGAGCATTATAATACAAAATGTGACACTGAGCTTCTTAAGGAGATATTTGGCCAGATATTCAAAAGCTTGGTCAAAGAGGTAGGTTTTAAGGAGTGTCTTAAAGGAGGAAAGTGAGGTAGAGAGGCAGAGACGAGTAGACAGGGAATTCAGGAGCTCAGGACCTGGAATTCAACAAAGAATATTCAATGAAGAATGGACTTGTATTTTTCTTTTGCTGATGCAGGCAGAAAAGCTGTATGTTTAATTTGCACAGCAAGTGTGGCAGAGTGCAAATAATACAATTTGAATAACCATTTTGAGAGCAAACAGGCATCCAAATGTAAAAACTTGCCTGCTGCAGAGAAAGCAAGGAGAGATGATGACATGGTGACTCATTCACAAGAAGAGCAATATTTCCTCACAAAACTATCATGGAACAGGATGGAATTACGAGAACGAGCTACATGATTTGAATACAAAGTCACAAACCATTCACCAAGTGAGAGTTTCTGAAGGAATGGATGGCTCAATCTGCTGCAACTTTGTACCCAGATAAGAAAAAAACAGTTTGAGAACATTTGTTTTATGAAGCAAGGTTATTTCTGACATCTCTGGGTGTGTAGTTGAAAGTAAACAATTTCTCTTGTTTTGCATTGGCACTGGTGAAAGTTGTGATGTCAAAGATAGAGCCCGGTAGTTGATTTTCATTCCAAGTATCACTAAAAATTTTGAGCTTGCAGAAAAATTGGAGTCAATACAATCAATGAAAGATGCAACAACTGGAAACGATTTATTGAAGGCTGTAAACCAGCCCATGTCAAGACCAAGTCAGAGAAACAAATCCAGAACACAGAATATTTTGCTATGTTCTAGCAGGCAAACATGTTGGTAAGATGTAGAACATCGGTGAGCTCGGATTCATATTCCCTGAGCAGAGTCACAATTTGCCTGTTGTTTAATCCTTTTGTTTGAATGCAGTTGACCACATTCATGACAATTTTAATGCAGACCTCTTGGTAAATAATGCAACATAGCAAATTATATTGTGTTCATGATTCGTCTCTCTGAATTCTTTTCAGTTATCAAACATGTTTGCCTGCCAGATGTTTTTTACTTCCATCAGTAGTGACACGCACCAATTTTTTTTCACTCCATTCTTAATTTTGACATGGGCTGGTTTACAGCCTTCAATAAATCATTTCCAGTGCTGTTAGGGAGTTCCAGGACTTTGACCCAGTGATCTTTTTTCCAAGTCAGGGCGGTGTGTGACCTGGAGGGGAGCTTGCAGGTGGTGGTGTTCCCATGCATCTTCTGACCTTGTTCTTCTAGATGGTAGCGGTCATAGGTTTGGAAGGTGTTGTCGAAGGATCCTTTGGTAACTTGCAGCAATGCATCTTGTAGATGGCACACACTAATGACACTGTGCGTTTGCAATGGAGGTATTGAATGTTTAAGGGGGTGGATGGGTTGTCGATCAAGCGGGCTCTTTTGTCCTGGATGGTTTTGATTCTGCCAGCTGCTGACAGTTATGTAATGGTCTGGAATGCACTGCCTGGAAGTGTGGTAGAGGCAGGTTCACTCGAGGCATTCAAGAGGGCATTAGATGATTATTTGAATAGAAACAATGTGCAGAGGTAAGGGGAAGAGGCAGGAAATGGCACTAGATCATAATGTTCATTTGGACAGCCGGCGCAGACAAGATGGGCCGAATGGTCTCCTTCTGTGCTATTAAAATTCTGATTCTGTAATTACAATATGAAACAAATTCTACAGCAGACACACCTCACAGTTTAAGTAATGCTTGTACCAGTTCCAGTAGACAGTCTGTAAAGTTTTGGGAGTCATGCTGCCAAATTCCTGTGTTTAAGGGTGAGGTACAGGTAGAGTAATAATAGCAGTCAGTATACTTCAAAGGTAAATCATGAAGCATCTTGAGGTGTTTCAACATGATAGGATGCTACACCTGCTTCCCAACCCACTGCCACTACCATCTAGAAGGACAAGGGCAGCAGATACATGGGAACACCACCACCTGGAAGTTCCCCTTCAAGTCACTCACCATCCTGACTTGGAAATATATCACTGTTCCTTTGCTGTCGCTGGGCCAAAATCCTGGAACTCCCTTCCTAACAGCACTGTGGGTGTACCTACACCGCATGGATTGCAGTGGTTCAAGAAGGTGTCTCACTTAGAAAGCAGATGAAACAAGTGCAGGCATCAAATAGGATCAGAATGTGGAATAATGGTAAAAAGACAAAAGGCGGAATCATCCTAGATTTGCACTAAGTGCAGTAGCGAGTGGAAAAAAGGACGTTTTACTCAACAGCTGCAATGGCAGCTTTTCACGGGGTATCGCCTGAATCCCACCTCACTAATCATGCATTCCTGGGAAGTGCGTTATTTTGATGGTGGGCCGGCTCTCATTCACGCGCCACACCGTCACCTCGCCACTTCATCATGCCGGGTGCCAAATTTAAACTGCAGCCTTGCAAACACCTCTCAGTGCTTCCAGCCCAGGACTGCTACACCGAAGAAACGGTCTCAAAAAGCAAGAAGGCTGTATCTCCCCAGTTTAATGACGCAGGCCTCAAGCTCTGTTTGGACACAGTGGAGGCCCGCCATGATGTCATCTATGCCCGCTGTGGCCGCAGGAGAGACAGCAACATCACTAATCCAGCATGGCAGGCGGTGGCAGCGGTGGTCAGTGCCAATGCCCTACAAAAGAGGACAGACATCCAGTGCCATAAAAGGATTAATGATCTCCTCTGTTCCACCAGGGTAAGTCGCTCCACTTATCACTCTCAACTCACAGACTCACAAATCCATTACACATCCACAGAGCCCTCACTCACTGCCAGCTCAAGGGACATCACTATTCACTCTCTCACACTCACCACCTTTGTCCTCATCCCATCCATGGGACCACTCACCACCCACACATGCCAGGCACTCATCATCTGGCCTGGCAGGCATCCTGCTTACACTCTTTCCATTTGTTTTCACGCAGGAGAAGCTGGCACACAACAAAAGGGAAGGGTTGCAGACCGATGGCGGAATGCCCGAAATCAAGGTCCTCACAGACTTTCAAAACAGAGCCACTGACCAGAACACTTGCTTCAGTTGATTCTGGCAGAGGACGCAGCAAAGTAGACCTCCTGGCACTCGCGCATCCTCCGCGGGACTGCCGGGTCAGTGAACATGAGGAGCACGTCATCTGCATAAGCTGAGAGGACCACCCCGATGCCCGGCCTGCGCAGAACCAATCCCAACAACCTCCTCCGCAAGAAGCGCAGGAAATAGATAGAATACAATTAGCCAGACAGGGAGCAACCCTGATGCGCCCCTCTCCCAAAGCCAAGCGACCCATTAACCTTAACTAGACACTCTGCAGCAGCGTACAGAAGTCTACGAAATGCATTCCGAACCTGAATGCTCGCAGAGTCCCAAATAAATATTCACGATCCACTCTGCCGAATGCCTTCTCCTGGCCAACAGACAGGAAGGCGCTCGACAGGCCAGTCCTCTGGGAAAAGTGGATGATGTCCCAGACCAGATGGATATTATCAAAAAATAGTGCAGTCTGGGGCCGTGTAGGACAGTGGTCCAGCACGGTGCCAAGGTGAGAAGACATTGCTCTGGCAAAAACTTTATAATCCGTGCTGAGGAGGGAGACCAGGTACCAATTTTTAAGCAGGCAGAGATCCCCCTATTTAGGCAGCAGGGCAGTGACTGCCCTGCACCACGAAAGGGGCATCACCCTGGTAGCAATACTGTCCCCCAGGGCCCCCGCATACTCATTCCCCAGGATGTCCCAGAACGCCCTGAAGAACTCCACGGTCTGCCTGTCCAGCCCCGGGGACTGGCCCCTGGAGAGGCTGTTGAGGTCGTCAGTCAGGTCCCCCAGACTTATAGGGGAGACAAGCTTTCCGGCACCCTCCAGGCTGACCTGCAGCAGGTCCTCCCACAAAACCCTGCGAGTGTCCTCACTGGACGGATCAGGAGAGAACAGAGCAGTGTAGTAGGATTTAGCAATGGCCCTGATGCCCTCCGGATCCGAGACAAGGGATCTGCCTCTTTGTCGGCCCCTCCACGTACTCCTGACAGAAAATGCAGACATGAGTCTTGCCCCCGTTTCACCATAGCCTCAAGGAGGGGAAGCCTCCCCGCTTCCTTCTCCAACCGGCCCAGAAACGATGGAATAAGTCGAGGAAATGCTCGTCCTCCAGCAGCAGGTTGTTAAAGTGCCAGTGTCCGGACCCCGTCTGAGCGCAGAACGGAACGAGTTCCGCCTACAGCAGATGGTGGTCCGTGAACGGCACCTGCCACACAGAAGCTGCCGGAACACAGGACACAAAGGCCTTGGAAACAGAATGGCAGTCGGGTCTAGACGCTCCAACACCAGGTGACACAAAAATGAAAACGCTGGAGTCAGGATGGAGATTTTGCCAGACGTCCACCAAGTCAAGGGATCCGACCAAGTCCCGCAACTTACTCACACCTAGCCTGTAGTGCTGGGCACCATGGTGATCCCTGGCCCCAAGGGTACAGTTGAAATCCTCCCGAGGATGATGCACTCGCCCACGTCGATGGAGCCCACATGAGTGGACACTTACTTACAGAAGCTCGCTTACTGCTGCGTCCCCAGGGGAGCGTACACATTCACAAAGTGAAGCACTGCGTCCCCTTGGCGCACAGTAAGATGCAGCAACTGGCTTGGCACCGGCTCCTTGACCCCCAAGATCTCTGGCTGAAAATGCGGGGCCAACAAGATAGCCACCCCGCCAGGATTGGAGGCTAGATCACTCATGTAGACCCCCCTTCGCCACTCCAGGAACCACATAGCGTTGTCTCCCGGAATGGTATGGGTTTCCTGCAGGAAGCACACTGCATACTTCCCACCCCTGAGGACCAAGAAGTTCTGGAACCTGTGCTGTGTGTCCCTGCTGCTGTTGATGTTGAAGCTGGCTATGGGGTATCTTCATTGTCAGAAGTATGTGCTACCATCACCATGCCTAGTGTAAGAAGGAGAGGACTATTTTAATCCTGCCTCTCCTTCAGGAGCTCAGTGAGAAATGTGTGGACCCTCCTCTTAGCATTCCGTCCAGCCCAGGGGTCTTGAGAGGCAGGCGGAACAGGACACAAGGGGAAAAGAATGCCACTGGTCCAGGGCTGACTGGACCCTATCTTGGTGACCGCGATTACTCGCTGAAAAATCCTGGAGCTCCCGTAAAGGGATGAGGGGAGCGTCTGTTGGGGGGGGTGGGAGCTCCAGAGAATCCACCACCTCACCCATCAACTCTGAATCATCCCCGAAACCCCATCCTCCTCCTCCAGGTCGCCTCCAGCTTCCAACCCCTCCCCTGTATTGAGTACGGGGGCTGGTTTGGAGCTGCCTGTCGGCTTCACCTCCACCTCGATCCCAGCCCCAGGATCAAGGGCAGAGGGATTCTCTCTGGTCTCCTCTTGGGGATATGAGCCAAAGGACAGCGGTGGTACCCGCTCCTCCCCCTCAGGTACCTGGTCACCTGGCGAGTCCAGAAAAAGCTCCGGACCCAGGACAGAGGCGCCCGGCGCTAAAGGTTGGGAGGAAGAAGGGAGGCCTTCCTCGGCACCACGCTCGATGACCCAGCGGTCGGGGCCATGAAGGGAGTCCCCTGGGGGGCCAGATGGAAGCTCAGGGGTACAAGGTGGGTTGGGGTGGGGCACCACTGCAAGGGCGATACCCTCACCAAATCCAGAGGGCAGAGCAAGGACTTACAGGGGAGGGGGTGGGGACGGGACACCATAACCACTTCACTGGGGGAGAGGACACATCTGACCTCACAAGTCACGAGGTCCTCCCCCTCCGAGGGGTGGTGTCTCTTCCGGGGTAGGCTGGGGGCTGGGGAGAGCTCCATCTGCAAGGTCCCCCGCTGCCTCATCCAGCCAGTCTGGATGCTCTAACCCCTGGGGTTTCAGCAGATTTACCCCCTTCATTGTGACCACTGGCTCAGGGTCACGTGCCCAATCATCGCCGGACCCAAGAGCCTGCACAGGAATGACGCTGGGCCCAGCCCATGGCGTGGTAACACTCGCTGACATGACACCGGGGCCAGAAGATGTCTTTTCCCCCGAGGCAGTGTCCCTTGGGTTCTGGGGATCAGAGTGTTCGGGGGGGGTCGCTTCAGGGTGGCGGGTTTTCCTCTGCACCTTCTCACGGCGCTGGGTCACTCCCCCCGCCTCACGGGCAGCCAAGATGGCGGTAGCTGGCGGCGCAACTCCCTTTGTGGGGAGGAAGATGAAATGATGGTTGGGGGGGGGGGGGGGGGGGGGGGATGGTGGGGGGGAGTGGTAGTGCCAGCCACGGCTGCCTAGGTGAGGTTGGCAGTCTTCGAGGCGGGACAGTTCTTTCAGACGTGCCCCACCTCCTTACAGGCATGGCACTGCACACCATCTGCAGTCCAAAAGACCCTGTAGGCAGCCCCCTCATGCTCCACTGCGAAGCCCCCGACCACGCACTCCTCCTGGGCCAGGCATACAAACACCTGGCGCTGGAAGGAGTACACATGCCGGAGGGCTGCATTCCTGAGGCTGAGCGGGATCGGCGCCATCCCGGACCTGACCTCTCCCAGTAGATGGAGGCGGGGGAGGAGGAGCTCACCGGACAATATGAGTCTCTGGGCGGTGTCCTCAAGGGTGTCCACTGCCAGAAAGGCCCTGCCCACAGGGCCAGGAGCACCGCCCGCTCGGTCCTCAGGAAAATTATGGCTTTGCCGTACATTTTAGAGGCCGTGACAACGGCTGAGAGGCTGACGACCCTGACCCTGGTCCTGACACAAGCCTCGATGGTCATCTCAAGGCAGGTGTAGCTTTTCACCCAGAGTTGTTTTGTCCATAGCCAAAAGGGTGACAGGGCCGCAGGAGCTGAGGAGGCCACTGCCTCTGTGTAGGTGGCTTTGGAAGGCCCTGCCACCGGTGACAATGGTTCTGCCATGGGGCAGTCAAGCTACACCCACCCCCAGAAAAAGATGCTCGTAAGTAAATTCTCAGACGGATAAAGGAGTGAAATGATCTCCCCTGCAGGTACTTAGAGAGGGAGAAGGAGAGAGTGAGGGGGGCATAGGCAGAGGATGAGAAGGCACAGGGTGGATAAGTGCCTGAGGTAGGTTGTGGTGAAGGGCAGGGGGTTGCGGGGAAACGGTCCTGGTTGCTTTCCTGATAGGGGGGAGTGCGATGTCTTCAGCAGGCAGCCAGGACTGCCTGGCACACAGAAGCTGGAAAAGTCTCTCTTCACCAGGCAGCCCCAGCTAGCCTGGACTCTGAAAACAGGCAAGGGGAGGGGTGGGTGGATACCAGATGTTCAAAGGCAAGCCCAGTTCAAACACACTCACACCTCTCTGTCACTGCTCCTCCCCTTCTTCCTCCCCTATCACAACACAGTCCAGAAACCTCCCCCAAGTCTCAAAACACACACCTCTAGTTCCGTCATTCTCTCTGTGTGCTCTCAGCACCTTTCAGGGAGGGTTGGCCCCCATCCCGTCAGCATCTGTGGTCATTGATGCTGTGCTCCTGAAGGGTCAGGTGCTGAAGGCAGACAAGGATCAAATGCTTCTAAAGTTTCATGGCTGTGTCTCTATGATATGACCCTGATCACAGAGCGCAAGCAAACTGCCCTCAGCCACACAGGAGTCGGACATTCTCAGAGGCTATGTGAAGATCTATGGAATGTCCTCACTGCATCTCGTCGTCATTATCCTCCTGGAATTGAGCGACTATTAGGGCCTCTGCTGGAGCATTATCACAGAGGGTATGTGCGCTAACATAAGCCTGACTGGAGTCAAGCGTTCATAGGTGCAATGTGAAGATCTATGGAGGGTCCTCACTGCATGTCGTCATCATCCTCCATAAATCTAGCAGCTATGAGGGTCTCCCGAGAGCGCCTGCCTCATCTGGTCAGTGTGATAGCCTCATCACCATCATCCTCACCTTCCCTTCGAGGTCCTCCTCACCCTTATCCCAGTCGATGTCCTCCTCATTGGAGGAGACATCCAGCTCCTCCATCTCCTCCTCAACCAGCTCCTCTCCCTGTTGCAGCACCAGGTTGTAAAGGCCCTTGCCCTTTCCCAAGTTGCCTCAACTGCAGGGCAGCCCTGGCACTGCACTGTCAGCAGCCGGTAAAAAGCGACTTGCCTGTGCCCTCGCCTGAATGCGAGGTGCCTCAACCTTGAAGTCCAACAAGTGATCCTCACGAGTGCTGCGCAACATTACTGCAAGTTCCCCTCGAAATGCAGTCTGCCAAATACACGCCTTATAAATGCTGTTGTGAAACACGTCAGCGTGCAATCACGCCAATGTGCCCAGATGACCCAGTGTGGGAGGGTGTTTCCGGACAGCTAAGCTTATAATGTATAACAATGAAGTTCCTGACGTCCAACGGCGAAAACTGCAGCCCACAATTGACAGGCAGAGCAGACGATTGCAACCTGGTTTCACGATGTCATGAAACCAATTTTTGGCCTTCTCGTCATGTTGTCCGCTCAACGCCAGTGGGCGTGGAAAATTCCGCCCAAAGTTAAGGGCACTCTATCTGAATACACACAACATTTGCAACAAGGTGGATGATTTGAAGGTACAAATTGAGATAAATGGATATGATTTAATTGCTGTTATGGAGACATGGTTACAGGATGACCAAGACCTGGAACTGACGATTCAAGGATATTCGTCCTTTAGGAAGGATAGGCAAAAAGGGAATGGAAGTGCAGTAGCATTGTTAATAAAGGATGAGATCAGTACATTAATGAGATAAGGATCAAGATATAGAATCAGTTTGGGTGGAGCTAAGATACAACAAGAGGCAGCAAACATTGGCAGGAGTTGTTCATAGGCCATCAAACTGTAGTGGTAATGTTGGGCATGGTATAAATCAGGAAATTAGAACTGCATAAAATGTGGGTAATGCAGAAATAATGGGCAAATTCAATTTACAGCCTAGGTAGACCTAATTAATGCTGATGCTGTGGAGCATGAATTCCTGGAGTGTGTCTGCGATGGGTTTCTGGAGAAGTGTGTTGAAGAACCAACTAAGGATTGGGCTATTTTAAATTTAGTATCATTAATGAAAAAGGGCTAATTGATAATCTTGCTGTAAAGGAGTCTTTAGGAAATAGTGACCATAATATGATATAATTCACATTAAGTTTGCAAATGATATAGTTCATTCCAAAATGGGTCTTAAATACCTATGAAGGTCTGAGGGGCAAGTTGGCTATGGCGGATTGGGAAAATACACTAAAAGATTTGATGGTACAGGCAATAGCTAGTATTTAACGAAGTATTTCATGGTCTACAGCAAATATACATTCCTCTCAGACACAAAAACCCAACAGGAAAGGTAAATCAACTGTGGCCAGCAAAAGAAGTTAGTTTGCATTAGTTCAAAGGAAGTGGCTTATAAGGCTGCCAGAAAAAGTGGTAAACCCAAGGATTGGGAGCAATTCAGGATCCAGCAGAGGATGACCAAGAAATTGATAAAGAGAAAAGAGAATACGAATTCAAACTATCAAGAAACATAAAGGCAGATTTTAAATCTTCTTTAGGTATGTGAAAAGGAAGAAATTAGCTAGGACAAATGTGGGTCCATTACAGGTGGAGACAGGAGAATTCATAATGAAGAATAGGGAAATGGAGGATAAACTATTGTAAGCCCCTGCACCAATCAAACAATATACCCCAGTATCACTTGTCATGGTGCACAGTGAATATTCATCATCAGTGAAGCCCCGAACCTGGAGTTCTCAGATTAAACTTTCCCATAAGAATTAATATAATTTTATAGCATTAAAAGCACACTGGACATTCCATGAAGAACACATGATAGGAAATTATATTGAGTAAGAAAGTTTTGATTCAACAACTTGACAACAGTGCAATCACCAAGATGTAGAACGATCCACAATATCATCAGCCTACATGAAGATAAGGCTTGGCCTAAATAGCCAAGTGGTTACGAGTTCAAATCTCACAATGGCAAACTATGAAACAATGTAACTTCATCTGAAAAACAGATGGAAACGTGTTTGTACTCGAAAGAGTTACATGAAGATAAGCATGGCAGATGTACTCAGCAAGACTTCCACTCCAATCCTTCCTTTCAAGAAGCAAAAGTATAACAGAATCACAGAAGAAGACCACATGCACACATAACAACAATCACAGGAGATTTCTAAATGGAAAACTGTATCAATCCTCAACCTAACCTGAATTCCCTATGGAGCCTTTGGCTTAGTGGGAGTATTCCTGCCTCTGAGTCAGATGGCACAGATTTCAAATTGTTCCAGACAGTTTGGTAGCTATACATAGGAGCTTAGGCTTTGAACTCTATGTTGATCTCCTGCAGGATGCTTGTTTTTGGTGAGTGTGTCACTGCCTCCTCATTGTGTACATTGTGGGAACACATAAAACCTTCCCAAAGTACAGGACTAACTACCCTATCAGCCGGTATAAAGATGGTTATGGCCACGGAAGGAGCGTCTGGTTGCGGCCAATTGGCTTGAGAATCCTTCCTCCTTCACATTATTCTCCAAGGGAAGAATCTGAAGATTTGAAAATAACAATGCCAGATAAAATGCGAACCTTTTCAAGTTTGTTTCCAATTAATAGCCATTCAAAATTATTTTTGCATTTTCAACTTCATTGATGTTCATCTACTTGACTGTCCATGATATTTCTCACATGTTAAAATTACCTTTCACACAGAAGCTATGGTAAACCCATATACCAGGCAAACAATATATTCAAATATCATGTGACATGGGGCATCATCAGAAATCTGCTGCCCGGATCAATCAGTAGGTAAAAAAAATTGCAAAATTGAAAATCTGAAATAGACCAAGATAGTATTCCTTGACCTCTAGGCTTTACACAGATGACCATACCTTGCACAAACACCTTTAAAGGATCTGCTGGAATTGGTGATTGTTCGCTATACAATTGCATAATTCTTGATGTATTACTGCAGACTTATTTACAGCAACATGTATTTCATAAATTATAGTTACAGCAATAAAAATATAATGTATCTCAATGGAATAAAACCATTATGTTAGCTCAGTCTCTAGATAACATATTGAATGGTTTCATAATGCTAAGACCGATGATGGGGTTTGGTGATTTACAGAAAAATCATTCTCTCGATAAGTCAGGGCTACAGAACTCCCTTGCCCTTTGGGCCTATATGGCTCACCTCCAAAGTCAGAGAAAAATATCTTGTTCCATAAACAGCATCTGACGATTTTCCTGTAATCTGCGTTAGATTAATTTCTACGTACATGCTGTATTACTCACATTTCGCATTTATATAGTGCCTTTCACAACATCCCGCAGGTGGAATTTAATGCCACCCCCCCCCACCGGCGAGTTTGGAGGTGTGAAGGGGGCGCTTTGAAATGAACAAGAGGGTGTTAGGTGGGAACCCTGCCACATTCTCGCCTCTGCCCGGTTAAATTCAGGGCGGGTAGGCTTATGGATGGCCTTTCCACCTGGACATGAATTGAGGCCCTTATATGGGCAATTAATGCCACACTGGAAATGTAAAAAGCAAATCCTTGTTGGGCTTGTTTGTGGGCTGCCAGGCAGGGTCCCTCATTCAAAAGCACTCAGTGTCTGATTGAGGGACCCGGCCACCCATCTGCCCTTGCCTCCAATCCCTCTCCCTCCTCCCCCTCGATCCCTATCCCATCCTCACTTGCCTTTGGCCTCAGGTCCTTCATTGAACCTGGGCCTCTGGTGGGTGCATTACTGGCACTGCCATCACTCCTGGTGGTACTGCCTACAAGGGGGAGCTTCCAGACCCTAATCGGCTGGAAGCTTCTGGGGGGCAGGATTTCCATCCCCATTCCCATCCCCAATGTCCTTAATCCCAGGGAAGTACCAACAGTAGCCACTTAAATGCCTGACAGACATTTAATAAAGCAGACCTTACCCAGCGGAGGTGACTCAGTGTTCTCCAGCCAGTGGATTAAATCCCTGACACCTGGATTAAATTGTGTTTTACCATCAATGAAATATTTTTGAAGCACAGTTGCTATTGTAATGCAAATCCCAAACACAGCAGCAAACATTCACTCGGAAAGCTCGTACAAACGGCAAAGTGGTATTGAGCACATAATCTGTTGGGCCTCAGTTTGTTTTTATTTATTAAATTCAAGAGATGTGGGCCCACTGGCAAGGCCAAGATTTATTGCTCATCTCTAATTGCCCTTCAGAAGATGTTGGTGAACATCTTGAATACAAATGAATGGCTTGTTTTCAGAGGGCTTTTAGGAGTCAACCCACATTGCTGTTGGTCTGCAGTCACCTAAAGGCCAGACTGGGTAGGGATGACAGATTTCCGCCGCTAAAGGACATTCATGAACCAGTTGGGTTTTTATAACAATCCAGAAGTTTCATGGGCACCATCGCTGATCCCGGCTTATTGCTCCGGATTTATTTAATACACAATTTAAATTCCACAAATGTTATGGTGGGATTTGAACTCGTACCGCTGGATTATTGGTCCAGTAACGTAACCACTATGCTACTGTACCCAACATCTTAAAGACACAGATGCTGTCAGGCCTGCTGAGTTTTTCCTGCTATTTTTGTTTTTGTTTCAGATCTCCAGTAGCCACAGTATTTTGCTTTTATCTCAAAGACAGCGGCTGCTGACTGTGCAGCTCTCCTCAGTACTGCAGTGAAGCATCAGCCAAGGTTTCATGCTCAACCCTCTGGAGTGGAATTTGAACCCTCAAAATCTGACTCAGATGCAAGAATCTTACCCAATGGCAACCTGGCCAGTTATCCCAGAAACCCTGCAAGGAAAGACCCAAACAAAAATTACCTTGGAGAAAAAACCTTAATAAGCACTGCATATAGGGCAGGAAATGAGCTTGCAGTAAAAGTCATATTTAACAGTTTAGAATCAGTAAAAGAGTCTTTTTGAATGCAGGGAAGTCAGGGACACCCTTAGACCCATTTGGGATCTCTCCAGTGTTTGACTCTGTGGGAACAGAGTACTTAAAACATTTCTTTAACCTTTAGTGGTTGTCAGCATTTTACAAAGCTCTTTAATTAGAAAAGAGCAGCTGGTTCCAGTTAGTTCAAACTGAAGCAACCTCTGACACGCACAGTATTATCTAAACTTCCCTTACTGGTAAAACATTGTACTCAGGGCTATAAATCCAACCCTGATGCAAAAGCAAAGCACTGTGGGTGCTGGAATTCTGAAATAAAATTAAGAGGCAAATGGTATGTTGGCCTTCATTGCAAGGGGATTTGAGTAGAGGAATAAGGATGTCTTGCAGCAGTGGTATAGAGTTTTGGTGAGACCACATCGGGAGTATTGAGGACTGTTTTGGTCTCCTTACCTAAGGAACAATATAGCTGTCATATAAATACCGGGACTATTAAAACAGGTCAGAGGTTGGGAATTCTGGGGTAAATAACTCACTTCCTGACTTCCCAAAGCTTTCCTTGTGATGAACACTGGCCACTTGGATGAGTGCCGCTCCAACAACACAAGAAATGTGGTACCATCCAGGACAAAGCAGTCCACTTCATTGGTGCCCCATTCACCACCTTCAGCATCCACAGGCACTGAGTGGCAGCAGTGTGTACCATGTACAAGATACACTGCAGCGACTTACCTACGACTGAACCTTGCAAACCTGGGACTTAATTTCACCTCTTAAAAGGGGAATGTAGACACCATCATGGCCCAAGTTCCGTCCCTCCAAGTCATACTCAATCCTGACTTGAAGATATATCTCACTGTTTCTTCATGGTTGCTGCGTCAAAATCCTGGAACTCCCTACACATGGACAGCAGAGGAAATTAGGTGGGACAGCTGCCTTTCCCTGGATGTAGGCTGTTCCTCCAGGGGCGCTGCAGACTGCCCTTCAGCGCCGAGTGGATTATAACCTGTTACACCTTGAAGATACGGTATATCCATCTGCACTGGGATCTTGTCTCATGGCTGTGCGCAGCGCTCTGCACTGGCGGCTCTACAGTCTCCCGGCTCCCAAATACATCACATGCTGGAGAAACCACCGGCTTCAACCCCAGGTACAGGGCGGACGAGAATCCGGGCAGAGACACCTGGGCGATCCCAATCAGCCCCGGCAACATGTAGCCGGTGATTGCAGTCATACCTCTAGGCCAGTCTTTAATGGCCACCAGCGCAGCGGGCGCGTTATTTCCGACTGAAATGAACTGGGAAATTAACAACGTTCTCCCGCGTACAAACCGAACTCCCCACCCCTAGAATCGTCCAGGCCCCGACAGAGATTTCTAACCTGCTCAAATCCGGGAGATTTTGAAACTACTGTTTTGTAATTACTGCAAATTTAGTCGTTTCACGACTTTTTAAATACAAAATGTAATCCTTAATTTACAATTAAAATTACAATTGCTTCCATTTCGACCTGATGATTAAAGGTTTAAGTAACGGTACAATACTGCCAGGTTAACTACTGTTAACCACCAAAAAATCCCTCTTGGTCGTTTCAAATTGGTTAATATAGAGTAAATACAGAATAGGCGGGAGACAGCTGGACTGAACTTTGGAGCTAAATACAGTTCGACCTATTGCCTTTGGAGTCAGTTCAGATCTCAGAATTGCAGTTTGAAGGCGAAACTACTTTGCATCGAATTTCAACTTAGGTGACGTTCAGTTATTTTTAGATTTACACTTAAAAATAAACACAGTTCCCCATCTGTAAATAGGTTTGCAATTTGCCCTTTATTGCAATTTATAAATGTACCCCTCACATGAACTCTGTCATATAGCTCATTACCCTTTGATTCACATGCGAGACTACCCCATCATTCTTACATTGGTCAATATGGACACATCAACCACTGCAACTTTCTGACACAGTCTTCACCAGAAACATAAACAAGCAGTTCATTATAACATTCATTTAGAAAATTATAAACCAGGAGTAGATTCAAAGTCTGGGATTCATCCAACATAATAACAGACACGAGGAATATAGGCAATACTTTAAAGGTTGAACAGATCACACCCACTATAAATTCTTAAAATATTCTCCTTTACTTTTTATCTCTTCAGACAATATCTGAATATATTTGTTATCATTTTATTTCCAGTTTTTTTTGCTTAAACTTTTCTACATTTCCTCCTCCTTGCTGATTCAGTCTGTGTCTCTTCCTCATTCTTTCTATGCTACATTTTCCTCTGTTGCTATTTTCTGTCTTTTTATTCTTTCTACTCTATTATGTGCCAGTCTCTGTGTTGTTTACTCGTCTCTCTCAGCAATACCCACATGCTAAACTTCAGTCAGTGTCTAGCAGCCATTGGCAGAGATCCGCAGGTTCCCCATGGCCTTACTGCTCCACGGTTCTTTAATATTGTGATTAATTATATTTAATTGGGACCAGTTAATCTCTCCCCCCATACTTGTGTTGTGCTGCTTAAAATGAGTGGTTTGTATCAAATTGGAAATCTGAAAAATGTGGAGTTTGAACTGTTACTTTTAAAGTTTTTATTTCTTCTCCAATTTTATTTGTTCTCCTGATGGTGCTGCCTGGGCTTTGGTACTGCAGGTGCCAGGTGACTTTCTGTACCTTTACTAAGGTGCCATTTGTCATGTGAGCACAGGTAGATGACTCCCAGTAGGCTATTCAGCTTGGGGAGCATCACAGCTGTCCCCGATGTGGGCTTTAAACCACTGTATAGAACGAAAAGTGGAAACTGGCTGATTTTTTCCCCCCTCTAGTTTGGTGCACAGAGGTTATTTGTAGCAGCTGCCATCAACCAAATGAGCACAGTCTGCAGATCGAATCAGTTCCCAACTGGACGGTGCATTTAACAGCTGTGACATTGGGGCACTTATGGTTTGAAGGTGCAGAGAGATAATTCCAGATACAGAAGCTTACCTCATGAAAGAATATTGTGACTCAGCTGAGGAAACAGTGTAAAGAAAATGCAAACACTGCCGGCTAATGATCTTTAAAAGAAAATTGTTCAAACGTTTTCACTCCTCAGAGAGGATTGCATAGTCATATTATTGAGGCTCTGCAAGCAGCAACAGGAACTGAAAATGTTTCCACAACAACTGCTGTCCGGGAGCAGCATGGAAAAGATGAATCGCACCATGGGTAAGAACTTTGGTTTTCATGTTGGAGAATATTGTAGTTTAAAGCCATTCTAAAATCCATTTAATGTCATTTGAAAATTGAAAGGCTTCTTGCCTCATACCCTTATGATGCTTACTGCTGGCTGTTTGATCTAGCCCTGTAAGGGCTATCGTTTTATGCCCTAGGGCGATTACCTGTGACCTTTCCCCAACTCAGACCAAACACAGTGTTATACATTGAGAATCACAACAGATTGTAATAAATTTTAATTTTAAAAAGTACTACTTTTCTTAAATTTGACTTGTATTAGACCGCAACAAAATTAATTATTCAAGCGTGCACCTTGTTCATATTTTTTCTATTTGACTATATTGAGAGGTTGTTTCTCAATTGTGTTCTGGAACCAAAGGCGAGATTAGGACTTGCTTATGCGGCGAGTTGTTGAGATCTGAATGCACAGTCTGAAAGGGTTGTAGAAAATGCAATAACTTTCAAAGAAAATTGGATAAATATTTGCAAGGAGAAATTTGAAGGGCTATGGGGCAAGAGCAGTGAAATAGGACTTTTTAAAATTCTTTTCATGGGATGTGGGCGTCACTGGCTAGGTCAACATTTTTATTGCCCATCCCTAATTGAATAACTCATCTAAAGAGCCAGCACAGACACGATGGGCTGAATGACCTTCTGTGTTGTATCATTTTTCAATATTAATAGGGAAAATTAGATTCCCTCTGACAGGGGATTCTGCATTCATTATATTCATTTCATGTCATACATGCGTTAGGATAGGTCCCTTGATAGTGACAAGGGTCAGACCACAGACTGAGCCCCCTAACTCTACCATAAAGCATAACATCGGGCTAGGTATTTTTCCCTTCATCATCTCCCAATGACATAGGCTGCAAGGTTTGCAGTGGTCAGTAAGTGACCTTGATGAAACCAGGCTTGAGGTGCCAATCGTTTAACCCAAATGCTGTGAGTGTATCAAGATCAAAAGAGTGTGAGCTTTGGGCTGGTTCAGTTAAGGAGCTAGACCCTCATCTGTTCAAATCCCAGCTCGCGCTGACTAGGTAAAAGCTGCTTTTATGTTGCACCAGACCTGCAATAGGAGGGCCAGCTCCCAGGCATAATCCAAAAGTAAACTTGGTGCAATTCTTTTAGGTGGGTGACCAGGGTCACATCTAGGCCATATTTATTACACAATGAACATCACTAAAACAGATGATCTGGTCATTTATCTCAGTTCTGTTTGTGGGACTCTGCTCTATACAGATTGCTTTGGGACATTCTGAGGTCATTAAAGGCACTAAAGAGCCAATTGCTTTGCTGATATCTTCAGGATCATCTTTCTTATGATGTAAAGTGCCTTTACAACAACAATTTATTGCAATTATGAAGCACCTTTAATAGTCATAAAACATCCTAAAGACACTGAGCCAAAGGAGATATTAGAATAATCAAGGGATGCCTTACAAGAGAAGAAGGAAGTAGAGAAGAGCTCTCGAAAGGGATTTTCAGAACTTGGGGTTTAGCCAACTAATCCTGTAATATCAATGCTGGGACTATTCACAGATAAGGGCATGTTATCTGCTTGTGTTTTCCAAAGCAAAATTATTTTACTTCCTCTTTAAATTGAATATCTGTCAATATAGTTCATTGGATAGACTAGGTAGCTTTGATTAATGTGCTAAGTGTTTGGAATATTGATCTGAAGAACCCAAGCATAATCTACAATGTTCCATTCTATGTGAAGATGCAAGTCTCCAGATGCAGTCGTGTGGCCACAGAGTGTGGAGCAGGTCAGAAGAATGGCTAGAATCTGTTTCGAGAACAATATCCCTATCATCCCTTTTGGTACAAGCACAGGGCTGGAAGGAGGAGTTCTTGCCATGAAGGTAGATGCAGTTATGTTGTTTATTAAAAAAAAATCAGTTTCTTTCCCCTTTCAGGTATATGGTAGCTCATGAAGCCCCGATGTGGTATTATTTGATTGGTAAACATTAAGGGCAGAATTTTACTGTCGGTAAGCAGGGCCCACTTGCCAACGCGTAAAATGATGCGGGATGACGTTGGCCGGAACTCCCAACGTCATCCCGCCAAATTTAAATTTTCAGGAAGGCGGGGGTGCAGCAAAATCAGCTGTGTGCCTGCCGACCTGTCAATGGCCACTTGATGCCATTGACAGGATCAATTAATCAATTAAAGGTCCTGCCCATCCAACCTTAAGGTTGGAGGGCAGGCCAGGAGCCCAGGCGGGCAATAGAAAAAACATGAAACCTCATCCAGTGGCGGGATGAGGTTTCATGTAGGGTTTTAAAAATTGTAATAAAAGTTCTTCTGTAAATTATAAACATGTCCCAACTCATGTAACATTGTCACATGAAGGGACATGTAAGAGAATTTTTTTTTTCTTCTATTTTTAATAATTTTAGAAGTCCAGGCAATCTCCCTGAGGCTGCACTTAGCCTCAGGGAGATGAGTGTGCTCTTTTGTGCACATGCGCGAAAGAGCACACTCTAGATTTTAGGGATTACCCCCCGCCCGCACAGGGAGCACATAGCACTTACCTGCAGATGTCACGCTGGCAGTGTGACCCCGATGGTGGCGTCGATTGGCTCCGCACCCGCCCGCCCGACCAACAAACGGGAAATTCTGCCCTAAGTCTTTGTTTCTTTCTGGATAGTTTAGGTGCTAAAGGGCATTCAAGGGAGGCCAAGATGGGGCCTTGAGCTGCAATGCTGGCGAGCTAGTGTTAGGAATGCCGGCCAGAGAATTGTTAAGGGGGCTGATTGCCACTGAGTTTGCCAGTTAGCTTTCATTAAAGAGGTAGCGTTGCATTTTGACAGATAACATGAACTAATGCCCTAACAGCCAGCTGAATGGGAGGAAGGACAGTGTTTTGTTGAGGATGTTGAGTTCTTACTTAACTTGCAATGTTCACTTGCTGCTGAAGGTTTGAATTGGACATACAAAACACCTTGGGAGACCTTCTTGGACACTTTGCCAAGGCTTCACCAACACACTTATCAACATTTGTTCCAGAAATTCTCTGAAAGGAGAAAGTGAGTGCTATACTACTTTACCATATTGGACACTTTATAGGAATCAGTAGGAGAATGGGAATGCTTGATCATGGCCAATTTGCTCAGAATCACCTTAGATCTGCAGGAGGAGGCCAGGCAGAGCAGCACCAGCTTCTGCAGGACAGAGGGAGAGGAGGCAAGGATTTCATCTGGAGCTCCTCCACCAAGACCTCCAGTGCCGCATCTTAGAACCTGTGTGCCTTCTTCTTTGGTCCCTGAGCAATCCTGAAATGTGCCATTATGCACTCCTGTGGAAATGCTGCGTGGAATCCACATATATTGCTGCATGGAAAGTGCTTTAAATCAGGACCTGAGTGCTAAACTTCCAGCTGTCTGTTTTAGTACCTCCAGACAAGTTCAATTTAAGGTAAACAGCAATTAAGCCCAAAATTGTATGTTAAAACCAGACTTTCAAACAGACACAGCTCCCATTTAGAGCCTGTTTCCACCCTTCCAACCAAATAAGCCCCTAACTAAAAATATAATTTCATTATAGAATTCCACAGAACCATTTTAGCTCCATTATTGGTCCTTAATTGTTGAATTGTAAGATTTATTTCCAATTCTAATAGTTTTCTAACATTAATGAGTACAATAGTGTAGTGGTTATGTTACTCAGCTAGTAATCCATTGAACATGGGTGGAATTTTACAGCCCCCTACCCCAGGAGAGGGGAGAGGACTGCCAGCCAAGGCGGCGGATAGTGGGGGGCACTGGTGAAATTAAGTGCCATGGTGGTAGTGTCTGCCCGTCGCCTCCCCGCTTCCAGTGGTATTTTATTAATGGCCATTTAAGGGGCCCCTCCTACTCCCACTGATATTTTACCAGCAGCAGGAGATGTTCATGCCACATGACATTTGCGGGTTCAAAGGGGTGTTGTGCCCTGTTCAGGCACCCAGTAGAGGATCCCACCCCATGGTTCTACCCCACCGCCTGTTCCCAGCCACTGAGCCATTTAAATGATAAGGTGCCACGTCAAAGGTTATTGCAGAAAATAACAGCTCATGGTGTAAGAGATAATATATTGGCATGGCTGGCTAACAGAAAATAGAAGGTAGCCATAAATGGGTCATTTTCTGGTTGGCAGGATGTAATGAGTGGTGTGCCACAGGGATCAGTGCTGGGGTCACAACTTTTTACAATTTATATAAATGACTTGGATGAAGGGGCCAGAAGGTACAGATGCTAGATTTGCTGACGGCACAAAGATGGATAACAAAGTAAGCTGTGAGGATGTAAGGAGGCTACAAAGTGACATATATTGGTTAATTGAGTGGGCAACGACCTGGCAAATGGAGTATAATGTGGGCAAATGTGAAATTGTCCACTTTGGTTAGAAGAATAAAAAAGAAGCTTATTATCTAAATGGTGAGATATTGCAGAGATCTGAAATTCAGAGGGATCTGGGTGTCCTAGTGCATGAATCACGAAAGGTTAGTATGAAGGTACAGCAGGTAATTAGGAAAGCTAATAGAATGTTATTGTTTATTGTGAGGGGGATTGGATACAAAAGTAGGGAGTTTATGCTTCGGTGGTGAGACCACATCTGGAGTATAGTGTACAGTATTGGTCTCCTTATTTAAGGAAAGATGTAAATGCATTGGAAGCAGTTCAGAGAAGGTTTACTAGATTAATACCTGGAATGGGCGGTTTGTCTTATGGGGAAAGGTGGGGTTGGACAGATTAGGCTTGTACCCACTGGAATTTAGAAGAGTAAGAAGTGACTTGATTGAAACCTTTAAGAGCCTGTAGGGTCTTGACAGGGTGAATGTGGAGAGGATGTTTCCCCTTGTGGGAGAATCTAGAACTGGGGCTCATGGTTTAAAAATAAGAGGTCACTCATTTAAGACAGAATTGAGGATATCTTTTTTCTTTCAGAGGGTCGTGAGTCTTTGGAACTCTCCTCTAAAGGCAGTAGAAACAGAATTTTTGAATATTTTTAAGGCAGAGCTAGATAGATTCTTGATAAGCAAGGAGGTGAAAGGGTATCAAGTGTAGGCGGGAGGTTGCAGTCAGATCAGCCATAATATTATTGAATAGCAGAACAGTTTTGAAGGTGCGTATGTAACTTCCTAACAGTTATAAAATTGGCGCAGGGTGACCCAGCCAAGTGGAGGTGGGCTTGCCCTGCCTATCCATCCAGGAGTGGGGCTGCAGCCTCAGCATAAAATTCAGCCCCAGGAGTTCAAAACCCATTGTTGCTGTTTGAAAATTGGAATGCAATTTAAAAATACCTGCAATTGAAATAAAAACTGGTATCTTAACTCTCACCATGAAGCTGTCAGAATGTTGTAAAAACCCAACTGGTTGATTAATGTTCTTCATTACTTTTCATTACCCTTATTCAGTCTGCTCTATATATGACTCTAGTAGCACATTAATGTTGGCTACTGTGTTTCCTGCATAACACTTCAAAATGTTCTGGCTGGAAAGTGCTTTGGGATGTCCTGAAGTTGCAAAAGGTGCTGTATAAATGCGTGGTCTTTTTTGTTTGTCTCAGATCTTCTAGGCTTTAGAGCAGTGCTGGGTATATGATGACTTATACATCAGATCAGTTGTCTGATACACCAATTCCTTTCAAAGGATGTGCACAGTTTATCTTACGACAGACTTTACTTTACCTCTGAAAGGAGATGCCAACCACAGGGATGGTTTCAAATTTCTCTCTGACTTTTCTTCTCAATGTAATCGAAGCAAACCTTTGCAGTACATGACTAATGATTATACAGAGCCAGGACTGAGGACTGTATGGACCCCAGGGCTGAGGACTGTACGGACCCTGGAGTGAGGGTCATGGGACCAATTGATATGATCAGAGTTGTTGAAGGAACCAGAATTAAGTTTCTGAATGTCTCCTGCTACAATGAGCTAGCTGCATGTTCATTGTTTTGTTCAGATAGGTTTCCACAAAAGATGTAAAGTGTACTTACCCAAGCATTAGTAATCTCAGCTTTACACAATGCCCAGCTAAAATAAAGCTTACAAGTATTGTGTTGTGCTACGTAATTAACTTACAAGTGAAGAGACTTTCAGTTGGGGATTTAACATGAATTAACCAGGATCATGCTGAATAATCTGATACCAGTACATTAAACGTTCCATTGAATCATAGGCTGTAACCTGAAGGCAAGCTTCCCTGAAGATCTCAGCTTTAGAAATGATCAGGTTTATGTGGTCCTAAGCCATTATGCACTGAATTACATCTAACTGTTCGAGTCAGATTCACAACCAGGTGAATCCTAAGTGAACCCATGCTGGTTGTACATGAGATGCAAGAAGCTAGATGGATATTCAGAAGTGTTCAAATTCAAAGCCATGTCCCTGCTGAATGGAGATGTTAGGTTTAAGCATTGAGGGGCTCTATGGGATTCTTTTGTCCCTTAGTCAGATGTCTTGTCATTTCAAAAAAGATGCACCTGTCACTGAAAAATGACCCATTACAATAATAACATTATTCAGTTGTCAGGAGCAGCTTTATTTTGATAAACACTTTAAAACAAAATTTTAAAAATCTCTGCTGTCCTTTCCCCCTATTCTCAGTGCCTTCCATTTTCTAGTTTTAGTTTTTTCATTCTATTTTATTATGTATTTTTTCTTACTTCATTCTTGTAACTTAAGCTTACCTGATTTTTAACCATTTTAGATCTAGCTTCAAATCTTACATTTGGTCCCAGAAATGGTTATTGTCTGTATTAAACAGGCCAATAAAATATTTTACATAACCACATAGCAGCTAACATTGCATGGTTAAAATTATTTCATGATTATGAACAAAGGAAGAGGAGTAGGACATTCAGCCCTCAAGCCTTTTTTGCCATTCAGTTAGAATATGGTTCATCTGCCCCTCAACACCATTTACCCCTTATCCCAAAATACCATACCAAATCTATCAATCCCAGTCTTGAAAACTTAAGTTGTCTCAACATCCACAGATTTTTAGGAGAAAGTTCCAGATTTCCATTACAATTTACACGGAAAACTATTTCCTACTTTCACTCCTAAATGATCTCGCTCTAATTTTAAGATTTAATTCTGTCGCTTGCTCTGGATTTCCCCCACCAAACCTCAGTTTGATCACCCTCTCATCCTGCTAAACACAGGAGAATACAAACCAAGTTTGTGCGATCTGTTCTCATAATTTAACCCTTTGAGTGCTGGCATTATTATAGTGAATCTACACTGTAGGACCTCCAAGGCCAACATCTGTTTCCTAAGGTGTGGTGCCCAAAAGTGAAGACAGTACTGAAAATGGGGCTGTGTATAACCATCGAATCTCAGCCTCACTTTTGTATTCCAACCTCCTTGAGATAAAGACCGACATCCCATTAGCCTTTTTGATTACTTTTTGTACGTGTGCATTCAGTTTAGTGATTTATGTACCTGAACACCTTTGCATACAGTCAAGTTGTCAGCTTCTTTCCCAACAGACACTAGGAATTGGAAACAAAACAATCAGCTCTCTTCCTGCCCTCAGCACTAGTCAACACTCTGTAACCATAGCAACTCAGTCTTGGTTTCCACTCTTTGTAAAATTACTGCTTAAATGGATCCTAAATTGAACTCAATTATATTCAATAAATAAAAAAACTTACACTTTCCTTGTTGCATCTCCATAAATTACTGAATAAAATGCATTTGGTCCTATATGCGGTCTCCACTGAATGAAAATAAAATGAATCCTATGCACGTTGTAATCCTAAGGTAAAGGTTTCCAGAATTTCCCGGTGCCTCAATGTAGTTAGTACTGACCAATCATTCAGCATATCACTTGCTGCTCCATCTTGTACAAAAAGAATTCCCCTCTGACACCAGGACAATAATTTCCCCCAGAATAAGTCAGTTTATTTCAAATTTTTGAGGAAATAAAATGAAATGACAACATGTAAATCACATAAACAGGATATTTTATCAGTCATCAGTAATAACACGCTTGTAATGAGAGCCAGTGGGTCGTCTCCCTGGATTAAATTTCATATTCAGAGCTTGCTATGCAAGTGGGGGACGGCAGTGTAGTGGTTGTGTTTTTGAACCAGCATAGTGGTGATCAAACTCACATAAACCTTCCAGGGGGCCCATGATGCAGGGATAGCCCAAGCATAGGTGACATTGGCAACCATCAAGGGTGCTGTAGTCAAGAGTAAGCGAATGAGTGGTACTCAGAGGCATGCTCCACTTCCCCCAGTGTTCCTGCTCTTTCCGTGCTCCTGCTCTCCACATGCTTCTGCTCTCATCGTAGTGTGTTTCCCCATTGCTCCTGATCTCCTCTTGTTCTCCTTGTGCTTTCTTTTTGCTCTTCTCTCTCTGTGCTCCAGGTCACTCTGTGCCCCTTGCAAGATAAGGCAGGATCTAATAAATATAAGAAAGCTGCTAACCAAACACATGATATGCAACCCTTTCATATTTTGAGTATTATATATTATTATCATTTATATGGGTGGGATGGGGCTTCTGTGATTACTAATCTGTTTGAAAAGAGATCCTTCAGCCCCAAAAAATTGAGAACCACTGAACGAGTAATGTAGAGATATAAACAGGAAATGCTGAAATTACTTAACAGGTCAGGCAGTATCTGGAAAAAGAAACTGAGTCAACCTTCTGGGTCAATGACTTTTTCAATGCCATGTCTATGATATTTCTTTAGAATTGGAAGGAGTTAGAGGAGGGAAATGGGATAGGAACTAAAGGGAAGATGGTGCAAAGCAAAAGTGGGTGAGGACGTAACTGGGCAAATAAAGAAATAAAACATGTCGAGATGAGCTGGAGATGGCTTTGGCAGAATCCTCATCAGCAGCTGCCACCTGGAAAGATGGGGAGCAGAGGTTACAACCTGAAATTGTTAAACTCAGTGTTGAGTCCGGAAGTTTGTCAAGTACTCGATCAAAAGATGAGGTACTATTTCTTACCCCTGCATTTTCATTGGAATATTGTACAAGGCTGAGGTTGAATAGCAGAGCAATGGAGAATTAAAATGACAGATGATGGGAAGCTCAAGGCCTCACCTGTGGACTGGACAGAGGTGCTCAGCAGAGTGGTCACCCAATTTGCATTTTGTTTTCCTAATGTAGAGCAGACCTCATTGTGAGCAGTGAGTACAGTACTTAAAAAAAATTGAAAGAAGTACATGTAAACCACTGTTTCAACTGGAAGGAGTGTTTGGGCCCCCCTGGGTCTGCGTTGCATGGGAAGGTGCTGTTGGAAGGGGGTTGAGTGTTGGGACTGATGGAAGAACGGAATAGGGACTTGCAGAATATTGAAAGGTGGGTGGGGGGAAATGTATGTTTAATGGTGGCATCATGCTGGCAGTCGGGAGGAGGGTACATTGAATGCAAAGGAAAATGAGATGGAAGGTAAGAACAAGAGGAACCCTACTGTGGTTCTGGGAGAGAGCGGGCAAGGGGCGAGACCAAGTGTGTGAGAAATGGGACAGATAAGGGAGCCCTGTCGATGGGGCAGGGGAATCCTCAGTTGAGGGAACAGGAAAACATAGCAGACCTGCTGATGTGGATAGTGGCATCAGAACAAATGTTGCGCTTCTCCTGCCACCGATGCTGCAAACCTGCAGAGTATTTTGAACTCTCTCTGCTCATGGTTTCAATTTCCATCACATGTTGTATTTCACCTTTGCAGTTGTAATCCAGGGGCCTTAATCCGTGAGCTCAAATGCTAGTTATAGATTTAGAATTCACTTTCTAAAATCTGGAACTATCGCGCTGGTATCAGTAGTGACCAATGCAGCTAAGATTGCTGTAAAAAAAAAAACCCAACTCAACCACGTCCCTTAGATATGGAAACCTAAGGGCACAAACATACTGGACAATGGATTAAGCCAGCATTCAGAAAGCCCAATTCACTTTCGGAGCATCATGAACTGGCCAGACGAGATTGGTGACCAGGTTTGGGCATCAGTTCTGGATTTAACACAGATTAATTTTTCCGGTGTAAGCAAGGCTTTTAGGCTGCTCACCTTATGTCCATGTTAACTACTATTCATGAATATAGGGTGGGACGGTATGCAACGTAAACCACTCCTGTCACCTCATAGTTCTGAATGCAGAGGTGGCACCAGGCTCAAGGAGGTGGCGCACTGAAGGTTAAAGGTGTTAATCTGGCCATTCCTTTCTGGATTCTTACGAGTGGGTGTTACTTTCTCATCAGGGAGGAGTGTGCTTTGACCTCACAAAGATGGATAAAGTCGTGCAGCTGAACACAGTCGACTTTGATGTGACAGTTGAGCCAGGTGTCACCAGGAAAGGCCTCAATAACTACCTTCGAGGCAGTGGCCTCTGGTTTCCAGTTGGTAAGTCTGATGTAATTGGGCCCAAGAAACTGACGCTTAGGGTCTAGCAACATGGGCCACCAGTCCTTGCTGCCTTGTGTAGTTGATATCGATCTGTGGAACTGAGGGACATTCCAATGACCCCCCACACCCACCCACCCCATCCAGCCTCCCTTCTTCTACCCTTCATAAAATTTGTCTTGTGTATCCTGACTCACACCAAGTCCCATTCACCCATCACCTCTTCCTCACTGACCTACATTGGCTCCCAGCTCACCAACGCCTCAAATTTCAAATTCTCATCCTTGTTTTCAAATTCCCTCTATGGGTACCCGCCTCCCCCCCGCCCGCGGCTACCTCCCTATCTCTGTAATTTTTTCTGACCCTACAACCCTCTGAGATAGCTGCATCCTCCAATTCTAGCATCTTGTGCACCCCCAACTTCCATTCCCCCGCCATTTGTGGCCATGTCTTCAGTTGTCCTGGCGTTAAGCTCTGGAATTCTTTTCCTGAACCTCTCTGTCTCTCTCCCTCTCTCTCTCATTCCTTTAGACACTCCTTAATACCTGTCTCTTTGACCAAGCTTTTGGTCATCTTTTCTAATGTATCCTTCTTTGGCTTTAGCTCAGTGTCAGTTTATTTGTCCGATTGTGTTCCTGTGATATGTCTCAAGGTGTTTTATTATATTACAGGTGCTGGCTACATAAAAGCCAATTGTGGTTGAAAACAAATGAAAGTACCAATTTTTGAGTGATAACTAATATTTGTGTTAGTAGCGCGGAAGTGTTGTGTCTCCCATTTTAGCCAGATGGCATGTGAGATCAGTTGGAGAAAGGGAGGAGAGTTGGAACATTAAGAGCAGCATCAGCAGACACCCTTGGGGCGTGTGACATGGTCACTCTGTCTGAGGAGTTAACGCCTTGGTGCAATGGCACACGGTGTGATAAGCTGACCGTCGAGAATGGTGTGGGGAGAATTGAAATTAATGCTATTTATCAGAACTTTCATGATGTAAAATAAAATTGCCAATGTTTAAGGTAACCTGGAGGCGCAGCCAATGCCAAGGTATTTGTTGCTTGGCTTTTATGTCAAGTGGGGAGTGGTGTGCAGGGCGGAGAAGAGAAAAAGTTTCTTAAACATGGGTGAGGAAAGGAATATAAATCTGAGTAATCCTAGAATAGCACATCTTCCAAAAAAAATAGACTGTTGTTTGGATCAGACTAACTAGTGAAAATCTTGACTGAGCAGCACATCCTTCATGTTGATATTTGAAGAGTCTGATGCCACCTACAGGAAGCTGCACTTTCTTCGAACATTTGGGGCAGGATTTTCTGTCCTGCGGGCAGGCGCATGCCCGACCTGATCGGGCGTAAAATAGTGACATAGGGTGAGTGTCCTGACATCATCGCGCTCTCGTGCGATATTTCACTTGGCGGATACGTGTGAAATTCGGTGGCACGCCCGCTGACAATGAAAAGGTATCTTAAGGCCCTTAATCAATTAATTTAATCCTAATTTTCACTGCCCATCTAACCTTACAGTCGGCGGGCAGGCGAGTCGGCCAGGCGGACTTTTGATTTTCTAGCAAACCTCATCCACAGGCGGGATGAGGTTTCCACAATTAAATAAAAGATAAATATAAATTATTGGGCAGAATTTTCATTCTGTCAATGTCATTGTGAGTGAGTCCCATGCCGGGACATTCTTTTCAGATATTAAAAACCTTTGTTTTTGATTTTAAAATTTCAGTGCACGCTCCTCCACGCATCTGCAGACTTCAGTGCTCATGCTCCTCTCACCCCCACCCAGGCAGTGCTGAGGTTCTCAGTGCGCCTTTCACACTGGCTGACTGTTAATTGGCCAGCCAACGCGAAATGGTGTGCCATGCATCATTTAACACTTATTTAACATTGTTCCATTATTATGAGTTGCATTGTGTATTTTGCATCTGTGAATTCCTGTTTATATAAAGCGGGTATTTTCCATGGAACTTGATCCTATGTCATCGTTTGTGCTTGTGTCCATGAAATGTTGTCTCTCTTGACCTCTGTGTCATGTTTGGCAATTTCATCCTCCTCTCGCATGTCACCTCATGACCCACTTCCACTGTCTTCACTTGCTTCACTCTTGCCCATTCCAAAGTATCCAGTACATCTCCAGAAAAGGCTTCTTCTCCCACTCCACCAGTTATCTTGGTTCTTCTCCAAGCTTTCACTCTAGATCCTTGTCTATTTCTTGCTGACATGTTACCTCTTGGTGACATCACCCATAGGCCTGAGTTCACTGATGACACCCAGCTTTCCATCCACCGGCCTCAATGTCAGGACAACCACTTCTGACTGACTATTTGCCTGACATCAAGTTGTGGATGAGGCAAAGTTTTCTCCTGTTTAGTATCAGCAGGAGGACATCCACATACTGAAATCCTCAACTTTGCCTTCACCTTCGGTCTTGACTTCACCAGTGCTTCCTGTTCTCCTGAACTCAAATGTCACCATCCTACCCTGCTCTGTTGTAGTCATCATTGGTCTTATCCTCCAAAATCTCCAATGTTTACTGTTTTAACACTTTGAATTCAGAATCCTTTAACAAATCCCGCCATGGTCTTCCCCAGCTATATGTTTTCTTCTCCAGTTCTACATGACTTTGCAAACCCTCCACTCTTCTACACCTGGTCTTCTCGTCCAACTCTTATCTGATCCACTATTGATGCTAGAGCCTCCAATCATCTGGGGTCAATGCTATGGAGCACCGTCCCAGTGGTAGCATCTTGTCTCTGAATCAGAACATAGTAGGTTCCCACTTGAGACATGAGTATGCAAGCCTGGCTAACACTAGTACGCTACTGATGGAGTGCTGTACTGTTGGAGGTGCTACCTTCAGATTAGATGTTAACCGAAATGTCTGCGCTCTCAAAGGATGTAAAAGATTCCACAGCACTACTCAAAGAAGACTGGAAGAACTTTCCCAGTGTCTTGAACTCTCCCTCAAATAACTTTAAAGAAGGTTATCTCATTTGCAGGGCTATGGAGAAAGAACACAGAAGTGGGAATAATTGGATAACTTTTTTAACTCTTTTGGAGTCAAACAGTTAAACTAAATTAACAAAATGAAGGATAAAGTAAACACAGCCCCTAAATTAGGATAGCTTTAAAACCAAAGACAAAGTTTAAAGAAAACTTACAAACATCAAACTAAAATGTGACAAAGGGGGTCAATAAAGCACCCCAGCCCCTGCGGTGCCTTTCGGGCACGGAAGGCCTCGACAGTGCCGGCAGACACTGCATGCTCCCTTTCCAAGGACACCTGGCCACGAATGTAGATAACTCTTTTAAGACTCAGCATAGGCATGATGAGCTGAATGGCTTCCTTCAGTGCTGTAAGAACCTATGATCTCATTGTTGTGGGTAGGACCTTGTGTGCAAATCAACTGCAGCATTTTCCCACGTTATAATGGGTCAGGAAGCACTTCATCATACTTTGGGACATTGAGATTGCGAAAAGCGTGAATTCAAGTTCTTTGTTGACATGGTACCGTGTGCCAGTCCTTACAAAAGACCACATCCCTGTCCTACAATGAGCACCGATACAGGAGACTGACTAGTAATTATAAAGGCATTCCAAAGTACATCTGACACCCTTCACTTTATACAAAAATAGTTCAACTATTTTAAGCAAGTACATGGAAAAAGAAAGCAGGCCAGTAGTCAGCCTTTAATAGACCTCAGAATGTAGCTGCTGACTATGTTTAGACCTTGTGGCCTTAAAAGAGACAGATCATATTACACAGAGCGTTACATTGTGTGTTATATAGTGTAATGTCACTGTCCTGTCCCAGTGTCAGCCCTGGCTGAGTTAGTAGTGCTCTCATTCCAGAATCAGGAAGTTGCTGGTTCATGTCCATCTCCAGGAAGTAAAACCTAGGGAGATGTTTCAGGATAGCTCTGAGAGAGAGCTACACTTTCAGAAGTGCCATCTTTCAGATGAGATGTTAAATGAGGTCCCCTCTGCCCTCTCAGATTGATGGAAAAGGTCTCATGGCACTAATTCAATGAAGAAATTACCCTGCCCATTCTTACAATCCTGTTCCTGGGAGCTTGCTGTGCACAAATTGGTTGCTTTGTTTCCAACATTATGATAGTGACTACACTTTGAGAAGTATTTCATTGTCGGGTGAAGAGCTTTGGAGCATCCTGAGGTGTTACATCAGTGCAAGTCTTCATTTGTTAAAATAAATTATCATCCTATCTACAATGTGTAAAGCTGCAGGAGATCTATTAGTACAGCCAGAAAAGCAATTTTAATTTAATACTAAACAAAATAAATTTCTTTACAAATGCCACACTCCTGTCATTACTGGGAAAAGCTACTAAATTATCTAGTTTTGTGAGAATTTTTTCCAAACACTGAGCAGATAGACTGCAGACATTGGGTATTTATGCAGCACATGGCTTTGGCCTGCTTAGTGTCCAAGAATTTACACTAGCTTATCTTTGTCATTATGGCACAGAAACTTTTACCAGCTGAGATTAATGACTGCTTTTATAAAAAAAACAAAATAATAAATCTCCCTTAACATTCCCTGCTCTTTTATTTCCGTGACTCAATCTCAGCCAGCATTAAATTATCTTCAAACTTGTAATCCTTTGAGAAATAAAAATGCAAAAGCCCTACTACCCTGCTGCCTGTTTAGTGTCAGAGAGGTAAATAATCTGTAGCCCAGGTCTGGTGTCAGAACATCACGCAGAGGCCAAAGCCAGCACAGACTGGGAAATAGATTAACGGCTTGAATTTTCATAATTAGAAACAGGAAAGCAGCTGCTGAAGAGGAACAAGTGAATTATAATTTATAAATTGTTTGGGAAATAAATAAGGGGTACGCTCAGTTTCCTGCTTAAGAAGTACAAATGGGAACGATAATACTTTCAAGGTACCTTATTTTAAAAATCACAAGCTCTGCAATTGTTCAAGTGCTGCAGGCTGGATCTGTCACCAGCAGTTTAAAGGACCACATCTGGAATAAACGCACCAGAGTCACCCTGCACCACTTTAAAGATAATCATTTATAATTGTGATATCTAGCTTATGACTATTGAAATTAAAGCTACAGGAATAATCAAGCCAGGGACACCTCAGCACATAGAACCCTAACATGTTGACTGTTGACAGCTTTAAGATGGGACCAGCTTTGCTTAGCCAGCACCAACAGCAACTTGCATTTATGCAGTGCCTTTAACATAGTAAAATTGCATAAAACACTTCACAGGAGCATTATCAAACAAAATTTGAGACTGGATCACTTACAGAGATATTAGGTCGGATGACCAAAAGCTTGGTCAAAGAGGTAGGCTTTAAGGAGCATCTTAAAAGAGGAAAGAGAGGAGGGTGAGTTTAGCCAGGGAACGCCAGAGCCTGGGCAGCTCAAGGCACGGCTACCCAATGGTGGAGCGATGGAATTTGGAGATGCACAGAAAGCCAGAATTGGAGGAGCACAGATCTTGGAGGGTTGTTGGGCTGGAGGAGGTTATAGAGATAGGGAGGGGCGAGGCCATGGGGGCATTTGAAAACAATGCTCTGAATTTTAAAACTGAAAACCACTGAAAAGTACCAATCTTGATTCAGCTACTGAACCTGGAGCCAATGTAGGTCAATGGGCACAGGCCTGATGGTTGAAGGGGCTTTGGTACACCTCCTGACTGGAACTCCATACAAAAGGAGGGATGAAGTTAAAATTATCGGGCAATGAGAAGTCTTCGGGTGACTCCAAAGCAGACTGTTATTTGTTTTACAGATCCAGGTGCAGACGCTTCCCTGTGCGGAATGGCTGCCACCAGTGCCTCAGGTACAAATGCAGTGCGGTATGGAACGATGAAGGAAAACGTGATAAACCTTGAGGTGGTTTTGGCAGACGGGAGGATAATGTACACAGCAGGACAGGAGCGAAGGTTTAGGTATCAAAAGCAGTTAATCCCTCAAATACCACTTCTTACAACTTTCAAAATACAATTTTATATTAGATTTTATAAAATATTATTAAATGGTTGCTCTTGGGGAGCTTTCGAACTTGCCAGTAGGAGAGAGATGTGTGGGTTGTAGCAACGTCTCATTTTTTGCCAATCTATCCCCTTAACCCTTACCTCCTCGCCAAAAGGTAGAACATTTTGTTTCTAAGTATCACTTGGGCATCAACCTTGGCTAAATTGGTCGTTCTCTCACCTCTGAGTTGAAGCCCAACTCCACATACATGAACACAATCTAGGTCAACATCCCAGCGCAGTACTGAGGGAGTGCTGCACTGTCTTTTGGATGAGACATTAAACTGAGGCCCTGTCTACCCTCTCAGGTGAACATAAGAGATCCCAATTCGATGAAGAATAGGGGAGCTTCTCCCCACACCACCCCCCACCCCCACCGGTGTCCTGGCCAATGCTTATCCCTGAAGCAACAGTTAAAATCAGTTAATCTGATCAGCTATTTCATTCCCGCTAGTGTGACTTTGCTGTTAGATCCTGCCTTTCCTACACTATACTAGTGGCTGCACTGTAAAAGCACCTCATCGGCTAAAAAGTGATTTGGGATTCCCTGAAGCCATGAAAGGTGCTATATAAATACAAGTGCTTACTTGTTTTACTTCAGCCAGTGACTGATCTGAGAATAGAACAAACTCATGTAAGTGAAGCACATGAGTTTCATGGTGAGTACTCACCCGACTCAAACCCATGACTTTCCCAGTACAGCTGGAATATTCAATCTGTGGACATGTTTGGTCAGCTTGGAGAAACATGACATTCAGTTAATGCACAGATAACACAATAATACTCTCTGCTACAGGAAGACATCTGCCGGTTACAACCTGACTAATCTCTTCATTGGGTCTGAAGGAACTCTGGGAATAATCACCAAGACGACGCTGCGTCTCTATGGAATTCCAGAAACCATGGTGTCTGCAGTCTGCTCATTTCCAACAGTGCAAGCAGCCGTGGATTGCACAGTGCAAATATTACAGTGTGGCATCCCAATAGCAAGGATAGGTAAGCCAACCGTTTAAAATATAATGTTATACCTTAAGTACCCACAGAAGAGTGGGAAGCAGAAGATGGGATCTAGTCAGATTGCTGTAGTATCACGATTACCAAATAAGTAGGGTGGATAAAGGTACAAATGAGTTACTTTGTCTTTCATCCTGGAGCGGTTTGACCCAGACATGGGTGCACTATGACCTGTATGCAGGTGAGGCACAAACTTGTACACTATTTTGGTATGACTTGTACATGAGCATGGTGCAATTTATACAATAGTGCAGTGTCACTTGTACATAGGTGAGGCTTGACTTGTACATGGGTAAGGAGTGACTTGTACATAGATATGTTGTGACTTGTACATGGGTGTGGTTTGATTTGTACACCGGTGCCGTTCAACTTGTACGCAGGTGAGGTATGACTTGTACACAGATGAGATATGATCCATGGGTGTGCTATGACCTGGATGCAAGTACAGGATGAGTGGCGAGCTCAGCATCCTTTACAGAGCGCTCAGCATCCTTTACAGAGCACAATTTTAATGCTCTACCTAATGAAGAGATTGGATTTTGAGTTGGATGTGACCAAATGTCTTTAGCTTTTGAATCCAAGATGTTAGTTAAAATGGAATCTACAAATAACGTGATACAGTTCTCCATTCACTGTCCCCTGAGCGATGTACCACCTTTGTTTCTTTGAATCAGACAGCAGGCAATTGAAGCAGCTTCACTTCCATTAACTAACCTGGTTCATATTGGGCCCTTCATTAATATGCAAAGTAACCCTGAGCTTTGCCTTTTTAAACACATACTGGAACCACCTTCTGTGCCAATGTGTCTCTCTCTCTCCATTGGCTCCTTTAACAACTTGTTTCGATATCAATTTACTTTTTAAATGAAATGTTATTTACAACAAAGTCACCAAATAATGTCTATTATTTTGATATATTATATTTCAAATTAAAAAGCAACAGGATCACTTCACTTTTATATAAAAGTAAAACAAACTCAGGAACAGAAAACTACCCCAGGCAGTGAACAGCAAATGATCTTCGCAAGGTGGGTTATTTTTTGCCAAGACTGTTGGACATGCTGGTTAATTTTGGCATTCAGAACAGCAACTGTGTTCAAACAATTAGACCACAACAACAACTTACATTAAAATAGCACCTTTAATGTACAAACGTTTGTTCCTCAGAGTTCCTGGACGATGTGATGATAGATGCCTGCAACAAGTACAACAATCTGAGTTATATGGTCTCACCAACATTATTCCTGGAATTTCACGGCACTGAAAAAAGTGTGGAAGAACAGATTCAGGCCACAGGTAGGCTCACAGTCTCTTTTAGAGACTTTCCTCTCTCTATCTCTTCCCACCCCCACTCCATTTGCGCAGTTGGGGGTTTTTTTTGGCAGAATAGACCCTGACGTAGCTCCATCATTTTATCACACTCACAAATCAGATAAGATCCGAAAAATATGTTGGCAACAATAAAGGGAGCCATGTTGGAAAATGAAGGGGAAACAACCATAAATGGCCTTTGAACACAAAGCAGAAATGGTGCCCATCTTTCTACATTGCATCTCATCAGAATCTCCATGCTGCCCATTCACATTGCATTTATATAGTAAGTTTTAATATTGATGTGAAGTGAGTTGTACTTAACATCAGTGTCCAGGAGCGGCTATGCAACAGTTCGCCTGCCATTGGGCCAGGACCGTGATTTCACGCTGGCTGGCTAATTAATGGCCAGCCAGCGTGAATCACGTGCTGAAATGCTCAGCGCTGCCTGGGTGTGGGAGGGAGGAGGGCGAGCGTGCAAGTGTGTGCGTGCGCGCAGGTGAGCTCATAGAAAGCTCCCTGAAGGCACAGCTGCCTCTGGGAGCTGAAGATTTTTCACATGACAAATCAAGTTTATAAAAAAAAGGAAAACGTCCCCTCATGTGACTCTGTCACATGAGCAGGGACATGTTGAAATCAGTTCCAAAAAGTTTTACTTTTAATTAACATCAGAAACCTCATCCCGCCCGTGGATGAGGTTTCCTCAAAAATCCAAAGGCCACTTGGCCTTTTTGCCCACCCACCAACCGTGAGGTTGGAATAGCAGGAAAAAATTCTATTTAATTAATTGATTAAAGGGCATAACAGCCCTCTCAATTGTTGACGGGCGTACTGCCAACTCCCGTGCACGCCTGCTGACCGAAATATTGCGGGAGTGTGAGATAACATCAGGACTCTCGCCCAGTGTCATATTTCACGCTTGTGCGTGTTGGGCCCACGCCCACACGCCGAACTGAAAATTCAACCCCTGGAGACATTAGTCTCATGTCACTTTTGCTGACGCTATGTGCTGTGGAAATTAAGTGCACTTTTTTGAAACCGACTTTTCCTCAGTTGCAAAGGTGAGAGAGCAGCAATCTCTGAAAACTTCCATTTCTAACTTGAAAGCAAAATACTGCGGATGCTGGAAATCTGAAACAAAAACAAAAAATGCTGGAAAAACTCAGCAGGTCTGACAGCATCTGTGGAGAGAAAGACAGAGAAATAGTTGCTGAAATACTCTTATCTTTCTCTCCACAGATGCTGTCAGACCTGCTGAGTTTTTCCAGCATTTTTTGTTTTTGTTTCATTTTCTAACTGTTGGTAGAAAGCTCTGCCCAGCTGTGTGTCCAGACACGCAGGGCTTTCTCATTAACAGATTGTTATAGAGTTGATCTTCCAGACAACTTTTCTTGGTGGACACATTTAACATTATTTACAAGACAGCAGCATCAAACTCTATACTTAAAAAAGTCGTCCCTCTTAGAGGTTCCCTGCACTGCTAACTCATTGGTTTACACAGATCATGTGATCTTACAACACAAGCTTATTCTTAAAGCTACAGTCCTACATTTATAGATCTATAATTACTCCACCGACACCCAAATTTCCAGCCATTGGGGAGCAAAGCAGTGTAAAGAGAGTACAATCCGGATGGGACCTGAAGTGCAGCTACTGCACTCAGATTGAGAGCTGCAGCAGAAATACACTCATCTCCCAATTGGAAAGTATAACATGAATCCTCCCTAATTCCCAAACATAATCGGGCAAAACTCTGGAATATTTATCAATTTCCACCTGAGTCTACTGCCCTCCAGCGACAATACTCTCCCCTCTCTGAACTCTGACCCCAGTGACACTGAAGTGCTGTGTCCTTGAAGCTGTTTGATTATCTCAGCCAATAGTTGCACCTATAGTTTTGAATCAGATTTCTAACCAAATATTTATTCAGATTTGTTTCTGAAGAAGTTAACTGGCACAGAACCTACTCTGGACAAATGACCAGAGTTAATAGGAAAAAGAATGAGAGATGAGATGAGAAGAATGTGTTTGGCGCAGTGAGTTGTAATGATTTGGGATGCATTGCTTGAAAGGGCAGTGGAAACAGACTCAATAATAACTTTCAAAAGGGAATTGGTTAAAAACTTGAAGGTCAAACTTTGCAGGGCTGTTGGGAAAGTATAGGGGAGTGGAATCTTTCTAAGAGCCAGCACAGATATGATGGGCTGAACGGCCTCCTTGTGCACTACATCATTCTGTGGTTCATAGGAACATAGGACCAGGAATGATCCATTCGGCCCCTTGAGCCTGTTCTGCCGTTCAATTAATCATGGCTGACCTGTACCTTACCCCATCTGCTTGCCTTGGTTCTGTAACCTTTAATATCTTTGCTTAACACTAAGCTGTATTTGTTAAAAAATTTCAATCATCCCAGACCCAACAGCCTTTTAGGGGAGAGAATTCCAAATTTCCATTACTCTTTTCATGAAGAAGTGCTTCCCAACATCACCTCTGAACAGCCTAGCTCTAATTTTTTTGATGATGCCTCCTTGTATGGATTTTGCCTCCAGACAAAATAGTTTCTACTTATCCAATTAAATCTTTTAATTATCTTAAACACTTCAATTAAACCACCCCTTAACCTTCTATGTTCAAGCAAATAGTCCATGCAACCGGTACTTATAATTGAAACGATTTTTTTTAGTCCTGGGATAATTCTGGTAAATCTGCACTATATTCCCTTCGAGGTTAATATATTTTTCCTGAGGAGTGGTGCCCAAAAATGAGTGCAGTACTCCAGCTGAGATCTAACCATGGATCTGTGTGCAGTACTCCAGCTAAGATCTAACTATGGATCTGAATGCAGTACTCCAGCTAAGATCTAACCATGGATCTGAGTGCAGTACTCCAGCTGGGGTCTAAGCATGTTTCTGAGTGCAGTACTCCAGCTGAGATCTAACCATGGATCTGATTGCATTACTCCAGCTGAGATGTAACCATGGATCTGAGTGCATACAGCAGCTAGGGTCTAATCATTGATCTGAGTGCTGTACAGCAGCTGGGGTCTAACCATGTATCTTAATGCATACAGCAGCTAGGTCTAACCATGGATATGAGTGCAGTACCTCCAGCTGAGATTTAACCATGGATCTGAGTGCAGTACACCAGCTGAGATCTAACCATGGATCTGACTGCATTACTCCAGCTGAGATCTAACCATGGATCTGAGTGCAGTACTCCAGCTGAGATTTAACCATGGATCTGAGTGCAGTACTCCAGCTGAGATCTAACCATGGATCTGAGTGCAGTACGCCAACTGGGGTCTAAACATGGATCTCAGTGTAGCATTCCAGCTGGGGTCTAACCATGGATCTTAATGCAGTACTCCAGCTGAGTTCTAACCAAGGATCTCAGTGCAGTACTCCAGCTGAGATCTAACCATGGATCTGAGTGCAGTACTCCAGCCAAGTTCTAACCAAGGATCTCAATGCAGTACTCCAGCTGAGATCTAACCATGGATCTGAGTGCAGTACACCAGCTGGGGTCTAACCATGGATCTGAGTGCAGTACTCCGCTGGGGTCTAACCATGGATCTGAGTGCAGTACTCCAGCTGGGGTCTAACTATGGATCTGAGTGCAGTAGTCCAACTGAGATCTAACCATTGGATCTGAGTGCAGTAGTTCACCTGGGATCGAACCATGTATCTGAATGCAGTACTCCAGCTGAGATCTAACCATGGATATGAGTGCAGTGCTCCAGCTTGGGTCTAACCATGGATCTGTGCAGTACTCCAGCTGGGGTCTAACCATGGATCTGAGTGCAGTACTCCAGCTGAGATGTAACCATGGATCTGAATGCAGTACTCCAGCTAAGATCTAACCATGGATCTGAGTGCAGTACTCCAGCTGGGGTCTAAGCATGTTTCTGAGTGCAGTACTCCAGCTGAGATCTAACCATGGATCTGATTGCATTACTCCAGCTGAGATGTAACCATGGATCTGAGTGCATTACTCCAGCTGGAGTCTAACCATGTATCTGAGGGCATACAGCAGCTAGGGTCTAATCATGGATCTGAGTGCTGTACAGCAGCTGGGGTCTAACCATGTATCTTAGTGTATACAGCAGCTAGGTTTAACCATGGATCTGAGTGCAGTATTCCAGCTGAGATCTAACCATGGATCTGAGTGCAGTACGCCAACTGGGCTCTAACCATGGATCTGAGTGTAGCATTCCAGCTGGGGCCTAACCATGGATCTGAGTGCAGTATGCCAACTGGGGTCTAACCATGGATCTGAGTGCAGTACTCCAGCTGGGGTCTAACCACGGATCTGAGTGAAATACTCCAGCTGAGTTCTTACCATGGATCTGAGTGCAGTACTCCAGCTGAGATCTAACCATGGATCTGAGTGCAGTACTCCAGCTGCATTCCAACCATGGATCTGAGTGCAGTACTCCAGCTGGGGTCTAACCATGGATCTGAATGCAGTATTCCAGCTGGGGTCTAACCATGGATCTGAATGCAGTATTCCAGCTGGGGTCTAATCATGTATCTGAATGCAGTATTCCAGCTGGGGTCTAACCGTGGATCTGAGTGCAGTATTCCAGCTGAGGTCTAATCAGGGATCTGAATGCAGTACTCCAGCTGAGGTCTAACCATGGATCTGAGTGCAGTACTCCGCTGGGGTCTAATCATGGATCTGAATGCAGTACTCCAGCTGAGATCTAACCATGGATCTGAGTGCAGTAGTTCACCTGAGATCTAACCATGGATCTGAATGCAGTACTCCAGCTGAGATCTAACCATGGATATGAGTGCAGTACTCCAGCTGGGGTCTAACCATGGATCTGCGCAGTACTCCAGCTGAGGTTAACCATGGATCTGAGTGCAGTACTCCAGCTGGAGTCTAACCATATATCTGAGTGCATACAGCAGCTAGGGTCTAACCATGGATCTGAGTGCAGTACCCAAGCTGAGATTTAACCATGGATCTGAGTGCAGTACTCCAGCTGAGATTTAAGCATGGATCTGAGGGCAGTACTCCAGCTGAGATCTAACCATGGATCTGAGTGCAGTACGCCAACTGGGGTCTATCCATGGATCTGTGGGCAGTACTCCAGCTGAGGTCTAACCATGGATCTGAGTGCGGTACTCCAGCTGAGGTCTAACCATGGATCTGAGTGCAGATCTCCAGCTGGGGTCTAACCATTGATCTGAGTGAAGTATTCCAGCTGGGGACTAAGCATGGATCTGAGTGCAGTGCTCCAGCCGAGTTCTAACCAAGGATCTCAGTGCAGTACTCCAGCTGAGATCTAACCATGGATCTGAGTGCAGTACTCCAGCTGGGGTCTAACCATGGATCTGAATGCAGTACTCCAGCTGAGGTCTAACCATGGATCTGAGTGCAGGACTCCAGCTGGGGTCAAACCATGGATCTGAATGCAGTATTCCACCTGGGGTCTAACCATGGATCTGAATGCAGTATTCCTGCTGGGGACTAAACATAAATCTGAATCCAGTATTCCAGCTGTGCTCTAACCGTGGATCTGAGTGCAGTATTCCAGCTCAGTTCTAATCAGGGATCTGAGTGCAGTACTCCAGCTGGGGTCTAGCCATGGATCTGACTGCAGCACTCTTGCTCGGGTCTAACCATGAATCTGAGTGCTCTACTCCTGCTGGGGTTTAACCATGGATCTGAGTGCAGTACTCCAGCTGAGATCTAACCATGGATCTGAGTGCAGTACGCCAACTGGGGTCTATCCATGGATCTGTGGGCAGTACTCCAGCTGAGGTCTAACCATGGATCTGAGTGCGGTACTCTAGCTGAGGTCTAACCATGGATCTGAGTGCAGTACACCAGCTGGGGACTAAGCATGGATCTGAGTGCAGTGCTCCAGCCGAGTTCTAACCAAGGATCTGAGTGCAGTACTCCAGCTGAGATCTAACCATGGATCTGAGTGCAGTACTCCAGCTGAGATCTAACCATGGATCTGAGTGCAGTACTCCAGCTGAGATCTAGCCATGGATATGAGTGCAGTACTCCAGCTGAGGTTCAACCATGGATCTCAGTGCTGTACTCCAGCTGTGGTCTAACCATGGATCTGAGTGCTGTACTCCAGCTGCGCTCTAACCATAGATCTGAGAGCAGTATTCCAGCTGGGGTCTAACCATGGATCTGAGTGCAGTACTCCGCTGGGGTCTAATCATGGATCTGAATGCAGTACTCCAGCTGAGATCTAACCATGGATCTGAGTGCAGTACTCCAGCTGGGGTCTAACCATGGATCTGAATGCAGTACTCCAGCTGAGGTCTAACCATGGATCTGAGTGCAGGACTCCAGCTGGGGTCAAACCATGGATCTGAGTGCAGTACTCCAGCTGGGGTCCAACCATGGATCTGAGTGCAGTACTCCAGCTGAGATCTAACCAAGGATCTGAGTGCAGCAGTTCACCTGGGATCTAACCATGGAAATGAATGCAGTACTCCAGCTGAGATCTAACCATGGATCTGAATGCAGTATTCCAGCTGTGCTGTAGCCGTGGATCTGAGTGCAGTATTCCAGCTCAGGTCTAATCAGGGATCTGAGTGCAGTACTCCAGCTGGGGTCTAACCATGGATCTGACTGCAGCACTCTTGCTCGGGTCTAACCATGAATCTGAGTGCTCTACTCCTGCTGGGGTTTAACCATGGATCTGAGTGCAGTACTCCAGCTGAGATCTAACCATGGATATGAGTGCAGTACTCCAGCTTGGGTCTAACCATGGATCTGATTGCAGTACTCCAGCTGAGATGTAACCATGGATCTGAGTGCAGTACTCCAGCTGAGATCTAACCATGGATATGAGTGCAGTACTCCAGCTGGGGTCTAACCATGGATCTGCGCAGTATTCCAGCTGAGGTTAACCATGGATCTGAGTGCAGTACTCCAGCTGGAGTCTAACCGTATATCTGAGTGCATACAGCAGCTAGGGTCTAACCATGGATCGGAGTGCAGTAGTCCAGCTGCGATTTAACCATGGATCTGAGTGCAGTACTCCAGCTGAGACCTAACCATGGATCTGAGTGCAGTACTCCAGCTGAGATCTAACCATGGATCTGAATGCAGTGCTCCAGCTGAGATTTAACCATGGATCTGAGTGCAGTACTCCAGCTGAGATCTAACCATGGATCTGAGTGCAGTACTCTTGCTAGGGTCTAACCATGGATCTGAGTGTAGCATTCCAGCTGGGGTCTAACCATGGATCTGAGTGCAGTACACCAACTGGGGTCTATCCATGGATCTGACGGCAGTGCTCCAGCTGAGATCTAACCGTGGATCTGAGTGCAGTACTGCAGCTGAGATCTAACCCTGGATCTGAGTGCAGTACTCTTGTTAGGGTCTAACCATGGATCTGAGTGTAGCATTCCAGCTGGGGTCTAACCATGGATCTGAGTGCAGTACTCCAGCTAGGGTCTAACCATGGATCTGAGTGCAGTACTCCAGCTGAGATCTAACCATGGATCTGATTGCATTACTGCAGCTGATATGTAACCATGGATCTGAGTGCAGTATTCCAGCTGGAGTCTAACCATGTATCTGAGGGCATACAGCAGCTATGGTCTAACCATGGATCTGAGTGCTGTACACCAGCTGGGGTCTAACCATGGGTTTGAATGCAGTACTTCAGCTGTAGTCTAACCAAGGATCTGAATGCAGTACTCCAGCTGAGGTCTAACCATGGATCTGAGTGCAGTACGCCAACTGGGGTCTAACCATGTATCTGAGGGCATACAGCAGCTATGGTCTAACCATGGATCTGAGTGCTGTACACCAGCTGGGGTCTAACCATGGGTTTGAATGCAGTACTTCAGCTGTAGTCTAACCAAGGATCTGAATGCAGTACTCCAGCTGAGGTCTAACCATGGATCTGAGTGTAGTACTCCAGCTGGGGTCCAACCATGCATCTGAGTGCAGTACTGCAGCTGGGGTCCAACCATGGATCTGAATGCAGTACTCCAGTTGGCGTCTAACCATGTATTTGAATGCAGTACTTCAGCTGTAGTCTAACCAAGGATCTGAATGCAGTACTCCAGCTGAGGTCTAACCATGGATCTGAGTGTAGTACTCCAGCTGGGGTCCAACCATGCATCTGAGTGCAGTACTGCAGCTGGGGTCCAACCATGGATCTGAATGCAGTACTCCAGCTGGCGTCTAACCATGTATTTGAATGCAGTACTTCAGCTGAGGTCTAACCAAGGATCTGAATGCAGTACTCCAGCTGAGGTCTAACCATGGATCTGAGTGCAGTACGCCAACTGGGGTCTAACCATGTATCTGCGCAGTACTCCAGCTGAGGTTAACCATGGATCTGAGTGCAGTACTCCAACTGGATCTAACCATATATCTGAGTGCATACAGCAGCTAGGGTCTAACCATGGATCTGAGTGCAGTAGTCCAGCTGAGATTTAACCATGGATCTGAGTGCAGTACTCCAGCTGAGATCTAACCATGGATCTGAATGCAGTATTCCAGCTGAGATTTAACCATGGATCTGAGTGCAGTACTCCAGCTGAGATCTAACCATGGATCTGAGTGCAGTACTCCAGCTGAGATCTAACCGTGGATCTGATTGCATTACTCCAGCTGAGATGTAACCATGGATCTGAGTGCATTACTCCAGCTGGAGTCTAACCATGTATCTGAGGGCATACAGCAGCTAGGGTCTAATCATGGATCTGAGTGCTGTACAGCAGCTGGGGTCTAACCATGTATCTTAGTGTATACAGCAGCTAGGTTTAACCATGGATCTGAGTGCAGTATTCCAGCTGAGATCTAACCATGGATCTGAGTGCAGTACGCCAACTGGGCTCTAACCATGGATCTGAGTGTAGCATTCCAGCTGGGGCCTAACCATGGATCTGAGTGCAGTATGCCAACTAGGGTCTAACCATGGATCTGAGTGCAGTACTCCAGCTGGGGTCTAACCATGGATCTGTGGGCAGTACTCCAGCTGAGGTCTAACCATGGATCTGAGTGCGGTACTCCAGCTGAGGTCTAACCATGGATCTGAGTGCAGTACTCCAGCTAGGGTTTAACCATGGATTTGAATGCAGTACTTCAGTCTGTAGTCTAACCATGGATCTGAGTGCAGGACTCCAGCTGCGGTCTAACCATAGATCTGAGTGCAGTACTGCAGCTGGTGTCTAACCATGGATCCGAGTGCAGTACTCCTGCTAGGGTCTAACCATGGATTTGAATGCAGTACTTCAGCTTTAGTCTAACCATGGATCTGAATGCAGTGCTCCTGCTGAGGTCTAACCATGGATCTGAGTGCAGTACCCCAGCTGGGGTCTAACCATGGATTTGAGTGCCGGACTCCAGCTAGGATCTAACCATGGATCTGAGTGCAGCATTCCAGCTGGGTTCTAATCATGGATCTGAGTGCAGTACTCCAGCTGGGGTCCAACCATGTATCTGCGTGCAGTACCCCAGCTGCGGTCCAACCATTGTTTTGAGTGCAGGTCTGCAACTTCGGTCTATCCATGGATCTGACAGCAGTGCTCCAGCTGAGATCTAACCGTGGATCTGAGTGCAGTACAGCAGCTGAGATCTAACCCTGGATCTGAATGCAGTACTCTTGCTAGGGTCTAACCGTGGGTTTGAATGCAGTACTTCAGCTGTAGTCTAACCAAGGATCTGAATGCAGTACTGCAGCTGAGATCTAACCATGGATCTGAGTGCAGTACTCCAGCTGGGTTCTAACCATCGATCTGAGTGCAGTACTCCTGCTGGGGTCCAACCATGGATTTGAGTGCAGTACCCCAGCTGGGGTCCAACCATGGATCAGAGTGCAGTAATCCAGCTGGGGTCTAACCATGGATCTGCATGCAGTATTCCAGCTGTGGTCTGACCATGGATCTGAGTGCAGCGCTTCAGCTGCGGTCTAACCATGGATCTGAGTACTGTACTACAGCTGAGGTCTAACCATAGATCTGAGAGCAGTATTCCTGCTGAGGTCTAACCATAGTTCTGAGTTCAGTACTCCAGCTGGGGTCTATCCATGGATCTGAGTGCAGTACTTTAGCTGTGGTCTAACCATGGATCTGAGTGTTGTACTCCAGCTGAGGTGTAACCATAGATCTGAGAGCAGTATTCCAGTTGGGGTCTAACCATGGATCTGAGTGCAGTACTCCAGCTTGCGTCTAGCCATGGATCTGAGTGCAGTACTCCAGCAGGGGTCCAACCATGTATCTGAGTGCAGTACCCCAGCTGGTGTCCAAACATGGATCTGTGTGCAGTGCTCCAACTGGGCTCTAAACATGGATCTGAATACAGTATTCCAGCTGGGGTCTTACCATGGATCTGAATGCAGTATTCCAGCTGGGGTCCAACCATGTATCTGAATGCAGTATTCCAGCTGGGGTCTAACCGTGGATCTGAGTGCAGTACTCCAGCTGGGATCCAACCATGGATCTGAGTGCAGTACCCCAGCTGGGGTCCAACCATGGATCTGAGTGCAGTACTCCAGCTGGGGTCCAACCATGTATCTGCGTGCAGTACCCCAGCTGGGGTCCAACCATTGTTTTGAGTGCAGGTCTCCAACTGGGGTCTATCCATGGATCTGACGGCAGTGCTCCAGCTGAGATCTAACCGTGGATCTGAGTGCAGTACAGCAGCTGAGATCTAACCCTGGATCTGAGTGCAGTACTCCAGCTGGGGTCCAACCATGGATTTGAGTGCAGTACCCCAGCTGGGGTCCAACCATGGATCAGAGTGCAGTAATCCAGCTGGGATCTAACCATGGATCTGAATGCAGTATTCCAGCTGGGGTCTGACCATGGATCTAGAGTGCAGCGCTTCAGCTGCGGTCTAACCATGGATCTGTGTACTGTACTCCAGCTGAGGTCTAACCATAGATCGGAGAGCAGTATTCCTGCTGAGGTCTAACCATGGTTCTGTGTGCAGTACTCCAGCTGGGCTCTAACCATGAATCTGAGTGCAGGACTCCAGCTGGGTTCTAACCATGGATCTGAGTGCAGTACTCCAGCTGGGATCCAACCATGGATCTGAATGCAGTACCCCAGCTGGGGTCCAACCATGGATCTGAGTGCAGTACTCCAGCTGGGGTCTAACCATGGATCTGAATGCAGTATTCCAGCTAGGGTCTAACCATGGATCTGAATGCAGTATTCCAGCTGGGGTCTAACCATAGATCTGAGAGCAGTATTCTGGCTGAGGTCTAATCATGGATGTGAGTGCAGTACTCCAACTGGGGTATTACCATGGATCTGAGTGCTGCACTTCATCTGTGGTCTAACCATGGATCTAAGTGCTGTACTCCAGCTGCGGTCTAACCATAGATCTGAGTGCAGTACTCTGCTGGGGTCTAACCATGGATCTGAGTGCAGTACTCCAGCTAGGGTCTAACCATGGATTTGAATGCAGTACTTCATCTGTAGTCTAACCTTGGATCTGAATGCAGTACTCCATCTGAGGTCTAACCATGGATCTGAGTGCAGTACACCAGCCGGAGTCTAACCATGGATTTGAGTGCTGGACTCCAGCTAGGCTCTAACCATGGATCTGAGTGCAGGATTCCAACTGGGTTCTAACCATGGATCTGAGTGCAGTATTCCAGCTGGGGTCCAACCATGTATCTGCGTGCAGTACCCCAGCTGGGGTCCAACCATTGTTTTGAGTGCAGGTCTCCAATTGGGGTCTATCCATGGATCTGACGGCAGTGCTCCAGCTGTGATCTAACCATGGACCTGAGTGCAGTACTCCAGCTGAGATCTAACCATGGATCTGATTGCATTACTCCAGCTGAGATGTAACCATGGATCTGAGTGCATTACTCTAGCTGGAGACTAACCATGTATCTGAGGGCATACAGCAGCTATGGTCTAACCATGGATCTGAGTGCTGTACACCAGTTGGGGTCTCACCATGGGTTTGAATGCAGTACTTCAGCTGTAGTCTAACCGAAGATCTGAATGCAGTACTCCAGCTGAGGTCCAACCATGGATCTGTGTGTAGTACTCCAGCTGGGGTCCAACCATGCATCTGAGTGCAGTACTCCAGCTGGGGTCCAACCATGGATCTGAGTGCAGTACTCCAGCTGGCGTCTAACCATGGATTTGAATGCAGTATTCAGCTGAGGTCTAACCAAGGCTCTGAATGCAGTACTCCAGCTGAGGTCTAACCATGGATCTGAGTGCAGTACTCCAGCTGGGGTCTAACCATGGATCTGAGTGCAGCACTCCAACTGGGGTATTACCATGGATCTGAGTGCATCACTTCACCTGTGGTCGAACCATGGATCTGAGTGCTGTACTCCAGCTGCGGTCTAACCATAGATCTGAGAACAGTATTCCAGCTGTGGTCTAACCTTGGATCTGAGTGCAGTACTCCACTGGGGTCTAACCATGGATCTGAGTGCAGTACTCCAGATGAGATCTAACCATGGATCTGTGTGCAGTAGTTCACCTGGGATCTAACCATGGAACTGAATGCAGGACTCCTGCTGAGATCTAAACATTGATATGACTGCAGTACTCCAGCTAGGGTCTAACCATGGATCTGAGTGCAGTACTCCAGCTGAGATTTAACCATGGATCTGAGTGCAGTACCCCAGCTAGGGTCTAACCATGGATTTGAGTGCAGGACTCCAGTTGGGCTCTAACCTTGATCTGAGTACAGTACTCCAGCTGGGGTCTAACATAGTATCTGAATGCAGTACTCCAGCTAGGGTCTAACCATGGCTCTGAGTGCAGTACTCCAGCTGGTGTCTAACCATGGATCTGAGTGCAGTACTCCAGCTAGGGTCTAACCATGGATTTGAGTGCAGGACTCCAGATGGGCTCTAACCTTGATCTGAGTGCAGTACTCCAGCTGGGGTCTAACCATGTATCTGAGTGCAGTACACCAGCTAGGGTCTAACCATGGCTCTGAGTGCAGTACTCCAGCTGGTGTCTAACCATGGATCTGAGTGCAGTACTCCAGCTAGGGTCTAACCATGGATTTGAATGCAGTACCTCAGCTGTAGTCTAACCATGGATCTGAATGCAGTACTCCTGCTGAGGTCTAACCATCGATCTGAGTGCATTACCCCAGCTGGAGTCTAACCATGGATTTGAGTGCAGGACTCCAGCTAGGCTGTAACCATGGTTCTGAGTGCAGGACTCCAGCTGGGTTCTAACCATGGATCTGAGTGCAGTACTCCAGCTGCGATCTAACCATGGATCTGAATGCAGTATTCCAGCTGGGGTCTAACCAAGGATCTGAATGCAGTATTCCAGCTGGAGCCTAACCATGGATCTGAATGCAGTATTCCAGCTGGGGTCTAACCGTGGATCTGAGTGCAGTATTCCAACTGAGTTCTAATCAGGGAGCTGAATGCAGTATTCCAGCTGGGGTCTAACCATGGATCTGAGTGCAGCACTTTAGCTGTGGTCTAACCATGGATCTGAGTGTTGTACTCCGGCTGAGGTCTAACCATAGATCTGAGAGCAGTATTCCAGCTGGAGTCTTACCATGGATCTGAGTGCAGTACTCCCGCTGGAGTCTAACCATGGATCTAAGTGCAGTACTCCAGCTAGGGTCTAACCATGAATCTGAGTACTGTACTCCAGCTGCGGTCTAACCATGGATCTGAGTGCAGTACTCCAGCTAGGGTCTAACCATGGATTTGAATGCAGTACTTCAGTCTGTAGTCTAACCATGGATCTGAGTGCAGGACTCCAGCTGGGGTCTAACCACGGATCTGAGTGCAGTACTCCAGCTGGGTTCCAACCATGGATCTGAGTGCAGTACTCCAGCTGGGCTCTAACCGCGGATCTGAATACATTATTCCAGCTGGGGTCTTACCATTGATCTGAATGCAGTATTCTAGCTGGGGTCCAACCATGTATCTGAATGCAGTATTCCAGCTGGGGTCTAACCGTGGATCTGAGTGCAGTATTCCAGCTGAGGTCTAATCAGGGATCTGAATGCTGTACTCCAGCTGAAGTCTAACCATGGATCTGAGTTCAGTACTCTAGCTGGGTTCTAACCATGGATCTGAGTGCAGTACTTCAGCTGGGGTCTAACCATGGATCTGAGTGCTGTACTCCAGCTGCGGTCTAACCATAGGTCTGAGAGCAGTATTCCAGCTGGGGTCTTACCATGGATCTGAGTGCATTATCCCAGCTGGGTTCTAACCATGGATCTGAATGCAGGACTCCAGCTGGGCTCTAACCATGGATCTGAGTGCAGGACTCCAGCTGGGTTCTAACCATGGATCTGAGTGCAGTACTCCAGCTGGGGTCTAACCATGGATCTGAATGCAGTATTCCAGCTAGGGTCTAACCATGGATCTGAATGCAGTATTCCAGCTGGGGTCTAACCATAGATCTGAGAGCAGTATTCCAGCTGAGGTCTAACAATGGATCTGAGTGCAGTACTCCAACTGGGGTATTACCATGGATCTGAGTGCAGCACTTCATCTGTGGTCTAACCATTGATATGAGTGCAGTACTCCAGCTAGGGTCTAACCATGGATCTGAGTGCAGTACTCCAGCTGAGATTTAACCATGGATCTGAGTGCAGTACCCCAGCTAGGGTCTAACCATGGATTTGAGTGCAGGACTCCAGCTGGGCTCTAACCATTGATCTAAGTGCAGTCTTCCAGCTGGGGTCTAACCATGTATCTGAGTGCAGTACTCCAGCTAGGGTCTAACCATGGATCTGAGTGCAGTACTGCAGCTGGTGTCTAACCATGGATCCGAGTGCAGTACTCCTGCTAGGGTCTAACCATGGATTTGAATGCAGTACGTCAGCTTTCGTCTAACCATGGATCTGAATGCAGTGCTCCTGCTGAGGTCTAACCATGGATCTGAGTGCAGTACCCCAGCTGGATTCTAACCATGGATTTGAGTGCCGGACTCCAGCTAGGATCTAACCATGGATCTGAGTGCAGGATTCCAGCTGGGTTCTAATCATGGATCTGAGTGCAGTACTCCAGCTGGGGTCCAACCATGTATCTGCGTGCAGTACCCCAGCTGCGGTCCAACCATTGTTTTGAGTGCAGGTCTCCAACTTCGGTCTATCCATGGATCTGACAGCAGTGCTCCAGCTGAGATCTAACCGTGGATCTGAGTGCAGTACAGCAGCTGAGATCTAACCCTGGATCTGAATGCAGTACTCTTGCTGGGGTCTAACCATGGGTTTGAATGCAGTACTTCAGCTGTAGTCTAACCAAGGATCTGAATGCAGTACTCCAGCTGAGGTCTAACCATGGATCTGAGTGCAGTACTCCAGCTGGGTTCTAACCATCGATCTGAGTGCAGTACTCCAGCTGGGGTCCAACCATGGATTTGAGTGCAGTACCCCAGCTGGGGTCCAACCATGGATCAGAGTGCAGTAATCCAGCTGGGGTCTAACCATGGATCTGCATGCAGTATTCCAGCTGTGGTCTGACCATGCATCTGAGTGCAGCGCTTCAGCTGCGGTCTAACCATGGATCTGAGTACTGTACTACAGCTGTGGTCTAACCATAGATCTGAGAGCAGTATTCCTGCTGAGGTCTAACCATAGTTCTGAGTTCAGTACTCCAGCTGGGGTCTATCCATGGATCTGAGTGCAGTACTTTAGCTGTGGTCTAACCATGGATCTGAGTGCAGTACTCCAGCTGGGGTCTAACCATGGATCTGAGTGCAGTACTCCAGCTTGCGTCTAGCCATGGATCTGAGTGCAGTACTCCAGCAGGGGTCCAACCATGTATCTGAGTGCAGTACCCCAGCTGGTGTCCAAACATGGATCTGTGTGCAGTGCTCCAACTGGGCTCTAAACATGGATCTGAATACAGTATTCCAGCTGGGGTCTTACCATGGATCTGAATGCAGTATTCCAGCTGGGGTCCAACCATGTATCTGAATGCAGTATTCCAGCTGTGGTCTAACCGTGGATCTGAGTGCAGTACTCCAGCTGGGATCCAACCATGGATCTGAGTGCAGTACCCCAGCTGGGGTCCAACCATGGATCTGAGTGCAGTACTCCAGCTGGGGTCCAACCATGTATCTGCGTGCAGTACCCCAGCTGGGGTCCAACCATTGTTTTGAGTGCAGGTCTCCAACTGGGGTCTATCCATGGATCTGACGGCAGTGCTCCAGCTGAGATCTAACCGTGGATCTGAGTGCAGTACAGCAGCTGAGATCTAACCCTGGATCTGAGTGCAGTACTCCAGCTGGGGTCCAACCATGGATTTGAGTGCAGTACCCCAGCTGGGGTCCAACCATGGATCAGAGTGCAGTAATCCAGCTGGGGTCTAACAATGGATCTGAATGCAGTATTCCAGCTGGGGTCTGACCATGGATCTGAGTGCAGCGCTTCAGCTGCGGTCTAACCATGGATCTGTGTACTGTACTCCAGCTGAGGTCTAACCATAGATCGGAGAGCAGTATTCCTGCTGAGGTCTAACCATGGTTCTGAGTGCAGTACTCCAGCTGGGCTCTAACCATGAATCTGAGTGCAGGACTCCAGCTGGGTTCTAACCATGGATCCGAGTGCAGTACTCCAGCTGGGATCCAACCATGGATCTGAATGCAGTACCCCAGCTGGGGTCCAACCATGGATCTGAGTGCAGTACTCCAGCTGGGGTCTAACCATGGATCTGAATGCAGTATTCCAGCTAGGGTCTAACCATGGATCTGAATGCAGTATTCCAGCTGGGGTCTAACCATAGATCTGAGAGCAGTATTCTGGCTGAGGTCTAATCATGGATCTGAGTGCAGTACTCCAACTGGGGTATTACCATAGATCTGAGTGCTGCACTTCATCTGTGGTCTAACCATGGATCTAAGTGCTGTACTCCAGCTGCGGTCTAACCATAGATCTGAGTGCAGTACTCTGCTGGGGTCTAACCATGGATCTGAGTGCAGTACTCCAGCTAGGGTCTAACCATGGATTTGAATACAGTACTTCATCTGTAGTCTAACCTTGGATCTGAATGCAGTACTCCATCTGAGGTCTAACCATGGATCTGAGTGCAGTACCCCAGCCGGAGTCTAATCATGGATTTGAGTGCTGGACTCCAGCTAGGCTCTAACCATGGATCTGAGTGCAGGATTCCAACTGGGTTCTAACCATGGATCTGAGTGCAGTATTCCAGCTGGGGTCCAACCATGTATCTGCGTGCAGTACCCCAGCTGGGGTCCAACCATTGTTTTGAGTGCAGGTCTCCAACTGGGGTCTATCCATGGATCTGACGGCAGTGCTCCAGCTGTGATCTAACCGTGGATCTAAGTGCAGTACAGCAGCTGAGATCTAACCCTGGATCTGAATGCAGTACTCTTGCAAGGGTCTAACCATGGGTTTGAATGCAGTACTTCAGCTGTAGTCTAACCAAGGATCTGAATGCAGTACACCAGCTGAGGTCTAACCATGGATCTGAGTGCAGTACTCCAGCTGGGGTCCAACCATGCATCTGAGTGCAGTACTCCAGCTGGCGTCCAACCATGGATCTGAGTGCAGTACTCCAGCTGGGTTCTAACCATGGATCTGAGTGCAGTAATCCAGCTGGGGTCCAACCATGGATTTGAGTGCGGTACCCCAGCTGGGGTCCAACCATGGATCTGAGTGCAGTACTCCAGCTGGGGTCTAACCATGGATCTGAATGCAGTATTCCAGCTGGGGTCTGACCATGGATCTGAGTGCAGCACTTCATCTGCGGTCTAACCATGGATCTGAGTACTGTGCTCCAGCTGCGGTCTAACCATAGATCTGAGAGCAGTATTCCTGCTGAGGTCTAACCATGGTTCTCAGTGCAGTACTCCAGCTGGGGTCTAACCATGAATCTGAGCGCAGCACTTTAGCTGTGGTCTAACCATGGATCTGAGTATTGTACTCCAGCTGAGGTCTAACCATAGATCTGAGAACATTATTCCAGTTGGGGTCAAACCATGGATCTGAGTGTAGCATGCCAGCTCGAGTCTAACTATGGATCTGAGTGCATTATTCCAGCTAGGGTCTAACTATGGGTTTGAGTGCAGTACTTCAGCTGTAGTCTAACCAAGGATCTCAATGCAGTACTCCAGCTGAGGTCTAACCATGGATCTGAGTGCAGTACTCCAGAATGGGTCCAACCATGGATCTGAGTGCAGTACTCCAGCTGGCGTCCAACCATGGATCTGCGTGCAGCACTCCAGCTGGGGTCTAACCGTGGATCTGAATGCAGTTCTGCAGCTGGGGTCTAACCATGGATCTGAGTACAGTACTCCAGCTGGGGTCTAACCATGGATCTGAGTGCAGTACTCCATCTAGGGTCTATCCATGGATCTGTGTGCAGTACTCCAGCTGGGGTCTAACCATGGATCTGAGTGCAGTACTCCAGCTAGGGTCTAACCATGGGTTTGAATGCAGTACTTCTTCTGTAGTCTAACCGTGGGTTTGAATGCAGTACTCCAGCTGTAGTCTAACGAAGAATCTGAATGCAGTACTCCAGCTGAGGTCTAACCATGGATCTGAGTGCAGTACTCCAGCTCGTGTCTAACCATGGATCTGAATGCAGTATTCCAGCTGGGGTCTGACCATGGATCTGAATGCAGCACTTCAGCTGGGGTCTAACCATGGATCTGAGTACTGTACTCCAGCTGAGGTCTAACCATAGATCTGAGAGCAGTATTCCTGCTGAGGTCTAACCATGTTTCTGAGTGCAGTACTCCAGCTGGGGTCTAACCATGGATCTGAGTGCGGCACTTTAGCCTGGGTCTTACCATGGATTTGAATGCAGTACTTCAGCCGTAGTATAACCATGGATCTGAATGCAGTACTCCAGCTGAGGTCTAACCATGGATCCGTGTGCAGTACCCCAGCTCGGGTCTAACCATGGATTTGAGTGCAGGAGTCCAGCTGGGGTCCAACCATATATCTGCGTGCAGTACCCCAGCTGGGGTCCAACCATGGATCTGAGTGCAGTACTCCAGCTGTGATCTAACCATGGATCTGAATGCAGTATTCCAGCTGGGGTCTAACCATGGATCTGAATGCAGTTTTCCAGCTGGGGTCTAACCGTGGATCTGAGTGCAGTATTCCAGCTGAGGTCTAACCATGGATTTGAATGCAGTACTTCATCTGTAGTCTAACCTTGGATCTGAATGCAGTACTCCATCTGAGGTCTAACCATGGATCTGAGTGCAGTACCCCAGCCGGATTCTAACCATGGATTTGAGTGCAGGACTCCAGCTAGGCTCTTACCATGGATCTGAGTGCAGGATTCCAACTGGGTTCTAACCATGGATCTGAGTGCAGTATTCCAGCTGGGGTCCAACCATGTATCTGCGTGCAGTACCCCAGCTGGGGTCCAACCATTGTTTTGAGTGCAGGTCTCCAACTGGGGTCTATCCATGGATCTGACGGCAGTGCTCCAGCTGTGATCTAACCGTGGATCTGAGTGCAGTACAGCAGCTGAGATCTAACCCTGGATCTGAATGCAGTACTCTTGCAAGGGTCTAACCATGGGTTTGAATGCAGTACTTCAGCTGTAGTCTAACCAAGGATCTGAATGCAGTATTCCAGCTGAGGTCTAACCATGGATCTGAGTGCAGTACTCCAGCTGGGGTCCAACCATGCATCTGAGTGCAGTACTCCAGCTGGCGTCCAACCATGGATCTGAGTGCAGTACTCCAGCTGGGTTCTAACCATGGATCTGAGTGCAGTAATCCAGCTGGGGTCCAACCATGGATTTGAGTGCGGTACCCCAGCTGGGGTCCAACCATGGATCTGAGTGCAGTACTCCAGCTGTGGTCTAACCATGGATCTGAATGCAGTATTCCAGCTGGGGTCTGACCATGGATCTGAGTGCAGCTCTTCATCTGCGGTCTAACCATGGATCTGAGTACTGTGCTCCAGCTGCGGTCTAACCATAGATCTGAGAGCAGTATTCCTGCTGAGGTCTAACCATGGTTCTCAGTGCAGTACTCCAGCTGGGGTCTAACCATGAATCTGAGCGCAGCACTTTAGCTGTGGTCTAACCATGGATCTGAGTATTGTACTCCAGCTGAGGTCTAACCATAGATCTGAGAACATTATTCCAGTTGGGGTCAAACCATGGATCTGAGTGTAGCATGCCAGCTCGAGTCTAACTATGGATCTGAGTGCAGTATTCCAGCTAGGGTCTAACTATGGGTTTGAGTGCAGTACTTCAGCTGTAGTCTAACCAAGGATCTGAATGCAGTACTCCAGCTGAGGTCTAACCATGGATCTGAGTGCAGTACTCCAGAATGGGTCCAACCATGGATCTGAGTGCAGTACTCCAGCTGGCGTCCAACCATGTATCTGCGTGCAGCACTCCAGCTGGGGTCTAACCGTGGATCTGAATGCAGTTCTGCAGCTGGGGTCTAACCATGGATCTGAGTACAGTACTCCAGCTGGGGTCTAACCATGGATCTGAGTGCAGTACTCCATCTAGGGTCTATCCATGGATCTGTGTGCAGTACTCCAGCTGGGGTCTAACCATGGATCTGAGTGCAGTAGTCCAGCTAGGGTCTAACCATGGATTTGAATGCAGTACTTCTTCTGTAGTCTAACCGTGGGTTTGAATGCAGTACTCCAGCTGTAGTCTAACCAAGAATCTGAATGCAGTACTCCAGCTGAGGTCTAACCATGGATCTGAGTGCAGTACTCCAGCTGGTGTCTAACCATGGATCTGAATGCAGTATTCCAGCTGGGGTCTGACCATGGATCTGAGTACTGTACTCCAGCTGAGGTCTAACCATAGATCTGAGAGCAGTATTCCTGCTGAAGTCTAACCATGTTTCTGAGTGCAGTACTCCAGCTGGGGTCTAACCATGGATCTGAGTGCAGCACTTTAGCCTGGGTCTTACCATGGATTTGAATGCAGTACTTCAGCCGTAGTATAACCATGGATCTGAATGCAGTACTCCAGCTGAGGTCTAACCATGGATCCGTGTGCAGTACCGCAGCTCGGGTCTAACCATGGATTTGAGTGCAGGAGTCCAGCTGGGGTCCAACCATATATCTGCGTGCAGTACCCCAGCTGGGGTCCAACCATGGATCTGAGTACAGTACTCCAGCTGGGGTCTAACCATGGATCTGAGTGCAGTACTCCATCTAGGGTCTATCCATGGATCTGTGTGCAGTACTCCAGCTGGGGTCTAACCATGGATCTGAGTGCAGTACTCCAGCTAGGGTCTAACCATGGATTTGAATGCAGTACTTCTTCTGTAGTCTAACCGTGGGTTTGAATGCAGTACTCCAGCTGTAGTCTAACGAAGAATCTGAATGCAGTACTCCAGCTGAGGTCTAACCATGGATCTGAGTGCAGTACTCCAGCTGGTGTCTAACCATGGATCTGAATGCAGTATTCCAGCTTGGGTCTGACCATGGATCTGAGTACTGTACTCCAGCTGAGGTCTAACCATAGATCTGAGAGCAGTATTCCTGCTGAAGTCTAACCATGTTTCTGAGTGCAGTACTCCAGCTGGGGTCTAACCATGGATCTGAGTGCAGCACTTTAGCCTGGGTCTTACCATGGATTTGAATGCAGTACTTCAGCCGTAGTATAACCATGGATCTGAATGCAGTACTCCAGCTGAGGTCTAACCATGGATCCGTGTGCAGTACCCCAGCTCGGGTCTAACCATGGATTTGAGTGCAGGAGTCCAGCTGGGGTCCAACCATATATCTGCGTGCAGTACCCCAGCTGGGGTCCAACCATGGATCTGAGTGCAGTACTCCAGCTGTGATCTAACCATGGATCTGAATGCAGTATTCCAGCTGGGGTCTAACCATGGATCTGAATGCAGTTTTCCACCTGGGGTCTAACCGTGGATCTGAGTGCAGTATTCCAGCTGAGGTCTAATCTGGGATCTGAATGCAGTACTCCAGCTGAAGTCTAACCATGGATCTGAGTGCAGTACTCCAGCTGGGGTCTAACCATGGATCTGAGTGCAGCACTTCAGCTGGGGTCTAACCATGGATCTGAGTGCTGTACTCCAGCTGCAGTCTAATCATAGATCTGAGAGCAGTATTCCAGCTGGGGTCTAACCATGGATCTGAATGCAGGACTCCATCTGGGCTCTAACCATGGATCTGAGTGCAGGACTCCAGCTGGGTTCTAACCATGGATCTGAGTGAAGTACTCCAGCTGAGATTTAACCATGGATCTGAGTGCAGTAATCCAGCTGAGATCGAACCATGGATCTGAGTGCAGTACGCCAACTGTGGTCTATCCATGGACCTGAGTGCTGTACTCCAGCTAGGGTCTAACCATGGGTTTGAATGCAGTACTTCAGCTGTAGTCTAACCAAGGATCTGAATGCAGTACTCCAACTGAGGTCTAACCATGGATATGGGTGCAGTACTCCAGCTGGGGTCCAACCATGCATCTGAGTGCAGTACTCCACCTGGCGTCCAACCATGGATCTGCGTGCAGTACTCCAGCTGGGGTCTAACCGTGGATCTGAATGCAGTACTGCAGCTGCGGTCTAACCATGGATCTGAGTGCAGTACTCCAGCTGGTGTCTAACCATGGATCTGAATGCAGTACTCCATCTAGGGTCTAACCATGGATCTGAGTGCAGTACTCCAGCTGGGGTCCAACCATGTATCTGCGTGCAGTACCCCAGCTGGGATCCAACCATTGTTTGGAGTGCAGAACTCCAACTGGGGTCTATCCATGGATCTGAGGGCAGTGCTCCAGCTGAGATCTAACCGTGGATATGAGTGCAGTACTCCAGCTGGGGTCTAACCATTGATCTGAGTGCAGCACTTCATCTGGGGTCTAACAATGGATGTGAGTACTGTACTCCAGCTGCGGTCTAACCATAGATCTGAGGGCAGTATTCCTGCTGTGGTCTAACCATGGTTCTGAGTGCAGTACTCCAGCTGGGGTCTAACCATGGATCTTAGTGCAGCACTTCAGCTGTGGTCTAATCATGGATCTGAGTGCTGTACTCCAGCTGAGGTCTAACCATAGATCTGAGAGCAGTATTGCAGCTGGGGTCTAACCATGGATCTGAGTGCAGTACTCCGCTGGGGTCTAACCATGGATTCTGAGTGCAGTACTCCAGCTGAGATCTAACCATGGATCTGAGTGCAGTACTCCAGCTGAGATCCAAACATGGATCTGAGTGCAGTACTCCAGCTGAGATCCAAACATGGATCTGAGTGCAGTACTCCAGCTGAGATCCAACCATGGATCTGAGTGAAGTACTCCAGCTGAGATTTAACCATGGATCTGAGTGCAGTACTCCAGCTGAGATCGAACCATGGATCTGCGTTCAGTACACCAACTGGGGTTTATCTATGGATCTGAGGGCAGTGCTCCAGCTGAGATTTAACCATGGATCTGAGTGCAGTACTGCAGCTGAGATCTAACGCTGGATCTGAATGCAGTACTCTTGCTAGGGTCAAACCATGGATCTGAGTGTAGCGTGCCAGCTGGAGTCTAACTATGGATTGAGTGCAGTATTCCAGCTAGGGTCTAACCATGGGTTTGAGTGCAGTACTTCAGCTGTAGTCTAACCAAGGATCTGAATGCAGTACTCCAGCTGAGGTCTAACCATGGATCTGAGTGCAGTACTCCAGAATGGGTCCAACCATGGATCTGAGTGCAGTACTCCAGCTGGCGTCCAACCATGGATCTGCGTGCAGTACTCCAGCTGGAGTCGAACCGTGGATCTGAATGCAGTTCTGCAGCTGGGGTCTAACCATAGATCTGAGTGCAGTACTCCAGCTGGGGTCTAACCATGGATCTGAGTGCATTACACCAGCTGGGGTCTAACCATGGATCTGAATGCAGGATTCCACTTGGGCTCTAACCATGGATCTGAGTGCAGGACTCCAGCTGGGTTCTAACCATGGATCTGAGTGCAGGACTCCAGCTGGGCTCTAACCATGGATCTGAATTCAATATTGCAGCTTGGGTCTGACCATGGACTGAATGCAGTACTCCAGCTGAAGTCTAACCATGGATCTGAGTGCAGCACTAAAGCTGGGGTCTAGCCATGGATCTGAGTACTGTACTGCAGCTGCGGTCTAACCATAGATCTGAGAGCAGTATTCCTGCTGAGGTCTAACCATGGTTCTGAGTGCAGTACTCCTGCTGGGGTCTAACCATGGATCTTAGTGCAGCACTTCAGCCGTGGTCTAATCATGGATCTGAGTGCAGTACTCCGCTGGGGTCTATCCATGGATTCTGAGTGCAGTAATCCAGCTGAGATCTAACCATGGATCTGAGTGCAGTACTCCAGCTGAGATCCAACCATTGATCTGAGTGCAGTACTCCAGCTGAGATCCAACCATGGATCTGAGTGAAGTACTCCAGCTGAGATTTAACCATGGATCTGAGTGCAGTGCTCCAGCTGAGTTCTAACCATGGATCTGAGTGCAGTACTGCAGCTGAGATCTAACGCTGGATCTGAATGCAGTACTCTTGCTAGGGTCTAACCATGGATCTGAGTGTAGCATGCCAGCTGGAGTCTAACCATGGATCTGGGTGCAGTATTCCATCTAGGGTCTAACCATGGGTTTGAGTGCAGTACTTCAGCTGTAGTCTAACCAAGGATCTGAATGCAGTGCTCCAGCTGAGGTCTAACCATGGATCTGAGTGCAGTACTGCAGCTGAGGTCCAACCATGGATCTGAGTGCAGTACTCCAGCTGGCGTCCAACCATGTATCTGCGTGCAGTACTCCGGCTGGGGTCTAACCGTGGATCTGAATGCAGCACTGCAGCTGGGGTCTAACCATGGATCTGAGTGCAGTACTCCAGCTGGGGTCTAACCATGGATCTGAGTGCAGTACTCCATCTAGGGTCTATCCATGGATCTGAGTGCAGTACTCCAGCTGGGGTTTAACCATGGATCTGAGTGCAGTACTCCAGCTAGGGTCTAACCATGGATTTGAATGCAGTACTTCAGCTGTAGTCTAAAAATGGATCTGAATGCAGTACTCCAGCTGAAATCTAACCATGGATCTGTGTGCAGTAGTTCACCTGGGATCTAACCATGGAACTGAATGCAGTACTCCTGCTGAGATCTAACCATTGATATGAGTGCAGTACTCCAGCTAGGGTCAGACCATGGATCTGAGTGCAGTACTCCAGCTGAGATTTAACCATGGATCTGAGTGCAGTACTCCAGCTGGGGTCTAACCATGGATTTGAGTGCAGGACTCCAGCTGGCCTCTAAACATTGATCTGAGAGCAGTTCTGCAGCTGGGGTCTAACCATGGATCTGCGTGCAGTACCCCAGCTGAGGTCCAACCATGGATCTGAGTGCAGTACTCCAGCTGGGATCTAACCAAGGATCTGAATGCAATATTCCAGCTGGGGTCAAACCATGGATCTGAATGCAGTATTCCAGCTGCCGTCTAACCATGTACCTGAATGCAGTATTCCAGCTGGGGTCTAACCGTGGATCTGAGTGCAGTATTGCAGCTGAGGTCTTTCATCTGGGATCTGAATGCAGTACTCCAGCTGAAGTCTAACCATAGATCTGAGTGCAATACTCCAGCTGGGGTCTAACCATGGATCTGAGTGCAGCACTTCAGCTGGGGTCTAACCATGGATCTGAGTGCTGTACTCCAGCTGCGGTCTAACCATAGATCTGAGAGCAGTATTCCAGCTGGTGTCTAACCATGGATCTGAGTGCATTAACCCAGCTGGGGTCTAACCATGGATCTGAGTGCAGGACTCCAGCTGGGTTCTAACCATGGATCTGAGTGCAGGACTCCAGCTGGGCTCTAACCATGGATCTGAATGCAGTATTCCTGCTGGGGTCTGACCATGGATCTGAATGCAGTATTCCAGCTGGGGTCTAACCGTGGATCTGAGTGCAGTATTCCTGCTGAGGTCTAACCATGTTTCTGAGTGCAGTACTCCAACTGGGGTCTAACCATGGATCTGAGTGCATCTCTTTAGCTGGGGTCTAACCATGGATTTGAATGCAGTACTTCAGCCGTAGTATAACCATGGATCTGAATGCAGTACTCCAGCTGAGGTCTAACAATGGATCCGTGTGCAGTACCCCAACTCGGGTCTAACCATGGATTTGAGTGCAGGAGTCCAGCTGGGTTCTAACCATGGACCTGCGTGCAGTACCCCAGCTGGGGTCCAACCATGGATCTGAGTGCAGTACTCCAGTTGGGATCTAACCATGGATCTGAATGCAATATTCCAACTGGGGTCAAACCATGAATCTGAATGCAGTATTCCAGCTGCAGTCTAACCATGTACCTGAATGCAGTATTCCAGCTGGGGTCTAACCGTGGATCTGAGTGCAGTATTCCAGCTGAGGTCTTATCTGGGATCTGAATGCAGTACTCCAGCTGAAGTCTAACCATGGATCTGAGTGCAGTACTCCAGCTGGGGTCTAAGCATGGATCTGAGTGCAGCACTTCAGCTGGTGTCTAACCATGGATCTGAGTGCTGTACTCCAGCTGCGGTCTAACCATAGATCTGAGAGCAGTATTCCAGCTGGGGTCTAACCATGGATCTGAGTGCATTACCCCAGCTGGGGTCTAACCATGGATCTGAATGCAGGATTCCACTTGGGCTCTAACCATGGATCTGAGTGCAGGACTCCAGCTGGGTTCTAACCATGGATCTGAGTGCAGGACTCCAGCTGGGCTCTAACCATGGATCTGAATGCAGTATTCCAGCTTGGGTCTGACCATGGACTGAATGCAGTACTCCAGCTGAAGTCTAACCATGGATCTGAGTGCAGCACTAAAGCTGGGGTCTAACCATGGATCTGAGTACTGTACTGCAGCTGCGGTCTAACCATAGATCTGAGAGCAGTATTCCTGCTGAGGTCTAACCATGGTTCTGAGTGCAGTACTCCTGCTGGGGTCTAACCATGGATCTTAGTGCAGCACTTCAGCCGTGGTCTAATCATGGATCTGAGTGCAGTACTCCGCTGGCGTCTATCCATGGATTCTGAGTGCAGTACTCCAGCTGAGATCTAACCATGGATCTGAGTGCAGTACTCCAGCTGAGATCCAACCATTGATCTGAGTGCAGTACTCCAGCTGAGATCCAACCATGGATCTGAGTGAAGTACTCCAGCTGAGATTTAACCATGGATCTGAGTGCAGTGCTCCAGCTGAGTTCTAACCATGGATCTGAGTGCAGTACTGCAGCTGAGATCTAACGCTGGATCTGAATGCAGTACTCTTGCCAGGGTCTAACCATGGATCTGAGTGTAGCATGCCAGCTGGAGTCTAACCATGGATCTGGGTGCAGTATTCCATCTAGGGTCTAACCATGGGTTTGAGTGCAGTACTTCAGCTGTAGTCTAACCAAGGATCTGAATGCAGTGCTCCAGCTGAGGTCTAACCATGGATCTGAGTGCAGTACTGCAGCTGGGGTCCAACCATGGATCTGAGTGCAGTACTCCAGCTGGCGTCCAACCATGTATCTGCGTGCAGTACTCCAGCTGGGGTCTAACCGTGGATCTGAATGCAGCACTGCAGCTGGGATCTAACCATGGATCTGAGTGCAGTACTCCAGCTGGGGTCTAACCATGGATCTGAGTGCAGTACTCCATCTAGGGTCTATCCATGGATCTGAGTGCAGTACTCCAGCTGGGGTTTAACCATGGATCTGAGTGCAGTACTCCAGCTAGGGTCTAACCATGGATTTGAATGCAGTACTTCAGCTGTAGTCTAAAAATGGATCTGAATGCAGTACTCCAGCTGAGATCTAACCATTGATATGAGTGCAGTACTCCAGCTAGGGTCAGACCATGGATCTGAGTGCAGTACTCCAGCTGAGATTTAACCATGGATCTGAGTGCAGTACTCCAGCTGGGGTCTAACCATGGATTTGAGTGCAGTACTCCAGCTGGCCTCTAAACATTGATCTGAGAGCAGTTCTCCAGCTGGGGTCTAACCATGGATCTGCGTGCAGTACCCCAGCTGAGGTCCAACCATGGATCTTAGTGCAGCACTTCAGCTGTGGTCTAATCATGGATCTGAGTGCTGTACTCCAGCTGAGGTCAAAGCATGGATCTGAATGCAGTATTCCAGCTGCCGTCTAACCATGTACCTGAATGCAGTATTCCAGCTGGGGTCTAACCGTGGATCTGAGTGCAGTATTGCAGCTGAGGTCTTATCTGGGATCTGAATGCAGTACTCCAGCTGAAGTCTAACCATAGATCTGAGTGCAGTACTCCAGCTGGGGTCTAACCATGGATCTGAGTGCAGCACTTCAGCTGGGGTCTAACCATGGATCTGAGTCCTGTACTCCAGCTGCGGTCTAACCATAGATCTGAGAGCAGTATTCCAGCTGGTGTCTAACCATGGATCTGAGTGCATTAACCCAGCTGGGGTCTAACCATGGATCTGAGTGCAGGACTCCAGCTGGGTTCTAACCATGGATCTGAGTGCAGGACTCCAGCTGGGCTCTAACCATGGATCTGAATGCAGTATTCCTGCTGGGGTCTGACCATGGATCTGAATGCAGTATTCCAGCTGGGGTCTAACCGTGGATCTGAGTGCAGTATTCCAGCTGAGGTGTAATCAGGGAGCTGAATGCAGTACTCCATCTGAGGTCTAACCATGGATCTGAGTGCAGCACTTCAGCTGGGGTTTAGCCATGGATCTGAGTACTGTACTCCAGCTGTGGTCTAACCATAGATCTGAGAGCAGTATTCCTGCTGAGGTCTAACCACGGTTCTGAGTGCAGTACTCCAGCTGGGGTCGAACCATGGATCTTAGTGCAGCACTTCAGCTGTGGTCTAATCATGGATCTGAGTGCTGTATTCCAGCTGAGGTCGAACCATAGATCTGAGAGCAGTATTGCAGCTGGGGTCTAACCATGGATCTGAGTGCAGTACTCCGCTGGGGTCTAACCATGGATTCTGAGTGCAGTACTCCAGCTGAGATCTAACTATGGATCTGAGTGCAGTACTCCAGCTGAGATCCAACCATGGATCTGAGTTCAGTACTCCAGCTGAGATTTAACCATGGATCTGAGTGCAGTACTCCAGCTGAGATCGAACCATGGATCTGAGTGCAGTACGCCAACTGGGGACTATCCAAGGATCTGAGGGCAGTGCTCCAGCTGAGATCTAACCGTGGATCTGAGTGCAGTACTGCAGCTGAGATCTAACGCTGGATGTGAATGCATTACTCTTGCTAGGGTCTAACGATGGATCTGAGTGTAGCATGCCAGCTGGAGTGTAACCATGGATCTGAGTGCAGTATTCCAGCTGGGGTCTAACCATGGATCTGAATGCAGTACTCCAGCTGAGATTTAACCATGGATCTGAGTGCAGTACTCCAGCTGAGATCTAACCATGGATCTGAGTGCAGTACTCCAGCTGAGATCTAACCATGGATCTGAGTGCAGTACGCCAACTGTGGTCTATCCATGGATCTGAGTGCTGTACTCCAGCTATGGTCTAACCATGGGTTTGAATGCAGTACTTCAGCTGTAGTCTAACCACGGATCTGAATGCATTACTCCAGCTGACGTCTAACCATGTATATGAGTGCAGTACTCCAGCTAGGGTCAGACCATGGATCTGAGTGCAGTACTCCAGCTGAGATTTAACCATGGATCTGAGTGCAGTACTCCAGCTGGGGTCTAACCATGGATTTGAGTGCAGTACTCCAGCTGGCCTCTAAACATTGATCTGAGAGCAGTTCTCCAGCTGGGGTCTAACCATGGATCTGCGTGCAGTACCCCAGCTGAGGTCCAACCATGGATCTTAGTGCAGCACTTCAGCTGTGGTCTAATCATGGATCTGAGTGCTGTACTCCAGCTGAGGTCGAACCATTGTTTTGAGTGCAGGACTCCATCTGGGGTCTATCCATGGATCTGAGGGCCGTGCTCCAGCTGAGATCTACCCTTGGATCTGAGTGCAGTACTGCAGTTGAGATCTAACCCTGGATCTGAATGCAGTATTCTTGCTAGGGTCTAACCATGGGTTTGAATGCAGTACTTCAGCTGTAGTCTAACCAAGAATATGAATGCAGTACTCCAGCTGAGGTCCAACCATGCATCTGAGTGCAGTACTCCAGCTGGGGTCCAACCATGCATCTGAGTGCAGTACTCCAGCTGGCGTCCAACCATGGATCTGAGCGCAGTACTCCAGCTGGGTTCTAACCATGGATCTGAGTGCAGTACTGCAGCTGGGATCCATCCATGGATTTGAGTTCAGTACCCCAGCTGGGGGTCCAACCATTGATCTGAGTGCAGTACTCCAGCTGGGGTCTAACCATGGATCTGAATGCAGTATTCCAGCTGGGGTCTGACCATGGATCTGAGTGCAGCACTTCAGCTGGGGTCTAACCATGGATCTGAGTACTGTACTCCAGCTGAGGTCTAACCATAGATCTGAGAGCAGTATTCCTGCTGAGGTCTAACCATGTTTCTGAGTGCAGTACTCCAGCTGGGGTCTAACCATGGATCTGAGTGCAGCACTTTAGCTGTGGTGTAACCATGGATCTAAGTGCAGTACTCCAGCTGGCATCTAACCATGGATCTGAATGTAGTATTCCAGCTGCGGTCTAACCATGTACCTGAATGCAGTATTGCAGCTGCGGTCTAACCGTGGATCTGAGTGCACTATTCCAGCTGAGGTCTGATCTGGGATCTGAATGCAATACTCCAGCTGCAGTCTTGCCATGGATCTGAGTGCAGTACTCCAGCTGGGGTCTAACCATGGATCTGAGTGCAGCACTTCAGCTGGGGTCTAACCATGGATCTGAGTGCTGTACTCCAGCTAGGGTCTAACCATGGATTTGAATGCAGTACTTCAGCTGTAGTCTAAACATGGATCTGAATGCAGTACTCCAGCTGAGATCTAACCATGGATCTGTGTGCAGTAGTTCACCTGGGATCTAACCATGGAACTGAATGCAGTACTCCTTCTGAAATCTAACCATTGATATGAGTGCAGTACTCCAGCTAGGGTCTAACCATGGATCTGAGTGCAGTACTGCAGCTGAGATTTAACCATGGATCTGAGTGCAGTACTCCAGCTGGGGTCTAACCATGGATTTGAGTGCAGGACTCCAGCTGGCCTCTAAACATGGATCTGAGAGCAGTTCTCCAGCTGGGGTCTAACCATGTATCTGAGTGCAGTACTCCAGCTAGGGTCTAACCATGGATCTGAGTGCAGTACTCCAGCTGGTGTCTAACCATGGATCTGAGTGCAGTACTCCAGCTAGGGTCTAACCATGGATTTGAATGCAGTACTTGAGCTGTAGTCTAACCATGGATCTGAATGCAGTACTCCTGCTGAGGTCTAACCATGATCTGAGTGCAGTACCCCAGCTGGGGTCTAACCATGGATTTGAGTGCTGGACTCCAGCTAGGCTCTAACCATGGATCTGAGTGCAGGACTCCAGCTGGGTTCTAACCATGGATCTAAGCGCAGTACTCCAGCTGGGGTCCAACCATGCATCTGTGTGCAGTACCCCAGCTGGGGTCCAACCATTGTTTTGAGTGCAGGACTCCATCTGCGGTCTATCCATGGATCTGAGGGCCGTGCTCCAGCTGATATCTAACCCTGGATCTGAGTGCAGTACTGCAGCTGAGATCTAACCCTGGATCTGAATGCAGTATTCTTGCTAGGGTCTTACCATGGGTTTGAATGCAGTACTTCAGCTGTAGTCTAACCAAGAATCTGAATGCAGTACTCCAGCTGAGGTCCAACCATGCATCTGAGTGCAGTACTCCAGCTGGGGTCCAACCATGCATCTGAGTGCAGTACTCCAGCTGGCGTCCAACCATGGATCTGAGCGCAGTACTCCAGCTGGGTTCTAACCATAGATCTGAGTGCAGTACTGCAGCTGGGATCCATCCATGGATTTGAGTGCAGTACCCCAGCCTGGGGTCCAACCATGGATCTGAGTGCAGTACTCCAGCTGGGGTCTAACCATGGATCTGAATGCAGTATTCCAGCTGGGGTCTGACCATGGATCTGAGTGCAGCACTTCAGCTGGGGTCTAACCATGGATCTGAGTACTGTACTCCAGCTGAGGTCTAACCATAGATCTTAGAGCAGTATTCCTGCTGAGGTCTAACCATGTTTCTGAGTGCAGTACTCCAGCTGGGGTCTAACCATGGATCTGAGTGCAGCACTTTAGCTGTGGTCTAACCATGGATCTAAGTGCAGTACTCCAACTGGCATCTAACCATGGATCTGAATGCAGTATTCCAGCTGCGGTCTAACCATGTACCTGAATGCAGTATTGCAGCTGCGGTCTAACCGTGGATCTGAGTGCACTATTCCAGCTGAGGTCTGATCTGGGATCTGAATGCAATACTCCAGCTGAAGTCTTGCCATGGATCTGAGTGCAGTACTCCAGCTGGGGTCTAACCATGGATCTGAGTGCAGCACTTCAGCTGGGGTCTAACCATGGATCTGAGTGCTGTACTCCAGCTGCGGTCTAACCATAGATCTGAGAGCAGTATTCCAGCTGGTGTCTAACCATGGATCTGAGTGCATTAACCCAGCTGGGGTCTAACCATGGATCTGAGTGCAGGACTCCAGCTGGGTTCTAACCATGGATCTGAGTGCAGTACTCCAGCTGAGATCTAACCATGGATCTGAGTGCAGTACTCCAGCTGAGATCCAACCATGGATCTGAGTTCAGTACTCCAGCTGAGATTTAACCATGGATCTGAGTGCAGTACTCCAGCTGAGATCGAACCATGGATCTGAGTGCAGTACGCCAACTGGGGACTATCCAAGGATCTGAGGGCAGTGCTCCAGCTGAGATCTAACCGTGGATCTGAGTGCAGTACTGCAGCTGAGATCTAACGCTGGATGTGAATGCATTACTCTTGCTAGGGTCTAACGATGGATCTGAGTGTAGCATGCCAGCTGGAGTGTAACCATGGATCTGAGTGCAGTATTCCAGCTGGGGTCTAACCATGGATCTGAATGCAGTACTCCAGCTGAGATTTAACCATGGATCTGAGTGCAGTACTCCAGCTGAGATCTAACCATGGATCTGAGTGCAGTACTCCAGCTGAGATCTAACCATGGATCTGAGTGCAGTACGCCAACTGTGGTCTATCCATGGATCTGAGTGCTGTACTCCAGCTATGGTCTAACCATGGGTTTGAATGCAGTACTTCAGCTGTAGTCTAACCACGGATCTGAATGCATTACTCCAGCTGATGTCTAACCATGTATATGAGTGCAGTACTCCAGCTAGGGTCAGACCATGGATCTGAGTGCAGTACTCCAGCTGAGATTTAACCATGGATCTGAGTGCAGTACTCCCGCTGGGGTCTAACCATGGATTTGAGTGCAGTACTCCAGCTGGCCTCTAAACATTGATCTGAGAGCAGTTCTCCAGCTGGGGTCTAACCATGGATCTGCGTGCAGTACCCCAGCTGAGGTCCAACCATGGATCTTAGTGCAGCACTTCAGCTGTGGTCTAATCATGGATCTGAGTGCTGTACTCCAGCTGAGGTCGAACCATTGTTTTGAGTGCAGGACTCCATCTGGGGTCTATCCATGGATCTGAGGGCCGTGCTCCAGCTGAGATCTACCCTTGGATCTGAGTGCAGTACTGCAGTTGAGATCTAACCCTGGATCTGAATGCAGTATTCTTGCTAGGGTCTAACCATGGGTTTGAATGCAGTACTTCAGCTGTAGTCTAACCAAGAATATGAATGCAGTACTCCAGCTGAGGTCCAACCATGCATCTGAGTGCAGTACTCCAGCTGGGGTCCAACCATGCATCTGAGTGCAGTACTCCAGCTGGCGTCCAACCATGGATCTGAGCGCAGTACTCCAGCTGGGTTCTAACCATGGATCTGAGTGCAGTACTGCAGCTGGGATCCATCCATGGATTTGAGTTCAGTACCCCAGCTGGGGGTCCAACCATGGATCTGAGTGCAGTACTCCAGCTGGGGTCTAACCATGGATCTGAATGCAGTATTCCAGCTGGGGTCTGACCATGGATCTGAGTGCAGCACTTCAGCTGGGGTCTAACCATGGATCTGAGTACTGTACTCCAGCTGAGGTCTAACCATAGATCTGAGAGCAGTATTCCTGCTGAGGTCTAACCATGTTTCTGAGTGCAGTACTCCAGCTGGGGTCTAACCATGGATCTGAGTGCAGCACTTTAGCTGTGGTGTAACCATGGATCTAAGTGCAGTACTCCAGCTGGCATCTAACCATGGATCTGAATGCAGTATTCCAGCTGCGGTCTAACCATGTACCTGAATGCAGTATTGCAGCTGCGGTCTAACCGTGGATCTGAGTGCACTATTCCATCTGAGGTCTGATCTGGGATCTGAATGCAATACTCCAGCTGCAGTCTTGCCATGGATCTGAGTGCAGTACTCCAGCTGGGGTCTAACCATGGATCTGAGTGCAGCACTTCAGCTGGGGTCTAACCATGGATCTGAGTGCTGTACTCCAGCTAGGGTCTAACCATGGATTTGAATGCAGTACTTCAGCTGTAGTCTAAACATGGATCTGAATGCAGTACTCCAGCTGAGATCTAACCATGGATCTGTGTGCAGTAGTTCACCTGGGATCTAACCATGGAACTGAATGCAGTACTCCTTCTGAAATCTAACCATTGATATGAGTGCAGTACTCCAGCTAGGGTCTAACCATGGATCTGAGTGCAGTACTGCAGCTGAGATTTAACCATGGATCTGAGTGCAGTACTCCAGCTGGGGTCTAACCATGGATTTGAGTGCAGGACTCCAGCTGGCCTCTAAACATGGATCTGAGAGCAGTTCTCCAGCTGGGGTCTAACCATGTATCTGAGTGCAGTACTCCAGCTAGGGTCTAACCATGGATCTGAGTGCAGTACTCCAGCTGGTGTCTAACCATGGATCTGAGTGCAGTACTCCAGCTAGGGTCTAACCATGGATTTGAATGCAGTACTTGAGCTGTAGTCTAACCATGGATCTGAATGCAGTACTCCTGCTGAGGTCTAACCATGATCTGAGTGCAGTACCCCAGCTGGGGTCTAACCATGGATTTGAGTGCTGGACTCCAGCTAGGCTCTAACCATGGATCTGAGTGCAGGACTCCAGCTGGGTTCTAACCATGGATCTAAGCTCAGTACTCCAGCTGGGGTCCAACCATGCATCTGTGTGCAGTACCCCAGCTGGGGTCCAACCATTGTTTTGAGTGCAGGACTCCATCTGCGGTCTATCCATGGATCTGAGGGCCGTGCTCCAGCTGATATCTAACCCTGGATCTGAGTGCAGTACTGCAGCTGAGATCTAACCCTGGATCTGAATGCAGTATTCTTGCTAGGGTCTTACCATGGGTTTGAATGCAGTACTTCAGCTGTAGTCTAACCAAGAATCTGAATGCAGTACTCCAGCTGAGGTCCAAACATGCATCTGAGTGCAGTACTCCAGCTGGGGTCCAACCATGCATCTGAGTGCAGTACTCCAGCTGGCGTCCAACCATGGATCTGAGCGCAGTACTCCAGCTGGGTTCTAACCATGGATCTGAGTGCAGTACTGCAGCTGGGATCCATCCATGGATTTGAGTGCAGTACCCCAGCCTGGGGTCCAACCATGGATCTGAGTGCAGTACTCCAGCTGGGGTCTAACCATGGATCTGAATGCAGTATTCCAGCTGGGGTCTGACCATGGATCTGAGTGCAGCACTTCAGCTGGGGTCTAACCATGGATCTGAGTACTGTACTCCAGCTGAGGTCTAACCATAGATCTTAGAGCAGTATTCCTGCTGAGGTCTAACCATGTTTCTGAGTGCAGTACTCCAGCTGGGGTCTAACCATGGATCTGAGTGCAGCACTTTAGCTGTGGTCTAACCATGGATCTAAGTGCAGTACTCCAACTGGCATCTAACCATGGATCTGAATGCAGTATTCCAGCTGCGGTCTAACCATGTACCTGAATGCAGTATTGCAGCTGCGGTCTAACCGTGGATCTGAGTGCACTATTCCAGCTGAGGTCTGATCTGGGATCTGAATGCAATACTCCAGCTGAAGTCTTGCCATGGATCTGAGTGCAGTACTCCAGCTGGGGTCTAACCATGGATCTGAGTGCAGCACTTCAGCTGGGGTCTAACCATGGATCTGAGTGCTGTACTCCAGCTGCGGTCTAACCATAGATCTGAGAGCAGTATTCCAGCTGGTGTCTAACCATGGATCTGAGTGCATTAACCCAGCTGGGGTCTAACCATGGATCTGAGTGCAGGACTCCAGCTGGGTTCTAACCATGGATCTGAGTGCAGGACTCCAGCTGGGCTCTAACCATGGATCTGAATGCAGTATTCCTGCTGGGGTCTGACCATGGATCCGAATGCAGTATTCCAGCTGGGGTCTAACCGTGGATCTGAGTGCAGTATTCCAGCTGAGGTGTAATCAGGGAGCTGAATGCAGTACTCCATCTGAGGTCTAACCATGGATCTGAGTGCAGCACTTCAGCTGGGGTTTAGCCATGGATCTGAGTACTGTACTCCAGCTGTGGTCTAACCATAGATCTGAGAGCAGTATTCCTGCTGAGGTCTAACCACGGTTCTGAGTGCAGTACTGCAGCTGGGGTCGAACCATGGATCTTAGTGCAGCACTTCAGCTGTGGTCTAATCATGGATCTGAGTGCTGTATTCCAGCTGAGGTCGAACCATAGATCTGAGAGCAGTATTGCAGCTGGGGTCTAACCATGGATCTGAGTGCAGTACTCCGCTGGGGTCTAACCATGGATTCTGAGTGCAGTACTCCAGCTGAGATCTAACCATGGATCTGAGTGCAGTACTCCAGCTGAGATCCAACCATGGATCTGAGTTCAGTACTCCAGCTGAGATTTAACCATGGATCTGAGTGCAGTACTCCAGCTGAGATCGAACCATGGATCTGAGTGCAGTACGCCAACTGGGGACTATCCAAGGATCTGAGGGCAGTGCTCCAGCTGAGATCTAACCGTGGATCTGAGTGCAGTACTGCAGCTGAGATCTAACGCTGGATGTGAATCCATTACTCTTGCTAGGGTCTAACGATGGATCTGAGTGTAGCATGCCAGCTGGAGTGTAACCATGGATCTGAGTGCAGTATTCCAGCTGGGGTCTAACCATGGATCTGAATGCAGTACTCCAGCTGAGATTTAACCATGGATCTGAGTGCAGTACTCCAGCTGAGATCTAACCATGGATCTGAGTGCAGTACTCCAGCTGAGATCTAACCATGGATCTGAGTGCAGTACGCCAACTGTGGTCTATCCATGGATCTGAGTGCTGTACTCCAGCTATGGTCTAACCATGGGTTTGAATGCAGTACTTCAGCTGTAGTCTAACCACGGATCTGAATGCATTACTCCAGCTGACGTCTAACCATGTATATGAGTGCAGTACTCCAGCTAGGGTCATACCATGGATCTGAGTGCAGTACTCCAGCTGAGATTTAACCATGGATCTGAGTGCAGTACTCCAGCTGGGGTCTAACCATGGATTTGAGTGCAGTACTCCAGCTGGCCTCTAAACATTGATCTGAGAGCAGTTCTCCAGCTGGGGTCAAACCATGGATCTGCGTGCAGTACCCCAGCTGAGGTCCAACCATGGATCTTAGTGCAGCACTTCAGCTGTGGTCTTATCATGGATCTGAGTGCTGTACTCCAGCTGAGTTCGAACCATTGTTTTGAGTGCAGGACTCCATCTGGGGTCTATCCATGGATCTGAGGGCCGTGCTCCAGCTGAGATCTACCCTTGGATCTGAGTGCAGTACTGCAGTTGAGATCTAACCCTGGATCTGAATGCAGTATTCTTGCTAGGGTCTAACCATGGGTTTGAATGCAGTACTTCAGCTGTAGTCTAACCAAGAATATGAATGCAGTACTCCAGCTGAGGTCCAACCATGCATCTGAGTGCAGTACTCCAGCTGGGGTCCAACCATGCATCTGAGTGCAGTACTCCAGCTGGCGTCCAACCATGGATCTGAGCGCAGTACTCCAGCTGGGTTCTAACCATGGATCTGAGTGCAGTACTGCAGCTGGGATCCATCCATGGATTTGAGTTCAGTACCCCAGCTGGGGGTCCAACCATTGATCTGAGTGCAGTACTCCAGCTGGGGTCTAACCATGGATCTGAATGCAGTATTCCAGCTGGGGTCTGACCATGGATCTGAGTGCAGCACTTCAGCTGGGGTCTAACCATGGATCTGAGTACTGTACTCCAGCTGAGGTCTAACCATAGATCTGAGAGCAGTATTCCTGCTGAGGTCTAACCATGTTTCTGAGTGCAGTACTCCAGCTGCGGTCTAACCATGTACCTGAATGCAGTATTGCAGCTGCGGTCTAACCGTGGATCTGAGTGCACTATTCCAGCTGAGGTCTGATCTGGGATCTGAATGCAATACTCCAGCTGAAGTCTTGCCATGGATCTGAGTGCAGTACTCCAGCTGGGGTCTAACCATGGATCTGAGTGCAGCACTTCAGCTGGGGTCTAACCATGGATCTGAGTGCTGTACTCCAGCTAGGGTCTAACCATGGATTTGAATGCAGTACTTCAGCTGTAGTCTAAACATGGATCTGAATGCAGTACTCCAGCTGAGATCTAACCATGGATCTGTGTGCAGTAGTTCACCTGGGATCTAACCATGGAACTGAATGCAGTACTCCTTCTGAAATCTAACCATTGATATGAGTGCAGTACTCCAGCTAGGGTCTAACCATGGATCTGAGTGCAGTACTGCAGCTGAGATTTAACCATGGATCTGAGTGCAGTACTCCAGCTGGGGTCTAACCATGGATTTGAGTGCAGGACTCCAGCTGGCCTCTAAACATGGATCTGAGAGCAGTTCTCCAGCTGGGGTCTAACCATGTATCTGAGTGCAGTACTCCAGCTAGGGTCTAACCATGGATCTGAGTGCAGTACTCCAGCTGGTGTCTAACCATGGATCTGAGTGCAGTACTCCAGCTAGGGTCTAACCATGGATTTGAATGCAGTACTTGAGCTGTAGTCTAACCATGGATCTGAATGCAGTACTCCTGCTGAGGTCTAACCATGGATCTGAGTGCAGTACCCCAGCTGGGGTCTAACCATGGATTTGAGTGCTGGACTCCAGCTAGGCTCTAACCATGGATCTGAGTGCAGGACTCCAGCTGGGTTCTAACCATGGATCTAAGCGCAGTACTCCAGCTGGGGTCCAACTATGCATCTGTGTGCAGTACCCCAGCTGGGGTCCAACCATTGTTTTGAGTGCAGGACTCCATCTGCGGTCTATCCATGGATCTGAGGGCCGTGCTCCAGCTGATATCTAACCCTGGATCTGAGTGCAGTACTGCAGCTGAGATCTAACCCTGGATCTGAATGCAGTATTCTTGCTAGGGTCTTACCATGGGTTTGAATGCAGTACTTCAGCTGTAGTCTAACCAAGAATCTGAGTGCAGTACTCCAGCTGAGATTTAACCATGGATCTGAGTGCAGTACTCCAGCTGGGGTTTATCTATGGATCTGAGTGCAGTGCTCCAGCTGAGATTTAACCATGGATCTGAGTGCAGTACTGCAGCTGAGATCTAACGCTGGATCTGAATGCAGTACTCTTGCTAGGGTCAAACCATGGATCTGAGTGTAGCGTGCCAGCTGGAGTCTAACTATGGATTGAGTGCAGTATTCCAGCTAGGGTCTAACCATGGGTTTGAGTGCAGTACTTCAGCTGTAGTCTAACCAAGGATCTGAATGCAGTACTCCAGCTGAGGTCTAACCATGGATCTGAGTGCAGTACTCCAGAATGGGTCCAACCATGGATCTGAGTGCAGTACTCCAGCTGGCGTCCAACCATGGATCTGCGTGCAGTACTCCAGCTGGAGTCGAACCGTGGATCTGAATGCAGTTCTGCAGCTGGGGTCTAACCATGGATCTGAGTGCAGTACTCCAGCTGGGGTCTGACCATGGATCTGAGTGCAGTACTCCATCTAGGGTCTATCCATGGATCTGTGTGCAGTACTCCAGCTGGGGTCTAACCATGGATCTGAGTGCAGTCGTCCAGCTAGGGTCTAACCATTGATTTGAATGCAGTACTTCTTCTGTTGTCTAACCATGGGTTTGAATGCAGTACTCCAGCTGTAGTCTAACCAAGAATCTGAATGCAGTACTCCAGCTGAGGTCTAACCATGGATCTGAATGCAGTATTCCAGCTGGGGTCTGACCATGGATCTGAGTGCAGCACTTCAGCTGGGGTCTAACCATGGATCTGTGTACTGTACTCCAGCTGAGGTCTAACCATAGATCTGAGAGCAGTATTCCTGCTGAGGTCTAACCATGTTTCTGAGTGCAGTACTCCAACTGGGGTCTAACCATGGATCTGAGTGCATCTCTTTAGCTGGGGTCTAACCATGGATTTGAATGTAGTACTTCAGCCGTAGTATAACCATGGATCTGAATGCAGTACTCCAGCTGAGGTCTAACAATGGATCCGTGTGCAGTACCCCAACTCGGGTCTAACCATGGATTTGAGTGCAGGAGTCCAGCTGGGTTCTAACCATGGACCTGCGTGCAGTACCCCAGCTGGGGTCCAACCATGGATCTGAGTGCAGTACTCCAGTTGGGATCTAACCATGGATCTGAATGCAATATTCCAGCTGGGGTCAAACCATGGATCTGAATGCAGTATTCCAGCTGCAGTCTAACCATGTACCTGAAAGCAGTATTCCAGCTGGGGTCTAACCGTGGATCTGAGTGCAGTATTCCAGCTGAGGTCTTATCTGCTATCTGAATGCAGTACTCCAGCTGAAGTCTAACCATGGATCTGAATGCAGTACTCCAGCTGGGGTCTAAGCATGATTCTGAGTGCAGCACTTAAGCTGGTGTCTAACCATGGATCTGAGTGCTGTACTCCAGCTGCGGTCTAACCATAGATCTGAGAGCAGTATTCCAGCTGGGGTCTAACCATGGATCTGAGTGCATTACCCCAGCTGGGGTCTAACCATGGATCTGAATGCAGGATTCCACTTGGGCTCTAACCATGGATCTGAGTGCAGGACTCCAGCTGGGTTCTAACCATGGATCTGAGTGCAGGACTCCAGCTGGGCTCTAACCATGGATCTGAATGCAGTATTGCAGCTTGGGTCTGACCATGGACTGAATGCAGTACTCCAGCTGAAGTCTAACCATGGATCTGAGTGCAGCACTAAAGCTGGGGTCTAACCATGGATCTGAGTACTGTACTGCAGCTGCGGTCTAACCATAGATCTGAGAGCAGTATTCCTGCTGAGGTCTAACCATGGTTCTGAGTGCAGTACTCCTGCTGGGGTCTAACCATGGATCTTAGTGCAGCACTTCAGCCGTGGTCTAATCATGGATCTGAGTGCAGTACTGCAGCTGGGGTCCAACCATGGATCTGAGTGCAGTACTCCAGCTGGCGTCCAACCATGTATCTGCGTGCAGTACTCCGGCTGGGGTCTAACCGTGGATCTGAATGCAGCACTGCAGCTGGGGTCTAACCATGGATCTGAGTGCGGTACTCCAGCTGGGGTCTAACCATGGATCTGAGTGCAGTACTCCATCTAGGGTCTATCCATGGATCTGAGTGCAGTACTCCAGCTGGGGTTTAACCATGGATCTGAGTGCAGTACTCCAGCTAGGGTCTAACCATGGATTTGAATGCAGTACTTCAGCTGTAGTCTAAAAATGGATCTAATGCAGTACTCCAGCTGAGATCTAACCATGGATCTGTGTGCAGTAGTTCACCTGGGATCTAACCATGGAACTGAATGCAGTACTCCTGCTGAGATCTAACCATTGATATGAGTGCAGTACTCCAGCTAGGGTCAGACCATGGATCTGAGTGCAGTACTCCAGCTGAGATTTAACCATGGATCTGAGTGCAGTACTCCAGCTGGGGTCTAACCATGGATTTGAGTGCAGGACTCCAGCTGGCCTCTAAACATTGATCTGAGAGCAGTTCTGCAGCTGGGGTCTAACCATGGATCTGCGTGCAGTACCCCAGCTGAGGTCCAACCATGGATCTGAGTGCAGTACTCCAGCTGGGATCTAACCATGGATCTGAATGCAATATTCCAGCTGGGGTCAAACCATGGATCTGAATGCAGTATTCCAGCTGCCGTCTAACCATGTACCTGAATGCAGTATTCCAGCTGGGGTCTAACCGTGGATCTGAGTGCAGTATTGCAGCTGAGGTCTTATCTGGGATCTGAATGCAGTACTCCAGCTGAAGTCTAACCATAGATCTGAGTGCAATACTCCAGCTGGGGTCTAACCATGGATCTGAGTGCAGCACTTCAGCTGGGGTCTAACCATGGATCTGAGTGCTGTACTCCAGCTGCGGTCTAACCATAGATCTGAGAGCAGTATTCCAGCTGGTGTCTAACCATGGATCTGAGTGCATTAACCCAGCTGGGGTCTAACCATGGATCTGAGTGCAGGACTCCAGCTGGGTTCTAACCATGGATCTGAGTGCAGGACTCCAGCTGGGCTCTAACCATGGATCTGAATGCAGTATTCCTGCTGGGGTCTGACCATGGATCTGAATGCAGTATTCCAGCTGGGGTCTAACCGTGGATCTGAGTGCAGTATTCCTGCTGAGGTCTAACCATGTTTCTGAGTGCAGTACTCCAACTGGGGTCTAACCATGGATCTGAGTGCTTCTCTTTAGCTGGGGTCTAACCATGGATTTGAATGCAGTACTTCAGCCGTAGTATAACCATGGATCTGAATGCAGTACTCCAGCTGAGGTCTAACAATGGATCCGTGTGCAGTACCCCAACTCGGGTCTAACCATGGATTTGAGTGCAGGAGTCCAGCTGGGTTCTAACCATGGACCTGCGTGCAGTACCCCAGCTGGGGTCCAACCATGGATCTGAGTGCAGTACTCCAGTTGGGATCTAACCATGGATCTGAATGCAATATTCCAACTGGGGTCAAACCATGGATCTGAATGCAGTATTCCAGCTGCAGTCTAACCATGTACCTGAATGCAGTATTCCAGCTGGGGTCTAACCGTGGATCTGAGTGCAGTATTCCAGCTGAGGTCTTATCTGGGATCTGAATGCAGTACTCCAGCTGAAGTCTAACCATGGATCTGAGTGCAGTACTCCAGCTGGGGTCTAAGCATGGATCTGAGTGCAGCACTTCAGCTGGTGTCTAACCATGGATCTGAGTGCTGTACTCCAGCTGCGGTCTAACCATAGATCTGAGAGCAGTATTCCAGCTGGGGTCTAACCATGGATCTGAGTGCATTACCCCAGCTGGGGTCTAACCATGGATCTGAATGCAGGATTCCACTAGGGCTCTAACCATGGATCTGAGTGCAGGACTCCAGCTGGGTTCTAACCATGGATCTGAGTGCAGGACTCCAGCTGGGCTCTAACCATGGATCTGAATGCAGTATTCCAGCTTGGGTCTGACCATGGACTGAATGCAGTACTCCAGCTGAAGTCTAACCATGGATCTGAGTGCAGCACTAAAGCTGGGGTGTAACCATGGATCTGAGTACTGTACTGCAACTGCGGTCTAACCATAGATCTGAGAGCAGTATTCCTGCTGAGGTCTAACCATGGTTCTGAGTGCAGTACTCCTGCTGGGGTCTAACCATGGATCTTAGTGCAGCACTTCAGCCGTGGTCTAATCATGGATCTGAGTGCAGTACTCCGCTGGGGTCTATCCATGGATTCTGAGTGCAGTACTCCAGCTGAGATCTAACCATGGATCTGAGTGCAGTACTCCAGCTGAGATCCAACCATTGATCTGAGTGCAGTACTCCAGCTGAGATCCAACCATGGATCTGAGTGAAGTACTCCAGCTGAGATTTAACCATGGATCTGAGTGCAGTGCTCCAGCTGAGTTCTAACCATGGATCTGAGTGCAGTACTGCAGCTGAGATCTAACGCTGGATCTGAATGCAGTACTCTTGCTAGGGTCTAACCATGGATCTGAGTGTAGCATGCCAGCTGGAGTCTAACCATGGATCTGGGTGCAGTATTCCATCTAGGGTCTAACCATGGGTTTGAGTGCAGTACTTCAGCTGTAGTCTAACCAAGGATCTGAATGCAGTGCTCCAGCTGAGGTCTAACCATGGATCTGAGTGCAGTACTGCAGCTGGGGTCCAACCATGGATCTGAGTGCAGTACTCCAGCTGGCGTCCAACCATGTATCTGCGTGCAGTACTCCAGCTGGGGTCTAACCGTGGATCTGAATGCAGCACTGCAGCTGGGGTCTAACCATGGATCTGAGTGCAGTACTCCAGCTGGGGTCTAACCATGGATCTGAGTGCAGTACTCCATCTAGGGTCTATCCATGGATCTGAGTGCAGTACTCCAGCTGGGGTTTAACCATGGATCTGAGTGCAGTAATCCAGCTAGGGTCTAACCATGGATTTGAATGCAGTACTTCAGCTGTAGTCTAAAAATGGATCTGAATGCAGTACTCCAGCTGAGATCTAACCATGGATCTGTGTGCAGTAGTTCACCTGGGATCTAACCATGGAACTGAATGCAGTACTCTTGCTGAGATCTAACCATTGATATGAGTGCAGTACTCCAGCTAGGGTCAGACCATGGATCTGAGTGCAGTACTCCAGCTGAGATTTAACCATGGATCTGAGTGCAGTACTCCAGCTGGGGTCTAACCATGGATTTGAGTGCAGTACTCCAGCTGGCCTCTAAACATTGATCTGAGAGCAGTTCTCCAGCTGGGGTCTAACCATGGATCTGCGTGCAGTACCCCAGCTGAGGTCCAACCATGGATCTTAGTGCAGCACTTCAGCTGTGGTCTAATCATGGATCTGAGTGCTGTACTCCAGCTGAGGTCAAAGCATGGATCTGAATGCAGTATTCCAGCTGCCGTCTAACCATGTACCTGAATGCAGTATTCCAGCTGGGGTCTAACCGTGGATCTGAGTGCAGTATTGCAGCTGAGGTCTTATCTGGGATCTGAATGCAGTACTCCAGCTGAAGTCTAACCATAGATCTGAGTGCAGTACTCCAGCTGGGGTCTAACCACGGATCTGAGTGCAGCACTTCAGCTGGGGTCTAACCATGGATCTGAGTGCTGTACTCCAGCTGCGGTCTAACCATAGATCTGAGAGCAGTATTCCAGCTGGTGTCTAACCATGGATCTGAGTGCATTAACCCAGCTGGGGTCTAACCATGGATCTGAGTGCAGGACTCCAGCTGGGTTCTAACCATGGATCTGAGTGCAGGACTCCAGCTGGGCTCTAACCATGGATCTGAATGCAGTATTCCTGCTGGGGTCTGACCATGGATCTGAATGCAGTATTCCAGCTGGGGTCTAACCGTGGATCTGAGTGCAGTATTCCAGCTGAGGTGTAATCAGGGAGCTGAATGCGGTACTCCATCTGAGGTCTAACCATGGATCTGAGTGCAGCACTTCAGCTGGGGTTTAGCCATGGATCTGAGTACTGTACTCCAGCTGTGGTCTAACCATAGATCTGAGAGCAGTATTCCTGCTGAGGTCTAACCACGGTTCTGAGTGCAGTACTGCAGCTGGGGTCGAACCATGGATCTTAGTGCAGCACTTCAGCTGTGGTCTAATCATGGATCTGAGTGCTGTATTCCAGCTGAGGTCGAACCATAGATCTGAGAGCAGTATTGCAGCTGGGGTCTAACCATGGATCTGAGTGCAGTACTCCGCTGGGGTCTAACCATGGATTCTGAGTGCAGTACTCCAGCTGAGATCTAACCATGGATCTGAGTGCAGTACTCCAGCTGAGATCCAACCATGGATCTGAGTTCAGTACTCCAGCTGAGATTTAACCATGGATCTGAGTGCAGTACTCCAGCTGAGATCGAACCATGGATCTGAGTGCAGTACGCCAACTGGGGACTATCCAAGGATCTGAGGGCAGTGCTCCAGCTGAGATCTAACCGTGGATCTGAGTGCAGTACTGCAGCTGAGATCTAATTCTGGATGTGAATGCATTACTCTTGCTAGGGTCTAACGATGGATCTGAGTGTAGCATGCCAGCTGGAGTGTAACCATGGATCTGAGTGCAGTATTCCAGCTGGGGTCTAACCATGGATCTGAATGCAGTACTCCAGCTGAGATTTAACCATGGATCTGAGTGCAGTACTCCAGCTGAGATCTAACCATGGATCTGAGTGCAGTACTCCAGCTGAGATCTAACCATGGATCTGAGTGCAGTACGCCAACTGTGGTCTATCCATGGATCTGAGTGCTGTACTCCAGCTATGGTCTAACCATGGGTTTGAATGCAGTACTTCAGCTGTAGTCTAACCAAGAATCTGAATGCAGTACTCCAGCTGAGGTCCAACCATGCATCTGAGTGCAGTACCCCAGCTGGGGTCCAACCATTGTTTTGAGTGCAGGACTCCATCTGCGGTCTATCCATGGATCTGAGGGCCGTGCTCCAGCTGATATCTAACCCTGGATCTGAGTGCAGTACTGCAGCTGAGATCTAACCCTGGATCTGAATGCAGTATTCTTGCTAGGGTCTTACCATGGGTTTGAATGCAGTACTTCAGCTGTAGTCTAACCAAGAATCTGAATGCAGTACTCCAGCTGAGGTCCAACCATGCATCTGAGTGCAGTACTCCAGCTGGGGTCCAACCATGCATCTGAGTGCAGTACTCCAGCTGGCGTCCAACCATGGATCTGAGCGCAGTACTCCAGCTGGGTTCTAACCATGGATCTGAGTGCAGTACTGCAGCTGGGATCCATCCATGGATTTGAGTGCAGTACCCCAGCCTGGGGTCCAACCATGGATCTGAGTGCAGTACTCCAGCTGGGGTCTAACCATGGATCTGAATGCAGTATTCCAGCTGGGGTCTGACCATGGATCTGAGTGCAGCACTTCAGCTGGGGTCTAACCATGGATCTGAGTACTGTACTCCAGCTGAGGTCTAACCATAGATCTTAGAGCAGTATTCCTGCTGAGGTCTAACCATGTTTCTGAGTGCAGTACTCCAGCTGGGGTCTAACCATGGATCTGAGTGCAGCACTTTAGCTGTGGTCTAACCATGGATCTAAGTGCAGTACTCCAACTGGCATCTAACCATGGATCTGAATGCAGTATTCCAGCTGCGGTCTAACCATCTACCTGAATGCAGTATTGCAGCTGCGGTCTAACCGTGGATCTGAGTGCACTATTCCAGCTGAGGTCTGATCTGGGATCTGAATGCAATACTCCAGCTGAAGTCTTGCCATGGATCTGAGTGCAGTACTCCAGCTGGGGTCTAACCATGGATCTGAGTGCAGTACTTCAGCTGGGGTCTAACCATGGATCTGAGTGCTGTACTCCAGCTAGGGTCTAACCATGGATTTGAATGCAGTACTTCAGCTGTAGTCTAAACATGGATCTGAATGCAGTACTCCAGCTGAGATCTAACCATGGATCTGTGTGCAGTAGTTCACCTGGGATCTAACCATGGAACTGAATGCAGTACTCCTTCTGAAATCTAACCATTGATATGAGTGCAGTACTCCAGCTAGGGTCTAACCATGGATCTGAGTGCAGTACTCCAGCTGAGATTTAACCATGGATCTGAGTGCAGTACTCCAGCTGGGGTCTAACCATGGATTTGAGTGCAGGACTCCAGCTGGCCTCTAAACATTGATCTGAGAGCAGTTCTCCAGCTGGGGTCTAACCATGTATCTGAGTGCAGTACTCCAGTTAGGGTCTAACCATGGATCTGAGTGCAGTACTCCAGCTGGTGTCTAAACATGGATCTGAATGCAGTACTCCAGCTAGGGTCTAACCATGGATTTGAATGCAGTACTCCTGCTGAGGTCTAACCATGGATCTGAGTGCAGTACCCCCGCTGGGGTCTAACCATGGATTTGAGTGCTGGACTCCAGCTAGGCTCTAACCATGGATCTGAGTGCAGGACTCCAGCTGGGTTCTAACCATGGATCTAAGCGCAGTACTCCAGCTGGGGTCCAACCATGCATCTGCGTGCAGTACCCCAGCTGGGGTCCAACCATTGTTTTGAGTGCAGGACTCCATCTGTGGTCTATCCATGGATCTGAGGGCCGTGCTCCAGCTGATATCTATCCCTGGATCTGAGTGCAGTACTGCAGCTGAGATCTAACCCTGGATCTGAATGCAGTATTCTTGCTAGGGTCTTACCATGGGTTTGAATGCAGTACTTCAGCTGTAGTCTAACCAAGAATCTGAATGCAGTACTCCAGCTGAGGTCCAACCATGCATCTGAGTGCAGTACTCCAGTTGGGGTCCAACCATGCATCTGAGTGCAGTGCTCCAGCTGGCGTCCAACCATGGATCGGAGTGCAGTACTCCAGCTGGGTTCTAACCATGGATCTGAGTGCAGTACTGCAGCTGGGGTCCATGCATGGATTTGAGTGCAGTACCCCAGCTGGGGTCCAACCATGGATCTGAGTGCAGTACTCCAGCTGGGGTCTAACCATGGATCTGAATGCAGTATTCCAGCTCGGGTGTAACCATGGATCTGAGTACTGTACTCCAGCTGAGGTCTAACCATAGATCTGAGAGCAGTATTCCTGCTGAGGTCTAACCATGTTTCTGAGTGCAGTACTACAGCTGGGGTCTAACCATGGATCTGACTGCTGCACTTTAGCTGTGGTCTAACCATGGATCTGAGTGCTGTACTCCAGCTAAGGTCTAACCATTGATCTGAGAGCAGTACTCCAGCTGGGGTTTAACCATGGATGTGAGTGCAGTACTCCAGCTTGGGCCTAACCATGGATCTGAATGCAGTACTCCAGCTGAGGTCTAACCATGGATCTGTGTGCAGTACCCCAGCTCAGGTCTTACCATGGATTTGAGTGCAGGAGTCCAGCTGGGCTCTAACCATGGATCTGAGTGCAGGACTCCAGCTGGGTTCTAACCATGGATCTGAATGCAGTACTGCCACTGGGGTCCAACCATATATCTGCGTGCAATACCCCAGCTGGGGTCAAACCATGGATCTAAGTGCAGTACTCCAGCTGGGATCTAACCATGGATCTGAATGCAGTATTCCAGCTGGGGTCTAACCATGGATCTGAATGCAGTATTCCAGCTGCGTTCTAACCATGTACCTGAATGCAGTATTGCAGCTGCGGTCTAACCGTGGATCTGAGTGCAGTACTCCAGCTGGGGTCTAACCATGGATTTGAGTGCAGGACTCCAGCTGGCCTCTAAACATTGATCTGAGAGCAGTTCTCCAGCTGGGGTCTTACCATGTATCTGAGTGCAGTACTCCAGCTAGGGTCTAACCATGGATCTGAGTGCAGTACTCCAGCTGGTGTCTAACCATGGATCTGAGTGCAGTATTCCAGCTAGGGTCTAACCATGGATTTGAATGCAGTACTTGAGCTGTAGTCTAACCATGGATCTGAATGCAGTCCTCCTGCTGAGGTCTAACCATGGATCTGAGTGCAGTACTCCAGCTGGGTTCTAACCATGGATCTGAGTGCAGTGCTCCAGCTGGGGTCCAACCATGTATCTGCGTGCAGTACCCCAGCTGGGGTCCAACCATTGTTTTGAGTGCAGGACTCCATCTGGGGTCTATCCATGGATCTGAGGGCCGTGCTCCAGCTGAGATCTACCCTTGGATCTGAGTGCAGTCCTGCAGTTGAGATCTAACCCTGGATCTGAATGCAGTATTCTTGCTAGGGTCTAACCATGGGTTTGAATGCAGTACTTCAGCTGTAGTCTAACCAAGAATCTGAATGCAGTACTCCAGCTGAGTTCTAAACATGGATCTGAGTGCAGTACTCCAGCTGGGGTCCAACCATGCATCTGAGTGCAGTACTCCAGCTGGCGTCCAACCATGGATCTGAGCACAGTACTCCAGCTGGGTTCTAACCATGGATCTGAGTGCAGTACTGCAGCTGGGATCCATCCATGGATTTGCGTGCTGTACCCCAGCTGGGGTCCAACCATGGATCTGAGTGCAGTACTCCAGCTGGGGTCTAACCATGGATCTGAGTGCAGCACTTCAGCTGGGGTCTAACCATGGATCTGAGTACTGTACTCCAGCTGAGGTCTAACCATAGATCTGAGAGCAGTATTCCTGCTGAGGTCTAACCATGTTTCTGAGTGCAGTACTCCAGCTGGGGTCTAACCATGGATCTGAGTGCAGCACTTTAGCTGTGGTCTAACCATGGATCTAAGTGCAGTACTCCAGCTGGCATCTAACCATGGATCTGAATGCAGTATTCTAGCTGCGGTCTAACCATGTACCTGAATGCAAGTATTGCAGCTGCGGTCTAACCGTGGATCTGAGTGCACTATTCCAGCAGAGGTCTGATCTGGGATCTGAATGCAATACTCCAGCTGAAGTCTTGCCATGGATCTGAGTGCAGTACTCCAGCTGGGGTCTAACCATGGATCTGAATGCAGTATTCCAGCTGTGGTCTAACCATGGATCTGAGTGCTGTACTCCAGCTAAGGTCTAACCATTGATCTGAGAGCAGTATTCCAGCTGGGGTCTAACCATGGATCTGAGTGCAGTACTCCAGCTGGGGTTTAACCATGGATGTGAGTGCAGTACTCCAGCTTGGGCCTAACCATGGATCTGAATGCAGTACTCCAGCTGAGGTCTAACCATGGATCTGTGTGCAGTACCCCAGCTCAGGTCTTACCATGGATTTGAGTGCAGGAGTCCAGCTGGGCTCTAACCATGGATCTGAGTGCAGGACTCCAGCTGGGTTCTAACCATGGATCTGAATGCAGTACTGCCACTGGGGTCCAACCATATATCTGCGTGCAGTACCCCAGCTGGGGTCAAACCATGGATCTAAGTGCAGTACTCCAGCTGGGATCTAACCATGGATCTGAATGCAGTATTCCAGCTGGGGTCTAACCATGGATCTGAATGCAGTATTCCAGCTGCGTTCTAACCATGTACCTGAATGCAGTATTGCAGCTGCGGTCTAACCGTGGATCTGAGTGCAGTACTCCAGCTGAGACTTAACCATGGATCTGAGTGCAGTACACCAGCTGGGGTCTAACCATGGATTTGAGTGCAGGACTCCAGCTGGCCTCTAAACATTGATCTGAGAGCAGTTCTCCAGCTGGGGTCTTACCATGTATCTGAGTGCAGTACTCCAGCTAGGGTCTAACCATGGATCTGAGTGCAGTACTCCAGCTGGTGTCTAACCATGGATCTGAGTGCAGTATTCCAGCTAGGGTCTAACCATGGATTTGAATGCAGTACTTGAGCTGTAGTCTAACCATGGATCTGAATGCAGTACTCCAGCTGAGGTCTAACCATGGATCTGTGTGCAGTACCCCAGCTCAGGTCTTACCATGGATTTGAGTGCAGGAGTCCAGCTGGGCTCTAACCATGGATCTGAGTGCAGGACTCCAGCTGGGTTCTAACCATGGATCTGAATGCAGTACTGCCACTGGGGTCCAACCATATATCTGCGTGCAGTACCCCAGCTGGGGTCAAACCATGGATCTAAGTGCAGTACTCCAGCTGGGATCTAACCATGGATCTGAATGCAGTATTCCAGCTGGGGTCTAACCATGGATCTGAATGCAGTATTCCAGCTGCGTTCTAACCATGTACCTGAATGCAGTATTGCAGCTGCGGTCTAACCGTGGATCTGAGTGCAGTACTCCAGCTGAGACTTAACCATGGATCTGAGTGCAGTACACCAGCTGGGGTCTAACCATGGATTTGAGTGCAGGACTCCAGCTGGCCTCTAAACATTGATCTGAGAGCAGTTCTCCAGCTGGGGTCTTACCATGTATCTGAGTGCAGTACTCCAGCTAGGGTCTAACCATGGATCTGAGTGCAGTACTCCAGCTGGTGTCTAACCATGGATCTGAGTGCAGTATTCCAGCTAGGGTCTAACCATGGATTTGAATGCAGTACTTGAGCTGTAGTCTAACCATGGATCTGAATGCAGTACTCCAGCTGAGGTCTAACCATGGATCTGTGTGCAGTACCCCAGCTCAGGTCTTACCATGGATTTGAGTGCAGGAGTCCAGCTGGGCTCTAACCATGGATCTGAGTGCAGGACTCCAGCTGGGTTCTAACCATGGATCTGAATGCAGTACTGCCACTGGGGTCCAACCATATATCTGCGTGCAGTACCCCAGCTGGGGTCAAACCATGGATCTAAGTGCAGTACTCCAGCTGGGATCTAACCATGGATCTGAATGCAGTATTCCAGCTGGCGTCTAACCATGGATCTGAATGCAGTATTCCAGCTGCGTTCTAACCATGTACCTGAATGCAGTATTGCAGCTGCGGTCTAACCGTGGATCTGAGTGCAGTACTCCAGCTGAGACTTAACCATGGATCTGAGTGCAGTACACCAGCTGGGGTCTAACCATGGATTTGAGTGCAGGACTCCAGCTGGCCTCTAAACATTGATCTGAGAGCAGTTCTCCAGCTGGGGTCTTACCATGTATCTGAGTGCAGTACTCCAGCTAGGGTCTAACCATGGATCTGAGTGCAGTACTCCAGCTGGTGTCTAACCATGGATCTGAGTGCAGTATTCCAGCTAGGGTCTAACCATGGATTTGAATGCAGTACTTGAGCTGTAGTCTAACCATGGATCTGAATGCAGTCCTCCTGCTGAGGTCTAACCATGGATTTGAGTGCAGGACTCCAGCTGGCCTCTAAACATTGATCTGAGAGCAGTTCTCCAGCTGGGGTCTTACCATGTATCTGAGTGCAGTACTCCAGCTAGGGTCTAACCATGGATCTGAGTGCAGTACTCCAGCTGGTGTCTAACCATGGATCTGAGTGCAGTATTCCAGCTAGGGTCTAACCATGGATTTGAATGCAGTACTTGAGCTGTAGTCTAACCATGGATCTGAATGCAGTACTCCAGCTGAGGTCTAACCATGGATCTGTGTGCAGTACCCCAGCTCAGGTCTTACCATGGATTTGAGTGCAGGAGTCCAGCTGGGCTCTAACCATGGATCTGAGTGCAGGACTCCAGCTGGGTTCTAACCATGGATCTGAATGCAGTACTGCCACTGGGGTCCAACCATATATCTGCGTGCAGTACCCCAGCTGGGGTCAAACCATGGATCTAAGTGCAGTACTCCAGCTGGGATCTAACCATGGATCTGAATGCAGTATTCCAGCTGGCGTCTAACCATGGATCTGAATGCAGTATTCCAGCTGCGTTCTAACCATGTACCTGAATGCAGTATTGCAGCTGCGGTCTAACCGTGGATCTGAGTGCAGTACTCCAGCTGAGACTTAACCATGGATCTGAGTGCAGTACACCAGCTGGGGTCTAACCATGGATTTGAGTGCAGGACTCCAGCTGGCCTCTAAACATTGATCTGAGAGCAGTTCTCCAGCTGGGGTCTTACCATGTATCTGAGTGCAGTACTCCAGCTAGGGTCTAACCATGAATCTGAGTGCAGTACTCCAGCTGGTGTCTAACCATGGATCTGAGTGCAGTATTCCAGCTAGGGTCTAACCATGGATTTGAATGCAGTACTTGAGCTGTAGTCTAACCATGGATCTGAATGCAGTCCTCCTGCTGAGGTCTAACCATGGATCTGAGTGCAGTACTCCAGCTGGGTTCTAACCATGGATCTGAGTGCAGTGCTCCAGCTGGGGTCCAACCATGTATCTGCGTGCAGTACCCCAGCTGGGGTCCAACCATTGTTTTGAGTGCAGGACTCCATCTGGGGTCTATCCATGGATCTGAGGGCCGTGCTCCAGCTGAGATCTACCCTTGGATCTGAGTGCAGTCCTGCAGTTGAGATCTAACCCTGGATCTGAATGCAGTATTCTTGCTAGGGTCTAACCATGGGTTTGAATGCAGTACTTCAGCTGTAGTCTAACCAAGAATCTGAATGCAGTACTCCAGCTGAGTTCTAAACATGGATCTGAGTGCAGTACTCCAGCTGGGGTCCAACCATGCATCTGAGTGCAGTACTCCAGCTGGCGTCCAACCATGGATCTGAGCACAGTACTCCAGCTGGGTTCTAACCATGGATCTGAGTGCAGTACTGCAGCTGGGATCCATCCATGGATTTGCGTGCTGTACCCCAGCTGGGGTCCAACCATGGATCTGAGTGCAGTACTCCAGCTGGGGTCTAACCATGGATCTGAGTGCAGCACTTCAGCTGGGGTCTAACCATGGATCTGAGTACTGTACTCCAGCTGAGGTCTAACCATAGATCTGAGAGCAGTATTCCTGCTGAGGTCTAACCATGTTTCTGAGTGCAGTACTCCAGCTGGGGTCTAACCATGGATCTGAGTGCAGCACTTTAGCTGTGGTCTAACCATGGATCTAAGTGCAGTACTCCAGCTGGCATCTAACCATGGATCTGAATGCAGTATTCTAGCTGCGGTCTAACCATGTACCTGAATGCAGTATTGCAGCTGCGGTCTAACCGTGGATCTGAGTGCACTATTCCAGCTGAGGTCTGATCTGGGATCTGAATGCAATACTCCAGCTGAAGTCTTGCCATGGATCTGAGTGCAGTACTCCAGCTGGGGTCTAACCATGGATCTGAGTGCAGCACTTCAGCTGGGGTCTAACCATGGATCTGAGTGCTGTACTCCAGCTAGGGTCTAACCATGGATTTGAATGCAGTACTTCAGCTGTAGTCTAAACATGGATCTGAATGCAGTACTCCAGCTGAGATCTAACCATGGATCTGTGTGCAGTAGTTCACCTGGGATCTAACCATGGAACTGAATGCAGTACTCCTTCTGAAATCTAACCATTGATATGAGTGCAGTACTCCAGCTAGGGTCTAACCATGGATCTGAGTGCAGTACTCCAGCTGAGATTTAACCATGGATCTGAGTGCAGTACTCCAGCTGGTGTCTAACCATGGATTTGAGTGCAGGACTCCAGCTGGCCTCTAAACATTGATCTGAGAGCAGTTCTCCAGCTGGGGTCTAACCATGTATCTGAGTGCAGTACTCCAGTTAGGTTCTAACCATGGATCTGAGTGCAGTACTCCAGCTGGTGTCTAAACATGGATCTGAATGCAGTACTCCAGCTAGGGTCTAACCATGGATTTGAATGCAGTACTCCTGCTGAGGTCTAACCATGGATCTGAGTGCAGTACCCCAGCTGGGGTCTAACCATGGATTTGAGTGCTGGACTCCAGCTAGGCTCTAACCATGGATCTGAGTGCAGGAGTCCAGCTGGGTTCTAACCATGGATCTAAGCGCAGTACTCCAGCTGGGGTCCAACCATGCATCTGCGTGCAGTACCCCAGCTGGGGTCCAACCATTGTTTTGAGTGCAGGACTCCATCTGCGGTCTATCCATGGATCTGAGGGCCGTGCTCCAGCTGATATCTAACCCTGGATCTGAGTGCAGTACTGCAGCTGAGATCTAACTCTGGATCTGAATGCAGTATTCTTGCTAGGGTCTTACCATGGGTTTGAATGCAGTACTTCAGCTGTAGTCTAACCAAGAATCTGAATGCAGTACTCCAGCTGAGGTCCAACCATGCATCTGAGTGCAGTACTCCAGTTGGGGTCCAACCATGCATCTGAGTGCAGTGCTCCAGCTGGCGTCCAACCATGGATCGGAGTGCAGTACTCCAGCTGGGTTCTAACCATGGATCTGAGTGCAGTACTGCAGCTGGGGTCCATGCATGGATTTGAGTGCAGTACCCCAGCTGGGGTCCAACCATGGATCTGAGTGCAGTACTCCAGCTGGGGTCTAACCATGGATCTGAATGCAGTATTCCAGCTCGGGTGTAACCATGGATCTGAGTACTGTACTCCAGCTGAGGTCTAACCATAGATCTGAGAGCAGTATTCCTGCTGAGGTCTAACCATGTTTCTGAGTGCAGTACTACAGCTGGGGTCTAACCATGGATCTGAGTGCTGCACTTTAGCTGTGGTCTAACCATGGATCTGAGTGCTGTACTCCAGCTAAGGTCTAACCATTGATCTGAGAGCAGTATTCCAGCTGGGGTCTAACCATGGATCTGAGTGCAGTACTCCAGCTGGGGTTTAACCATGGATGTGAGTGCAGTACTCCAGCTTGGGCCTAACCATGGATCTGAATGCAGTACTCCAGCTGAGGTCTAACCATGGATCTGTGTGCAGTACCCCAGCTCAGGTCTTACCATGGATTTGAGTGCAGGAGTCCAGCTGGGCTCTAACCATGGATCTGAGTGCAGGACTCCAGCTGGGTTCTAACCATGGATCTGAATGCAGTACTGCCACTGGGGTCCAACCATATATCTGCGTGCAGTACCCCAGCTGGGGTCAAACCATGGATCTAAGTGCAGTACTCCAGCTGGGATCTAACCATGGATCTGAATGCAGTATTCCAGCTGGGGTCTAACCATGGATCTGAATGCAGTATTCCAGCTGCGTTCTAACCATGTACCTGAATGCAGTATTGCAGCTGCGGTCTAACCGTGGATCTGAGTGCAGTACTCCAGCTGAGACTTAACCATGGATCTGAGTGCAGTACACCAGCTGGGGTCTAACCATGGATTTGAGTGCAGGACTCCAGCTGGCCTCTAAACATTGATCTGAGAGCAGTTCTCCAGCTGGGGTCTTACCATGTATCTGAGTGCAGTACTCCAGCTAGGGTCTAACCATGGATCTGAGTGCAGTACTCCAGCTGGTGTCTAACCATGGATCTGAGTGCAGTATTCCAGCTAGGGTCTAACCATGGATTTGAATGCAGTACTTGAGCTGTAGTCTAACCATGGATCTGAATGCAGTACTCCAGCTGAGGTCTAACCATGGATCTGTGTGCAGTACCCCAGCTCAGGTCTTACCATGGATTTGAGTGCAGGAGTCCAGCTGGGCTCTAACCATGGATCTGAGTGCAGGACTCCAGCTGGGTTCTAACCATGGATCTGAATGCAGTACTGCCACTGGGGTCCAACCATATATCTGCGTGCAGTACCCCAGCTGGGGTCAAACCATGGATCTAAGTGCAGTACTCCAGCTGGGATCTAACCATGGATCTGAATGCAGTATTCCAGCTGGGGTCTAACCATGGATCTGAATGCAGTATTCCAGCTGCGTTCTAACCATGTACCTGAATGCAGTATTGCAGCTGCGGTCTAACCGTGGATCTGAGTGCAGTACTCCAGCTGAGACTTAACCATGGATCTGAGTGCAGTACACCAGCTGGGGTCTAACCATGGATTTGAGTGCAGGACTCCAGCTGGCCTCTAAACATTGATCTGAGAGCAGTTCTCCAGCTGGGGTCTTACCATGTATCTGAGTGCAGTACTCCAGCTAGGGTCTAACCATGGATCTGAGTGCAGTACTCCAGCTGGTGTCTAACCATGGATCTGAGTGCAGTATTCCAGCTAGGGTCTAACCATGGATTTGAATGCAGTACTTGAGCTGTAGTCTAACCATGGATCTGAATGCAGTACTCCAGCTGAGGTCTAACCATGGATCTGTGTGCAGTACCCCAGCTCAGGTCTTACCATGGATTTGAGTGCAGGAGTCCAGCTGGGCTCTAACCATGGATCTGAGTGCAGGACTCCAGCTGGGTTCTAACCATGGATCTGAATGCAGTACTGCCACTGGGGTCCAACCATATATCTGCGTGCAGTACCCCAGCTGGGGTCAAACCATGGATCTAAGTGCAGTACTCCAGCTGGGATCTAACCATGGATCTGAATGCAGTATTCCAGCTGGCGTCTAACCATGGATCTGAATGCAGTATTCCAGCTGCGTTCTAACCATGTACCTGAATGCAGTATTGCAGCTGCGGTCTAACCGTGGATCTGAGTGCAGTACTCCAGCTGAGACTTAACCATGGATCTGAGTGCAGTACACCAGCTGGGGTCTAACCATGGATTTGAGTGCAGGACTCCAGCTGGCCTCTAAACATTGATCTGAGAGCAGTTCTCCAGCTGGGGTCTTACCATGTATCTGAGTGCAGTACTCCAGCTAGGGTCTAACCATGGATCTGAGTGCAGTACTCCAGCTGGTGTCTAACCATGGATCTGAGTGCAGTATTCCAGCTAGGGTCTAACCATGGATTTGAATGCAGTACTTGAGCTGTAGTCTAACCATGGATCTGAATGCAGTCCTCCTGCTGAGGTCTAACCATGGATCTGAGTGCAGTACTCCAGCTGGGTTCTAACCATGGATCTGAGTGCAGTGCTCCAGCTGGGGTCCAACCATGTATCTGCGTGCAGTACCCCAGCTGGGGTCCAACCATTGTTTTGAGTGCAGGACTCCATCTGGGGTCTATCCATGGATCTGAGGGCCGTGCTCCAGCTGAGATCTACCCTTGGATCTGAGTGCAGTCCTGCAGTTGAGATCTAACCCTGGATCTGAATGCAGTATTCTTGCTAGGGTCTAACCATGGGTTTGAATGCAGTACTTCAGCTGTAGTCTAACCAAGAATCTGAATGCAGTACTCCAGCTGAGTTCTAAACATGGATCTGAGTGCAGTACTCCAGCTGGGGTCCAACCATGCATCTGAGTGCAGTACTCCAGCTGGCGTCCAACCATGGATCTGAGCACAGTACTCCAGCTGGGTTCTAACCATGGATCTGAGTGCAGTACTGCAGCTGGGATCCATCCATGGATTTGCGTGCTGTACCCCAGCTGGGGTCCAACCATGGATCTGAGTGCAGTACTCCAGCTGGGGTCTAACCATGGATCTGAATGCAGTATTCCAGCTGGGATCTGACCATGGATCTGAGTGCAGCACTTCAGCTGGGGTCTAACCATGGATCTGAGTACTGTACTCCAGCTGAGGTCTAACCATAGATCTGAGAGCAGTATTCCTGCTGAGGTCTAACCATGTTTCTGAGTGCAGTACTCCAGCTGGGGTCTAACCATGGATCTGAGTGCAGCACTTTAGCTGTGGTGTAACCATGGATCTAAGTGCAGTACTCCAGCTGGCATCTAACCATGGATCTGAATGCAGTATTCCAGCTGCGGTCTAACCATGTACCTGAATGCAGTATTGCAGCTGCGGTCTAACCGTGGATCTGAGTGCACTATTCCAGCTGAGGTCTGATCTGGGATCTGAATGCAATACTCCAGCTGAAGTCTTGCCATGGATCTGAGTGCAGTACTCCAGCTGGGGTCTAACCATGGATCTGAGTGCAGCACTTCAGCTGGGGTCTAACCATGGATCTGAGTGCTGTACTCCAGCTAGGGTCTAACCATGGATTTGAATGCAGTACTTCAGCTGTAGTCTAAACATGGATCTGAATGCAGTACTCCAGCTGAGATCTAACCATGGATCTGTGTGCAGTAGTTCACCTGGGGTCTAACCATGGATTTGAGTGCAGGACTCCAGCTGGCCTCTTAACATTGATCTGAGAGCAGTTCTCCAGCTGGGGTCTGACCATGTATCTGAGTGCAGTACTCCAGTTAGGGTCTAACCATGGATCTGAGTGCAGTACTCCAGCTGGTGTCTAACCATGTATCTGAGTGCAGTACTCCAGCTAGGGTCTAACCATGGATTTGAATGCAGTACTTGAGCTGTAGTCTAACCATGGATCTGAATGCAGTACTCCTGCTGAGGTCTAACCATGGATCTGAGTGCAGTACTCCAGCTGGGGTCTAACCATGGATTTGAGTGCTGGACTCCAGCTAGGCTCTAACCATGGATTTGAGTGCAGTACTCCAGCTGGGGTCTAACCATGGATGTGAGTGCTGGACTCCAGCTAGGCTCTAACTATGGATCTGAGGGCCGTGCTCCAGCTGATATCTAACCGTGGATCTGAGTGCAGTATTGCAGCTGAGATCTAACCCTGGATCTGAATGCAGTATTCTTGCTAGGGTCTAACCATGGGTTTGAATGCAGTACTTCAGCTGTAGTCTAACCAAGAATCTGAATGCAGTGGTCCAGCTGAGGTCTAACCATGCATCTGAGTGCAGTACTCCAGCTGGGGTCCAACCATGCATCTGAGTGCAGTACTCCAGCTGGCGTCCAACCATGGATTGGAGTGCAGTACTCCAGCTGGGTTCTAACCGTGGATCTGAGTGCAGTACTGCAGCTGGTGTCCATCCATGGATTTGAGTCCAGTACCCCAGCTGGGGTCCAACCATGGATCTGAATGCAGTACTCCAGCTGGGGTCTAACCATGGATCTGAATGCAGTATTCCAGCTCGGGTGTAACCATGGATCTGAGTACTGTACTGCAGCTGTGGTCTAACCATAGATCTGAGAGCAGTATTCCTGCTGAGGTCTAACCATGGTTCTGAGTGCAGTACTCCTGCTGGGGTCTAACCATGGATCTTAGTGCAGCACTTCAGCCGTGGTCTAATCATGGATCTGAGTGCAGTACTCCGCTGGGGTCTATCCATGGATTCTGAGTGCAGTACTCCAGCTGAGATCTAACCATGGATCTGAGTGCAGTACTCCAGCTGAGATCCAACCATTGATCTGAGTGCAGTACTCCAGCTGAGATCCAACCATGGATCTGAGTGAAGTACTCCAGCTGAGATTTAACCATGGATCTGAGTGCAGTGCTCCAGCTGAGTTCTAACCATGGATCTGAGTGCAGTACTGCAGCTGAGATCTAACGCTGGATCTGAATGCAGTACTCTTGCTAGGGTCTAACCATGGATCTGAGTGTAGCATGCCAGCTGGAGTCTAACCATGGATCTGGGTGCAGTATTCCATCTAGGGTCTAACCATGGGTTTGAGTGCAGTACTTCAGCTGTAGTCTAACCAAGGATCTGAATGCAGTGCTCCAGCTGAGGTCTAACCATGGATCTGAGTGCAGTACTGCAGCTGGGGTCCAACCATGGATCTGAGTGCAGTACTCCAGCTGGCGTGCAACCATGTATCTGCGTGCAGTACTCCAGCTGGGGTCTAACCGTGGATCTGAATGCAGCACTGCAGCTGGGGTCTAACCATGGATCTGAGTGCAGTACTCCAGCTGGGGTCTAACCATGGATCTGAGTGCAGTACTCCATCTAGGGTCTATCCATGGATCTGAGTGCAGTACTCCAGCTGGGGTTTAACCATGGATCTGAGTGCAGTACTCCAGCTAGGGTCTAACCATGGATTTGAATGCAGTACTTCAGCTGTAGTCTAAAAATGGATCTGAATGCAGTACTCCAGCTGAGATCTAACCATGGATCTGTGTGCAGTAGTTCACCTGGGATCTAACCATGGAACTGAATGCAGTACTCTTGCTGAGATCTAACCATTGATATGAGTGCAGTACTCCAGCTAGGGTCAGACCATGGATCTGAGTGCAGTACTCCAGCTGAGATTTAACCATGGATCTGAGTGCAGTACTCCAGCTGGGCTCTAACCATGGATTTGAGTGCAGTACTCCAGCTGGCCTCTAAACATTGATCTGAGAGCAGTTCTCCAGCTGGGGTCTAACCATGGATCTGCGTGCAGTACCCCAGCTGAGGTCCAACCATGGATCTTAGTGCAGCACTTCAGCTGTGGTCTAATCATGGATCTGAGTGCTGTACTCCAGCTGAGGTCAAACCATGGATCTGAATGCAGTATTCCAGCTGCCGTCTAACCATGTACCTGAATGCAGTATTCCAGCTGGGGTCTAACCGTGGATCTGAGTGCAGTATTGCAGCTGAGGTCTTATCTGGGATCTGAATGCAGTACTCCAGCTGAAGTCTAACCATAGATCTGAGTGCAGTACTCCAGCTGGGGTCTAACCATGGATCTGAGTGCAGCACTTCAGCTGGGGTCTAACCATGGATCTGAGTGCTGTACTCCAGCTGCGGTCTAACCATAGATCTGAGAGCAGTATTCCAGCTGGTGTCTAACCATGGATCTGAGTGCGTTAACCCAGCTGGGGTCTAACCATGGATCTGAGTGCAGGACTCCAGCTGGGTCCTAACCATGGATCTGAGTGCAGGACTCCAGCTGGGCTCTAACCATGGATCTGAATGCAGTATTCCTGCTGGGGTCTGACCATGGATCTGAATGCAGCATTCCAGCTGGGGTCTAACCGTGGATCTGAGTGCAGTATTCCAGCTGAGGTGTAATCAGGGAGCTGAATGCAGTACTCCATCTGAGGTCTAACCATGGATCTGAGTGCAGCACTTCAGCTGGGGTTTAGCCATGGATCTGAGTACTGTACTCCAGCTGTGGTCTAACCATAGATCTGAGAGCAGTATTCCTGCTGAGGTCTAACCACGGTTCTGAGTGCAGTACTCCAGCTGGGGTCGAACCATGGATCTTAGTGCAGCACTTCAGCTGTGGTCTAATCATGGATCTGAGTGCTGTATTCCAGCTGAGGTCGAACCATAGATCTGAGAGCAGTATTGCAGCTGGGGTCTAACCATGGATCTGAGTGCAGTACTCCGCTGGGGTCCAACCATGGATCTTAGTGCAGCACTTCAGCTGTGGTCTTATCATGGATCTGAGTGCTGTACTCCAGCTGAGGTCGAACCATTGTTTTGAGTGCAGGACTCCATCTGGGGTCTATCCATGGATCTGAGGGCCGTGCTCCAGCTGAGATCTACCCTTGGATCTGAGTGCAGTACTGCAGTTGAGATCTAACCCTGGATCTGAATGCAGTATTCTTGCTAGGGTCTAACCATGGGTTTGAATGCAGTACTTCAGCTGTAGTCTAACCAAGAATATGAATGCAGTACTCCAGCTGAGGTCCAACCATGCATCTGAGTGCAGTACTCCAGCTGGGGTCCAACCATGCATCTGAGTGCAGTACTCCAGCTGGCGTCCAACCATGGATCTGAGCGCAGTACTCCAGCTGGGTTCTAACCATGGATCTGAGTGCAGTACTGCAGCTGGGATCCATCCATGGATTTGAGTTCAGTACCCCAGCTGGGGGTCCAACCATGGATCTGAGTGCAGTACTCCAGCTGGGGTCTAACCATGGATCTGAATGCAGTATTCCAGCTGGGGTCTGACCATGGATCTGAGTGCAGCACTTCAGCTGGGGTCTAACCATGGATCTGAGTACTGTACTCCAGCTGAGGTCTAACCATAGATCTGAGAGCAGTATTCCTGCTGAGGTCTAACCATGTTTCTGAGTGCAGTACTCCAGCTGGGGTCTAACCATGGATCTGAGTGCAGCACTTTAGCTGTGGTGTAACCATGGATTTGAGTCCAGTACCCCAGCTGGGGTCCAACCATGGATCTGAATGCAGTACTCCAGCTGGGGTCTAACCATGGATCTGAATGCAGTATTCCAGCTCGGGTGTAACCATGGATCTGAGTACTGTACTGCAGCTGTGGTCTAACCATAGATCTGAGAGCAGTATTCCTGCTGAGGTCTAACCATGGTTCTGAGTGCAGTACTCCTGCTGGGGTCTAACCATGGATCTTAGTGCAGCACTTCAGCCGTGGTCTAATCATGGATCTGAGTGCAGTACTCCGCTGGGGTCTATCCATGGATTCTGAGTGCAGTACTCCAGCTGAGATCTAACCATGGATCTGAGTGCAGTACTCCAGCTGAGATCCAACCATTGATCTGAGTGCAGTACTCCAGCTGAGATCCAACCATGGATCTGAGTGAAGTACTCCAGCTGAGATTTAACCATGGATCTGAGTGCAGTGCTCCAGCTGAGTTCTAACCATGGATCTGAGTGCAGTACTGCAGCTGAGATCTAACGCTGGATCTGAATGCAGTACTCTTGCTAGGGTCTAACCATGGATCTGAGTGTAGCATGCCAGCTGGAGTCTAACCATGGATCTGGGTGCAGTATTCCATCTAGGGTCTAACCATGGGTTTGAGTGCAGTACTTCAGCTGTAGTCTAACCAAGGATCTGAATGCAGTGCTCCAGCTGAGGTCTAACCATGGATCTGAGTGCAGTACTGCAGCTGGGGTCCAACCATGGATCTGAGTGCAGTACTCCAGCTGGCGTGCAACCATGTATCTGCGTGCAGTACTCCAGCTGGGGTCTAACCGTGGATCTGAATGCAGCACTGCAGCTGGGGTCTAACCATGGATCTGAGTGCAGTACTCCAGCTGGGGTCTAACCATGGATCTGAGTGCAGTACTCCATCTAGGGTCTATCCATGGATCTGAGTGCAGTACTCCAGCTGGGGTTTAACCATGGATCTGAGTGCAGTACTCCAGCTAGGGTCTAACCATGGATTTGAATGCAGTACTTCAGCTGTAGTCTAAAAATGGATCTGAATGCAGTACTCCAGCTGAGATCTAACCATGGATCTGTGTGCAGTAGTTCACCTGGGATCTAACCATGGAACTGAATGCAGTACTCTTGCTGAGATCTAACCATTGATATGAGTGCAGTACTCCAGCTAGGGTCAGACCATGGATCTGAGTGCAGTACTCCAGCTGAGATTTAACCATGGATCTGAGTGCAGTACTCCAGCTGGGCTCTAACCATGGATTTGAGTGCAGTACTCCAGCTGGCCTCTAAACATTGATCTGAGAGCAGTTCTCCAGCTGGGGTCTAACCATGGATCTGCGTGCAGTACCCCAGCTGAGGTCCAACCATGGATCTTAGTGCAGCACTTCAGCTGTGGTCTAATCATGGATCTGAGTGCTGTACTCCAGCTGAGGTCAAACCATGGATCTGAATGCAGTATTCCAGCTGCCGTCTAACCATGTACCTGAATGCAGTATTCCAGCTGGGGTCTAACCGTGGATCTGAGTGCAGTATTGCAGCTGAGGTCTTATCTGGGATCTGAATGCAGTACTCCAGCTGAAGTCTAACCATAGATCTGAGTGCAGTACTCCAGCTGGGGTCTAACCATGGATCTGAGTGCAGCACTTCAGCTGGGGTCTAACCATGGATCTGAGTGCTGTACTCCAGCTGCGGTCTAACCATAGATCTGAGAGCAGTATTCCAGCTGGTGTCTAACCATGGATCTGAGTGCGTTAACCCAGCTGGGGTCTAACCATGGATCTGAGTGCAGGACTCCAGCTGGGTCCTAACCATGGATCTGAGTGCAGGACTCCAGCTGGGCTCTAACCATGGATCTGAATGCAGTATTCCTGCTGGGGTCTGACCATGGATCTGAATGCAGCATTCCAGCTGGGGTCTAACCGTGGATCTGAGTGCAGTATTCCAGCTGAGGTGTAATCAGGGAGCTGAATGCAGTACTCCATCTGAGGTCTAACCATGGATCTGAGTGCAGCACTTCAGCTGGGGTTTAGCCATGGATCTGAGTACTGTACTCCAGCTGTGGTCTAACCATAGATCTGAGAGCAGTATTCCTGCTGAGGTCTAACCACGGTTCTGAGTGCAGTACTCCAGCTGGGGTCGAACCATGGATCTTAGTGCAGCACTTCAGCTGTGGTCTAATCATGGATCTGAGTGCTGTATTCCAGCTGAGGTCGAACCATAGATCTGAGAGCAGTATTGCAGCTGGGGTCTAACCATGGATCTGAGTGCAGTACTCCGCTGGGGTCTAACCATGGATTCTGAGTGCAGTACTCCAGCTGAGATTTAACCATGGATCTGAGTGCAGTACTCCAGCTGAGATCGAACCATGGATCTGAGTGCAGTACGCCAACTGGGGACTATCCAAGGATCTGAGTGCAGTGCTCCAGCTGAGATCTAACCGTGGATCTGAGTGCAGTACTGCAGCTGAGATCTAACGCTGGATGTGAATGCATTACTCTTGCTAGGGTCTAACGATGGATCTGAGTGTAGCATGCCAGCTGGAGTGTAACCATGGATCTGAGTGCAGTATTCCAGCTGGGGTCTAACCATGGATCTGAATGCAGTACTCCAGCTGAGATTTAACCATGGATCTGAGTGCAGTACTCCAGCTGAGATCTAACCATGGATCTGAGTGCAGTACTCCAGCTGAGATCTAACCATGGATCTGAGTGCAGTACACCAACTGTGGTCTATCCATGGATCTGAGTGCTGTACTCCAGCTATGGTCTAACCATGGGTTTGAATGCAGTACTTCAGCTGTAGTCTAACCACGGATCTGAATGCATTACTCCAGCTGACGTCTAACCATTTATATGAGTGCAGTACTCCAGCTAGGGTCAGACCATGGATCTGAGTGCAGTACTCCAGCTGAGATTTAACCATGGATTTGAGTCCAGTACCCCAGCTGGGGTCCAACCATGGATCTGAATGCAGTACTCCAGCTGGGGTCTAACCATGGATCTGAGAGCAGTATTCCTGCTGAGGTCTAACCATGGATCTGAATGCAGTATTCCAGCTGGGATCTGACCATGGATCTGAGTGCAGCACTTCAGCTGGGGTCTAACCATGGATCTGAGTACTGTACTCCAGCTGAGGTCTAACCATAGATCTGAGAGCAGTATTCCTGCTGAGGTCTAACCATGTTTCTGAGTGCAGTACTCCAGCTGGGGTCTAACCATGGATCTGAGTGCAGCACTTTAGCTGTGGTGTAACCATGGATCTAAGTGCAGTACTCCAGCTGGCATCTAACCATGGATCTGAATGCAGTATTCCAGCTGCGGTCTAACCATGTACCTGAATGCAGTATTGCAGCTGCGGTCTAACCGTGGATCTGAGTGCACTATTCCAGCTGAGGTCTGATCTGGGATCTGAATGCAATACTCCAGCTGAAGTCTTGCCATGGATCTGAGTGCAGTACTCCAGCTGGGGTCTAACCATGGATCTGAATGCAGCACTTCAGCTGGGGTCTAACCATGGATCTGAGTGCTGTACTCCAGCTAGGGTCTAACCATGGATTTGAATGCAGTACTTCAGCTGTAGTCTAAACATGGATCTGAATGCAGTACTCCAGCTGAGATCTAACCATGGATCTGTGTGCAGTAGTTCACCTGGGGTCTAACCATGGATTTGAGTGCAGGACTCCAGCTGGCCTCTTAACATTGATCTGAGAGCAGTTCTCCAGCTGGGGTCTGACCATGTATCTGAGTGCAGTACTCCAGTTAGGGTCTAACCATGGATCTGAGTGCAGTACTCCAGCTGGTGTCTAACCATGTATCTGAGTGCAGTACTCCAGCTAGGGTCTAACCATGGATTTGAATGCAGTACTTGAGCTGTAGTCTAACCATGGATCTGAATGCAGTACTCCTGCTGAGGTCTAACCATGGATCTGAGTGCAGTACTCCAGCTGGGGTCTAACCATGGATTTGAGTGCTGGACTCCAGCTAGGCTCTAACCATGGATCTGAGTGCAGTACTCCAGCTGGGGTCTAACCATGGATGTGAGTGCTGGACTCCAGCTAGGCTCTAACTATGGATCTGAGGGCCGTGCTCCAGCTGATATCTAACCGTGGATCTGAGTGCAGTATTGCAGCTGAGATCTAACCCTGGATCTGAATGCAGTATTCTTGCTAGGGTCTAACCATGGGTTTGAATGCAGTACTTCAGCTGTAGTCTAACCAAGAATCTGAATGCAGTGGTCCAGCTGAGGTCTAACCATGCATCTGAGTGCAGTACTCCAGCTGGGGTCCAACCATGCATCTGAGTGCAGTACTCCAGCTGGCGTCCAACCATGGATTGGAGTGCAGTACTCCAGCTGGGTTCTAACCGTGGATCTGAGTGCAGTACTGCAGCTGGTGTCCATCCATGGATTTGAGTCCAGTACCCCAGCTGGGGTCCAACCATGGATCTGAATGCAGTACTCCAGCTGGGGTCTAACCATGGATCTGAATGCAGTATTCCAGCTCGGGTGTAACCATGGATCTGAGTACTGTACTGCAGCTGTGGTCTAACCATAGATCTGAGAGCAGTATTCCTGCTGAGGTCTAACCATGGTTCTGAGTGCAGTACTCCTGCTGGGGTCTAACCATGGATCTTAGTGCAGCACTTCAGCCGTGGTCTAATCATGGATCTGAGTGCAGTACTCCGCTGGGGTCTATCCATGGATTCTGAGTGCAGTACTCCAGCTGAGATCTAACCATGGATCTGAGTGCAGTACTCCAGCTGAGATCCAACCATTGATCTGAGTGCAGTACTCCAGCTGAGATCCAACCATGGATCTGAGTGAAGTACTCCAGCTGAGATTTAACCATGGATCTGAGTGCAGTGCTCCAGCTGAGTTCTAACCATGGATCTGAGTGCAGTACTGCAGCTGAGATCTAACGCTGGATCTGAATGCAGTACTCTTGCTAGGGTCTAACCATGGATCTGAGTGTAGCATGCCAGCTGGAGTCTAACCATGGATCTGGGTGCAGTATTCCATCTAGGGTCTAACCATGGGTTTGAGTGCAGTACTTCAGCTGTAGTCTAACCAAGGATCTGAATGCAGTGCTCCAGCTGAGGTCTAACCATGGATCTGAGTGCAGTACTGCAGCTGGGGTCCAACCATGGATCTGAGTGCAGTACTCCAGCTGGCGTGCAACCATGTATCTGCGTGCAGTACTCCAGCTGGGGTCTAACCGTGGATCTGAATGCAGCACTGCAGCTGGGGTCTAACCATGGATCTGAGTGCAGTACTCCAGCTGGGGTCTAACCATGGATCTGAGTGCAGTACTCCATCTAGGGTCTATCCATGGATCTGAGTGCAGTACTCCAGCTGGGGTTTAACCATGGATCTGAGTGCAGTACTCCAGCTAGGGTCTAACCATGGATTTGAATGCAGTACTTCAGCTGTAGTCTAAAAATGGATCTGAATGCAGTACTCCAGCTGAGATCTAACCATGGATCTGTGTGCAGTAGTTCACCTGGGATCTAACCATGGAACTGAATGCAGTACTCTTGCTGAGATCTAACCATTGATATGAGTGCAGTACTCCAGCTAGGGTCAGACCATGGATCTGAGTGCAGTACTCCAGCTGAGATTTAACCATGGATCTGAGTGCAGTACTCCAGCTGGGCTCTAACCATGGATTTGAGTGCAGTACTCCAGCTGGCCTCTAAACATTGATCTGAGAGCAGTTCTCCAGCTGGGGTCTAACCATGGATCTGCGTGCAGTACCCCAGCTGAGGTCCAACCATGGATCTTAGTGCAGCACTTCAGCTGTGGTCTAATCATGGATCTGAGTGCTGTACTCCAGCTGAGGTCAAAGCATGGATCTGAATGCAGTATTCCAGCTGCCGTCTAACCATGTACCTGAATGCAGTATTCCAGCTGGGGTCTAACCGTGGATCTGAGTGCAGTATTGCAGCTGAGGTCTTATCTGGGATCTGAATGCAGTACTCCAGCTGAAGTCTAACCATAGATCTGAGTGCAGTACTCCAGCTGGGGTCTAACCATGGATCTGAGTGCAGCACTTCAGCTGGGGTCTAACCATGGATCTGAGTGCTGTACTCCAGCTGCGGTCTAACCATAGATCTGAGAGCAGTATTCCAGCTGGTGTCTAACCATGGATCTGAGTGCGTTAACCCAGCTGGGGTCTAACCATGGATCTGAGTGCAGGACTCCAGCTGGGTCCTAACCATGGATCTGAGTGCAGGACTCCAGCTGGGCTCTAACCATGGATCTGAATGCAGTATTCCTGCTGGGGTCTGACCATGGATCTGAATGCAGCATTCCAGCTGGGGTCTAACCGTGGATCTGAGTGCAGTATTCCAGCTGAGGTGTAATCAGGGAGCTGAATGCAGTACTCCATCTGAGGTCTAACCATGGATCTGAGTGCAGCACTTCAGCTGGGGTTTAGCCATGGATCTGAGTACTGTACTCCAGCTGTGGTCTAACCATAGATCTGAGAGCAGTATTCCTGCTGAGGTCTAACCACGGTTCTGAGTGCAGTACTCCAGCTGGGGTCGAACCATGGATCTTAGTGCAGCACTTCAGCTGTGGTCTAATCATGGATCTGAGTGCTGTATTCCAGCTGAGGTCGAACCATAGATCTGAGAGCAGTATTGCAGCTGGGGTCTAACCATGGATCTGAGTGCAGTACTCCGCTGGGGTCCAACCATGGATCTTAGTGCAGCACTTCAGCTGTGGTCTTATCATGGATCTGAGTGCTGTACTCCAGCTGAGGTCGAACCATTGTTTTGAGTGCAGGACTCCATCTGGGGTCTATCCATGGATCTGAGGGCCGTGCTCCAGCTGAGATCTACCCTTGGATCTGAGTGCAGTACTGCAGTTGAGATCTAACCCTGGATCTGAATGCAGTATTCTTGCTAGGGTCTAACCATGGGTTTGAATGCAGTACTTCAGCTGTAGTCTAACCAAGAATATGAATGCAGTACTCCAGCTGAGGTCCAACCATGCATCTGAGTGCAGTACTCCAGCTGGGGTCCAACCATGCATCTGAGTGCAGTACTCCAGCTGGCGTCCAACCATGGATCTGAGCGCAGTACTCCAGCTGGGTTCTAACCATGGATCTGAGTGCAGTACTGCAGCTGGGATCCATCCATGGATTTGAGTTCAGTACCCCAGCTGGGGGTCCAACCATGGATCTGAGTGCAGTACTCCAGCTGGGGTCTAACCATGGATCTGAATGCAGTATTCCAGCTGGGGTCTGACCATGGATCTGAGTGCAGCACTTCAGCTGGGGTCTAACCATGGATCTGAGTACTGTACTCCAGCTGAGGTCTAACCATAGATCTGAGAGCAGTATTCCTGCTGAGGTCTAACCATGTTTCTGAGTGCAGTACTCCAGCTGGGGTCTAACCATGGATCTGAGTGCAGCACTTTAGCTGTGGTGTAACCATGGATTTGAGTCCAGTACCCCAGCTGGGGTCCAACCATGGATCTGAATGCAGTACTCCAGCTGGGTCTAACCATGGATCTGAATGCAGTATTCCAGCTCGGGTGTAACCATGGATCTGAGTACTGTACTGCAGCTGTGGTCTAACCATAGATCTGAGAGCAGTATTCCTGCTGAGGTCTAACCATGGTTCTGAGTGCAGTACTCCTGCTGGGGTCTAACCATGGATCTTAGTGCAGCACTTCAGCCGTGGTCTAATCATGGATCTGAGTGCAGTACTCCGCTGGGGTCTATCCATGGATTCTGAGTGCAGTACTCCAGCTGAGATCTAACCATGGATCTGAGTGCAGTACTCCAGCTGAGATCCAACCATTGATCTGAGTGCAGTACTCCAGCTGAGATCCAACCATGGATCTGAGTGAAGTACTCCAGCTGAGATTTAACCATGGATCTGAGTGCAGTGCTCCAGCTGAGTTCTAACCATGGATCTGAGTGCAGTACTGCAGCTGAGATCTAACGCTGGATCTGAATGCAGTACTCTTGCTAGGGTCTAACCATGGATCTGAGTGTAGCATGCCAGCTGGAGTCTAACCATGGATCTGGGTGCAGTATTCCATCTAGGGTCTAACCATGGGTTTGAGTGCAGTACTTCAGCTGTAGTCTAACCAAGGATCTGAATGCAGTGCTCCAGCTGAGGTCTAACCATGGATCTGAGTGCAGTACTGCAGCTGGGGTCCAACCATGGATCTGAGTGCAGTACTCCAGCTGGCGTGCAACCATGTATCTGCGTGCAGTACTCCAGCTGGGGTCTAACCGTGGATCTGAATGCAGCACTGCAGCTGGGGTCTAACCATGGATCTGAGTGCAGTACTCCAGCTGGGGTCTAACCATGGATCTGAGTGCAGTACTCCATCTAGGGTCTATCCATGGATCTGAGTGCAGTACTCCAGCTGGGGTTTAACCATGGATCTGAGTGCAGTACTCCAGCTAGGGTCTAACCATGGATTTGAATGCAGTACTTCAGCTGTAGTCTAAAAATGGATCTGAATGCAGTACTCCAGCTGAGATCTAACCATGGATCTGTGTGCAGTAGTTCACCTGGGATCTAACCATGGAACTGAATGCAGTACTCTTGCTGAGATCTAACCATTGATATGAGTGCAGTACTCCAGCTAGGGTCAGACCATGGATCTGAGTGCAGTACTCCAGCTGAGATTTAACCATGGATCTGAGTGCAGTACTCCAGCTGGGCTCTAACCATGGATTTGAGTGCAGTACTCCAGCTGGCCTCTAAACATTGATCTGAGAGCAGTTCTCCAGCTGGGGTCTAACCATGGATCTGCGTGCAGTACCCCAGCTGAGGTCCAACCATGGATCTTAGTGCAGCACTTCAGCTGTGGTCTAATCATGGATCTGAGTGCTGTACTCCAGCTGAGGTCAAACCATGGATCTGAATGCAGTATTCCAGCTGCCGTCTAACCATGTACCTGAATGCAGTATTCCAGCTGGGGTCTAACCGTGGATCTGAGTGCAGTATTGCAGCTGAGGTCTTATCTGGGATCTGAATGCAGTACTCCAGCTGAAGTCTAACCATAGATCTGAGTGCAGTACTCCAGCTGGGGTCTAACCATGGATCTGAGTGCAGCACTTCAGCTGGGGTCTAACCATGGATCTGAGTGCTGTACTCCAGCTGCGGTCTAACCATAGATCTGAGAGCAGTATTCCAGCTGGTGTCTAACCATGGATCTGAGTGCGTTAACCCAGCTGGGGTCTAACCATGGATCTGAGTGCAGGACTCCAGCTGGGTCCTAACCATGGATCTGAGTGCAGGACTCCAGCTGGGCTCTAACCATGGATCTGAATGCAGTATTCCTGCTGGGGTCTGACCATGGATCTGAATGCAGCATTCCAGCTGGGGTCTAACCGTGGATCTGAGTGCAGTATTCCAGCTGAGGTGTAATCAGGGAGCTGAATGCAGTACTCCATCTGAGGTCTAACCATGGATCTGAGTGCAGCACTTCAGCTGGGGTTTAGCCATGGATCTGAGTACTGTACTCCAGCTGTGGTCTAACCATAGATCTGAGAGCAGTATTCCTGCTGAGGTCTAACCACGGTTCTGAGTGCAGTACTCCAGCTGGGGTCGAACCATGGATCTTAGTGCAGCACTTCAGCTGTGGTCTAATCATGGATCTGAGTGCTGTATTCCAGCTGAGGTCGAACCATAGATCTGAGAGCAGTATTGCAGCTGGGGTCTAACCATGGATCTGAGTGCAGTACTCCGCTGGGGTCTAACCATGGATTCTGAGTGCAGTACTCCAGCTGAGATTTAACCATGGATCTGAGTGCAGTACTCCAGCTGAGATCGAACCATGGATCTGAGTGCAGTACGCCAACTGGGGACTATCCAAGGATCTGAGTGCAGTGCTCCAGCTGAGATCTAACCGTGGATCTGCGTGCAGTACTGCAGCTGAGATCTAACGCTGGATGTGAATGCATTACTCTTGCTAGGGTCTAACGATGGATCTGAGTGTAGCATGCCAGCTGGAGTGTAACCATGGATCTGAGTGCAGTATTCCAGCTGGGGTCTAACCATGGATCTGAATGCAGTACTCCAGCTGAGATTTAACCATGGATCTGAGTGCAGTACTCCAGCTGAGATCTAACCATGGATCTGAGTGCAGTACTCCAGCTGAGATCTAACCATGGATCTGAGTGCAGTACACCAACTGTGGTCTATCCATGGATCTGAGTGCTGTACTCCAGCTATGGTCTAACCATGGGTTTGAATGCAGTACTTCAGCTGTAGTCTAACCACGGATCTGAATGCATTACTCCAGCTGACGTCTAACCATTTATATGAGTGCAGTACTCCAGCTAGGGTCAGACCATGGATCTGAGTGCAGTACTCCAGCTGAGATTTAACCATGGATCTGAGTGCAGTACTCCAGCTGGGGTCTAACCATGGATTTGAGTGCAGTACTCCAGCTGGCCTCTAAACATTGATCTGAGAGCAGTTCTCCAGCTGGGGTCAAACCATGGATCTGCGTGCAGTACCCCAGCTGAGGTCCAACCATGGATCTTAGTGCAGCACTTCAGCTGTGGTCTTATCATGGATCTGAGTGCTGTACTCCAGCTGAGGTCGAACCATTGTTTTGAGTGCAGGACTCCATCTGGGGTCTATCCATGGATCTGAGGGCCGTGCTCCAGCTGAGATCTACCCTTGGATCTGAGTGCAGTACTGCAGTTGAGATCTAACCCTGGATCTGAATGCAGTATTCTTGCTAGGGTCTAACCATGGGTTTGAATGCAGTACTTCAGCTGTAGTCTAACCAAGAATATGAATGCAGTACTCCAGCTGAGGTCCAACCATGCATCTGAGTGCAGTACTCCAGCTGGGGTCCAACCATGCATCTGAGTGCAGTACTCCAGCTGGCGTCCAACCATGGATCTGAGCGCAGTACTCCAGCTGGGTTCTAACCATGGATCTGAGTGCAGTACTGCAGCTGGGATCCATCCATGGATTTGAGTTCAGTACCCCAGCTGGGGGTCCAACCATGGATCTGAGTGCAGTACTCCAGCTGGGGTCTAACCATGGATCTGAATGCAGTATTCCAGCTGGGGTCTGACCATGGATCTGAGTGCAGCACTTCAGCTGGGGTCTAACCATGGATCTGAGTACTGTACTCCAGCTGAGGTCTAACCATAGATCTGAGAGCAGTATTCCTGCTGAGGTCTAACCATGTTTCTGAGTGCAGTACTCCAGCTGGGGTCTAACCATGGATCTGAGTGCAGCACTTTAGCTGTGGTGTAACCATGGATCTAAGTGCAGTACTCCAGCTGGGGTCTAACCATGGATTTGAGTGCAGGACTCCAGCTGGCCTCTAAACATTGATCTGAGAGCAGTTCTCCAGCTGGGGTCTAACCATGTATCTGAGTGCAGTACTCCAGTTAGGGTCTAACCATGGATCTGAGTGCAGTACTCCAGCTGGTGTCTAAACATGGATCTGAATGCAGTACTCCAGCTAGGGTCTAACCATGGATTTGAATGCAGTACTCCTGCTGAGGTCTAACCATGGATCTGAGTGCAGTACCCCCGCTGGGGTCTAACAATGGATTTGAGTGCTGGACTCCAGCTAGGCTCTAACCATGGATCTGAGTGCAGGACTCCAGCTGGGTTCTAACCATGGATCTAAGCGCAGTACTCCAGCTGGGGTCCAACCATGCATCTGCGTGCAGTACCCCAGCTGGGGTCCAACCATTGTTTTGAGTGCAGGACTCCATCTGTGGTCTATCCATGGATCTGAGGGCCGTGCTCCAGCTGATATCTATCCCTGGATCTGAGTGCAGTACTGCAGCTGAGATCTAACCCTGCATCTGAATGCAGTATTCTTGCTAGGGTCTTACCATGGGTTTGAATGCAGTACTTCAGCTGTAGTCTAACCAAGAATCTGAATGCAGTACTCCAGCTGAGGTCCAATCATGCATCTGAGTGCAGTACTCCAGTTGGGGTCCAACCATGCATCTGAGTGCAGTGCTCCAGCTGGCGTCCAACCATGGATCGGAGTGCAGTACTCCAGCTGGGTTCTAACCATGGATCTGAGTGCAGTACTGCAGCTGGGGTCCATGCATGGATTTGAGTGCAGTACCCCAGCTGGGGTCCAACCATGGATCTGAGTGCAGTACTCCAGCTGGGGTCTAACCATGGATCTGAATGCAGTATTCCAGCTCGGGTGTAACCATGGATCTGAGTACTGTACTCCAGCTGAGGTCTAACCATAGATCTGAGAGCAGTATTCCTGCTGAGGTCTAACCATGTTTCTGAGTGCAGTACTACAGCTGGGGTCTAACCATGGATCTGAGTGCTGCACTTTAGCTGTGGTCTAACCATGGATCTGAGTGCTGTACTCCAGCTAAGGTCTAACCATTGATCTGAGAGCAGTATTCCAGCTGGGGTCTAACCATGGATCTGAGTGCAGTACTCCAGCTGGGGTTTAACCATGGATGTGAGTGCAGTACTCCAGCTTGGGCCTAACCATGGATCTGAATGCAGTACTCCAGCTGAGGTCTAACCATGGATCTGTGTGCAGTACCCCAGCTCAGGTCTTACCATGGATTTGAGTGCAGGAGTCCAGCTGGGCTCTAACCATGGATCTGAGTGCAGGACTCCAGCTGGGTTCTAACCATGGATCTGAATGCAGTACTGCCACTGGGGTCCAACCATATATCTGCGTGCAGTACCCCAGCTGGGGTCAAACCATGGATCTAAGTGCAGTACTCCAGCTGGGATCTAACCATGGATCTGAATGCAGTATTCCAGCTGGGGTCTAACCATGGATCTGAATGCAGTATTCCAGCTGCGTTCTAACCATGTACCTGAATGCAGTATTGCAGCTGCGGTCTAACCGTGGATCTGAGTGCAGTACTCCAGCTGAGACTTAACCATGGATCTGAGTGCAGTACACCAGCTGGGGTCTAACCATGGATTTGAGTGCAGGACTCCAGCTGGCCTCTAAACATTGATCTGAGAGCAGTTCTCCAGCTGGGGTCTTACCATGTATCTGAGTGCAGTACTCCAGCTAGGGTCTAACCATGGATCTGAGTGCAGTACTCCAGCTGGTGTCTAACCATGGATCTGAGTGCAGTATTCCAGCTAGGGTCTAACCATGGATTTGAATGCAGTACTTGAGCTGTAGTCTAACCATGGATCTGAATGCAGTCCTCCTGCTGAGGTCTAACCATGGATCTGAGTGCAGTACTCCAGCTGGGTTCTAACCATGGATCTGAGTGCAGTGCTCCAGCTGGGGTCCAACCATGGATCTGCGTGCAGTACCCCAGCTGGGGTCCAACCATTGTTTTGAGTGCAGGACTCCATCTGGGGTCTATCCATGGATCTGAGGGCCGTGCTCCAGCTGAGATCTACCCTTGGATCTGAGTGCAGTCCTGCAGTTGAGATCTAACCCTGGATCTGAATGCAGTATTCTTGCTAGGGTCTAACCATGGGTTTGAATGCAGTACTTCAGCTGTAGTCTAACCAAGAATCTGAATGCAGTACTCCAGCTGAGTTCTAAACATGGATCTGAGTGCAGTACTCCAGCTGGGGTCCAACCATGCATCTGAGTGCAGTACTCCAGCTGGCGTCCAACCATGGATCTGAGCACAGTACTCCAGCTGGGTTCTAACCATGGATCTGAGTGCAGTACTGCAGCTGGGATCCATCCATGGATTTGCGTGCTGTACCCCAGCTGGGGTCCAACCATGGATCTGAGTGCAGTACTCCAGCTGGGGTCTAACCATGGATCTGAATGCAGTATTCCAGCTGGGGTCTGACCATGGATCTGAGTGCAGCACTTCAGCTGGGGTCTAACCATGTACCTGAATGCAGTATTCCAGCTGGGGTTTAACCATGGATCTGAATGCAGTATTCCAGCTGCGGTCTAACCATGTACCTGAATGCAGTATTCCAGCTGGGGTCTAACCGTGGATCTGAGTGCAGTATTCCAGCTGAGGTCTGATCTGGGATCTGAATGCAATACTCCAGCTGAAGTCTTACCATGGATCTGAGTGCAGTACTCTAGCTGGGGTCTAACCATGGATCTGAGTGCAGCACTTCAGCTGGGGTCTAACCATGGATCTGAATGCAGTACTTGAGCTGTTGTCTAAACATGGATCTGAATGCAGTACTCCAGCTGAGATCTAACCATGGATCTGTGTGCAGTGTAGTTCACCTGGGATTTAACCATGGAACTGAATGCAGTACTCCTTCTGAAATCTAACCATTGATATGAGTGCAGTACTCCAGCTAGGGTCTAACCATGGATCTGAGCGCAGTACTCCAGCTAGGGTCTAACCATGGATTTGAATGCAGTACTTGAACTGTAGTCTAACCATGGATCTGAATGCAGTACTCCTGCTGAGGTCTAACCATGGATCTGAGTGCAGTACCCCAGCTGGGGTCTAACCAGGGTTTTGAGTGCAGGACTCCAGCTGGGTTCTAACCATGGATCTGAGTGCAGTACTCCAGCTGGGGTCCAACCATGCATCTGCGTGCAGTACCCCAGCTGGGGTCCAACTATTGTTTTGAGTGCAGGACTCCATCTGTGGTCTATCCATGGATCTGAGGGCCGTGCTCCAGCTGAGATCTAACCGTGGATCTGAGTGTTGTACTGCAGCTGAGATCTAACCCTGGATCTGAATGCAGTATTCTTGCTAGGGTCTAACCATGGGTTTGAATGCAGTACTTAAGCTGTAGTCTAACCAAGAATATGAATGCAGTAGTCCAGCTGAAGTCTAACCATGGATCTGAGTGCAGTACTCCAGTTGGGGTCCAACCATGCATCTGAGTGCAGTACTCCAGCTGGCGTCCAACCATGGATCTGAGCACAGTACTCCAGCTGGGGTCTAACCATGGATCTGAATGCAGTATTCCAGCTGGGGTCTAACCATGGATCTGAATGCAGCACTTCAGCTGGGGTCTTACCATGGATCTGAGTACTGTACTCCAGCTGAGGTCTAACCATAGATCTGAGAGCAGTATTCCTGCTGAGGTCTAACCATGTTTCTGAGTGCAGTACTCCAGCTGGGGTCTAACCATGGATCTGAGTGCAGCACTTTAGCTGTGGTCTAACCATGGATCTGAGTGCTGTACTCCAGCTGAGGTCTAACCATAGATCTGAGAGCAGTATTCAGCTGGGGTCTAACCATGGATCTGAGTGCAGTACTCCAGCTGGGGTTTAACCATGGATCTGAGTGCAGTACTCCAGCTTGGGTCTAACCATGGATTTGAATGCAGTAATTCATCTGTAGTATAACCATGGATCTGAATGCAGTACTCCAGCTGAGGTCTAACCATGGATCTGTGTGCAGTACCCCAGCTCGGGTCTAACCATGGATTTGAGTGCAGGAGTCCAGCTGGTCTCTAACCATGGATCTGAGTGCAGGACTCCAGCTCGGTTCTAACCGTGGATCTGAGTGCAGTACTGCCACTGGGGTCGAACCATATATCTGCGTGCAGTACCCCAGCTGGGGTCAAACCATGGATCTAAGTGCAGTATTCCAGCTGGGATCTAACCATGGATCTGAATGCAGTATTCCAGCTGGGGTCTAACCATGGATCTGAATGCAGTATTCCAGCTGCGGTCTAACCATGTACCTGAATGCAGTATTCCAGCTGGGGTCTAACCGTGGATCTGAGTGCAGTATTCCAGCTGAGGTCTGATCTGGGATCTGAATGCAATACGCCAGCTGTGTTCTAACCATGGATCTGAGTGCAGTACTCCAGCTGGGGTCTAACCATGGATCTGAGTGCTGTACTCCAGCTGCGGTTTAACCATAGATCTGAGAGCAGTATTCCAGCTGGGGTCTAACCATGGATCTGAGTGCATTACCCCAGCTGGGGTCTAACCATGGATCTGAATGCAGGACTCCAGCTGGGCTCTAACCATGGATCTGAGTGCAGGACTCCAGCTGGGTTCTAACCATGGATCTGAGTGCAGGACTCCAGCTGGGCTCTAACCATGGATCTGAATGCAGTATTCCAGCTGGGGTCTGACCATGGATCTGAATGCAGTATTCCAGCTGGGGTCTAACCATGGATCTGAGTGCAGTATTCCAGCTGAGGTCTAATCAGGGAGCTGAATGCAGTACTCCAGCTGAGGTCTAACCATGGATCTGAGTGCAGTACTCCAGCTGGGGTCTATCCATGGATCTTAGTGCAGCACTTCAGCTGGGGTCTAACCATGGATCTGAGTTCTGTACTCCAGCTGCGTTCTAACCATAGATCTGAGAGCAGTATTCCTGCTGAGGTCTAACCATGGTTCTGAGTGCAGTACTCCAGCTGGGGTCTAACAATGGATCTTAGTGCAGTACTTCAGCTGTGGTCTAATCATGGATCTGAGTGCTGTACTCCAGCTGGGGTCTAACCGTGGATTTGAATGCAGTACTCCAGCTGAGATCTAACCCTGGATTTCAGTGTAGTTCTGTAGCTGGGCTCTAACCATGGATCTGAGTGTAGTACTACAGCTGGGGTCCAACCAAGGATCTGAATGCAGTACTCCAGCTGAGGTCTAACCACGGAACTGAGTGCAATGCTCCAGCTGGGATCTAACCATGGATCTGAGTGCAGTACTCCCGCTGGGGCCTAACCAGGGACCTGAGTGCAGTACTCTTGCTAGGGTCTAACCATGGATCTGAGTGCAGTACTCCATCTCGGGTCTAACCATGGATCTGAGTGCACTACTCCAGCTGGGGTCTAACCATGGATCTGAGTGCACTACTCCAGCTGGGGTCTAACCATGGATCTGAGTGCAGTACTCCAGCTAGGGTCTAACCATGGATCTGAATGCAGTATTGCAGCTGAGGTCTAACCATGGATCTGAGTGCAATACCCCAGCTGGGGTTTCACCATGGATTTGACTGCAGGACTGCAGCTGGGCTCTAACCATGGATCTGAGTGCAGGTCTCCAGCTGGGGTCTAACCATGGATCTGAGTGCAATTCTCCAGCTGGGGTCCAACCATGTATCTGAGTGCGGTACCCCAGCTGGGGTCCAACCATGGATTTGAATGCAGTATTCCAGCTGGTGTCTAACCATGTATCTGAATGCAGTTTTCCAGCTGTGGTCTAACCATGTATCTGAATGCAGTATTCCAGCTGAGGTCTAACCATGGATCTGTGTGCAGTACCCCAGCTCGGGTCTAACCATGGATTTGAGTGCAGGAGTCCAGCTGGGCTCTAACCATGAATCTGAGTGCAGGACTCCTGCTGGGTTCTAACCATGGATCTGAGTGCAGTACTGCCACTGGGGTCCAACCATATATCTGCGTGCAGTACCCCAGCTGGGGTCAAACCATGGATCTAAGTGCAGTACTCCAGCTGGGATCTAACCATGGATCTGAATGCAGTATTCCAGCTGGGGTCTAACCATGGATCTGAATGCAGTATTCCAGCTGCGGTCTAACCATGTACCTGAATGCAGTATTCCAGCTGGGGTCTAACCGTGGATCTGAGTGCAGTATTCCAGCTGAGGTCTGATCTGGGATCTGAATGCAATACGCCAGCTGGGTTCTAACCATTGATCTGAGTGCAGTACTCCAGCTGGGGTCTAACCATGGATCTGAGTGCTGTACTCCAGCTGCGGTCTAACCATAGATCTGAGAGCAGTATTCCAGCTGGGGTCTAACCATGGATCTGAGTGCATTACCCCAGCTGGGGTCTAACCATGGATCTGAATGCAGGACTCGAGCTGGGCTCTAACCATGGATCTGAGTGCAGGACTCCAGCTGGGTTCTAACCATGGATCTGAGTGCAGGACTCCAGCTGGGCTCTAACCATGGATCTGAATGCAGTATTCCAGCTGGGATCTGACCATGGATCTGAATTCAGTATTCCAGCTGGGGTCTAAGCATGGATCTGAGTGCAGTATTCCAGCTGAGGTCTAATCAGGGAGCTGAATGCAGTCCTCCAGCTGAGGTCTAACCATGGATCTGAGTGCAGTACTCCAGCTGGGGTCTAACCATGGATCTGAGTGCAGCACTTCAGCTGGGGTCTAACCATGGATCTGAGTTCTGTACTCCAGCTGCGGTCTAACCATAGATCTGAGAGCAGTATTCCTGCTGAGGTCTAACCATGGTTCTGAGTGCAGTACTCCAGCTGGGGTCTAACAATGGATCTTAGTGCAGTACTTCAGCTGTGGTCTAATCATGGATCTGAGTGCTGTGCTCCAGCTGGGGTCTAACCGTGGATTTGAATGCAGTACTCCAGCTGAGATCTAACCCTGGATTTCAGTGTAGTTCTGTAGCTGGGGTCTAACCATGGATCTGAGTGTAGTACTACAGCTGGGGTCTAACCAAGGATCTGAATGCAGTACTCCAGCTGAGGTCTAACCACTGAACTGAGTGCAATGCTCCAGCTGGGATCTAACCATGGATCTGAGTGCAGTACTCCCGCTGGGGCCTAACCAGGGACCTGAGTGCAGTACTCTTGCTAGGGTCTAACCATGGATCTGAGTGCAGTACTCCATCTCGGGTCTAACCATGGATCTGAGTGCACTACTCCAGCTGGGGTCTAACCATGGATCTCAGTGCACTACTCCAGCTGGGGTCTAACCATGGATCTGAGTGCAGTACTCCAGCTAGGGTCTAACCATGGATCTGAATGCAGTACTCCAGCTGAGGTCTAACCATGGATCTGAGTGCAATACCCCAGCTGGGGTTTCACCATGGATTTGACTGCAGGACTCCAGCTGGGCTCTAACCATGGATCTGAGTGCAGGTCTCCAGCTGGGGTCTAACCATGGATCTGAGTGCAATTCTCCAGCTGGGGTCCAACCATGTATCTGAGTGCAGTACCCCAGCTGGGGTCCAACCATGGATCTGAATGCAGTATTCCAGCTGGTGTCTAACCGTGGATCTGAGTGCAGTATTCCAGCTGAGGTCTAATCAGGGATCTGAATGCAGTACTCCAGCTGAGGTCAAACCATGGATCTCAGTGCAGTACTCTAGCTGGGGACTAACCATGTATCTGAGTGCAGCACTTCAGCTGGGGTCTAACCATTGATCTGAGTTCTGTACTCCAGCTGCGGTCTAACCATCGATCTGAGAGCCGTATTCCAGCTGGGGTCTAACCATCGATCTGAGTGCATTACCCCAGCTGTGGTCTAACCATGGATCTGAATGCAGGACTGCATCTGGGCTGTAACCATGGATCTGAGTGCAGGACTCCAGATGGGATCTAACCATGGATCTGAGTGCAGTACTCCAGCTGGGGTCCAACCATGGATCTGAGTGCTGTCCCCCAGCTGGGGTCCAACCATGGATCTGAGTGCAGTGCTCCAGCTGGGGTCTAACTATGGATTTGAATGCAGTACTTCAGCTGTAGTCTAATCAAGGATCTGAATGCAGTACTCCAGCTGAGGTCTAATCATGGATCTGAGAGCGGCACCCCAGCTGGGGTCTAACCATGGATCTGAGTGCAGTACTCCAAATGGGGTCTAACCATGGATCTGAGTGCAGCTCTTCAGCTGGGGTCCAACCATGGATCTGAATGCCGTATTCCAGCTGGAGTCTCACCATGGATCTGAATGCAGTATTCCAGCTGGGGTCTAACCATGGATCTGAGTGCAGTATTCCAGCTGAAGTCTAATCAGGGATATGAGTGCAGTACTCCGCTGGGGTCTGACCATGGAACTGAGTGCAGTGCTCCAGCTGAGTTCTAAACATGGATCTGAGTGCAGTACTCCAGCTGGGGTCTAACCATGGATGTGAATGCAGAATTCCAGCTGGGATCTAACCATGGATCTGAATACAATATTCCAGCTGTCGTCTAACTGTGGATCTGAGTGCAGTTTTCCAGCTGAGGTCTAATCAGGGAGCTGAATGCAGAACTTCAGCTCGGGTCTAACCATGGATCTGATTGCTGTACTCCAGCTGCGGTCTAACCATTGATCTGAGAGCAGTATTCCAGCTGAGGTCTAACCATGGATCTGAGTGCAGTCCCCCAGCTGGGGTCCAACCATGGATCTGAGTGCAGTGCTCCAGCTGGGGTCTAACCATGGATCTGAATGCAGTATTCCAGCTGGGGTCTAACCATGGATCTGAATGCAGTATTCCAGCTGGAGTCTAACTGTGGATCTGAGTGCAGTATTCCAGCTTAGGTTTAATCAGGGATCTGAATGCAGTACTCCAGCTGGGGTCTTAGCATGGATCTGAGTGCAGTACTTCGGCTGGGTTCTAACCATGGGTATGAGTGCAGCACTTCAGCTGTGATCTAACCATGGATCTGAGTGCTGTACTCCAGCTGCGGTCTAACCATAGCTCTGAGAGCAGTATTCCAGCTGGGGTCTAACCATGGATCTGAGTGCAGTCCTCCAGCTGAGATCTAACCATGGATCTGAGTACAGTACTCCAGCTGAGATCTAACCATGGATCTGAGTGCAGTACTCCAGCTGAGAACTGACCATGGATCTGAGTGCGTTACTCCAGCTGAGATCTAACTATGGATTTGACTGCAGTACGCCAACTGGGGTCTATCCATGGATCTGAGGGCAGTGCTCCAGCTGAGATCTAACCTTGGATCTGAGTGCAGTACTGCAGCTGAGATCTAACACTGGATCTGAGTGCAGTACTCTTGCTAGGGTCTAACCATGGATCTGAGTGTAGCATTCCAGCTGGGGTCTAACCATGGATCTGAGTGCAGTACTCCAGCTTGGGTCTTACCATGGATCTGAGTGTAGCATTCCAGCTGGGATCTATCCATGGATTTGAGTGCAGTACCCCAGCTGGGGTCTAACCATGGATCTGAATGCAGGAATCCAGCTGGGCTCTAACTATGGATCTGAGTGCAGCACTCCAGCTGGGTTCCAACCATGGATCTGAGTGCAGTACTCCAGCTGGGGTCCAACCATGGATCTGAGTGCAGTCCCCCAGCTGGGGTCCAACCAAGGATCTGAGTGCAGTACTCCAGCTGAGGTCTAATCAGGGAGCTGAATGCAGCACTTCAGCTCGGGTCTAACCATGGATCTGATTGCTGTACTCCAGCTGCGGTCTAACCATAGATCTGAGAGCAGTATTCCAGCTGTGGTCTAACCATGGATCTGAGTGCAGTACTCCAGCTGGTATCTAACCATGGATCTGAGGGTAGCACTTCAGCTGTGGTCTAACCATGGATCTGAGTGCTGTACTCCAGTTGCGGTCTAACCATAGATCTGAGAGCAGTATTACAGCTGGGGTCTAACCATGGACCTGAGTGCAGTTCTCCGCTGGGGTCTAACCATGGATCTGAGTGCAATACTCCAGCTGAGGTCTAACCATGGATCTGAGTGCAGTAGTTCACCTGGGATCTAACCATGGATCTGAATGCAGTCCTCCTGCTAAATCTAACCATGGATATGAGTGCAGTACTCCAGCTTGGGTCTAACTATGGATCTGTGCAGTACTCCAGCTGAGGTCTAACCATGGATCTGAGTGCAGTACTCCAGCTGGAGTCTAACCATATATCTGAGTGCATACAGCAGCTAAGGTCTAACCATGGATCTGAGTGCTGTACTCCAACTGAGATTTAACCATGGATCTGAGTGCAGTACTCCAGCTGAGATCTAACCATGGATCTGAGTGCAGTACTCCAGCTGAGATCTAACCATGGATCTGAGTGCAGTACTCCAGCTGAGATTTAGCCATGGATCTGAGTGCAGTACTCCAGCTGAGATTTAGCCATGGATCTGAGTGCAGTACTGCAGCTGAGATCTAACCATGGATCTGAGTGCAGTACGCCTACTGGTGTCTATCCATGGATCTGAGGGCAGTGCTACAGCTGAGATCGAACCATGGATCTGAGTGCAGTACTGCTGCTGAGATCTACCCCTGGATCTGAGTGCAGTACTGTTGCTAGGGTCTAACCAAGGATCTGAGTTTAGCATTCCAGCTGGGGTCTAACCATGGATCTGAGTGCAGTACTCCAGCTGGGGACCAACCATGGATCTGAGTGCAGTACTCCAGCTGGGGTCTAACCATGGATGTGAATGCAGTATTCCAGCTGGGATCTAACCATGGATCTGAATACAATATTCCAGCTGTCGTCTAACTGTGGATCTGAGTGCAGTTTTCCAGCTTAGGTCTAATCAGGGAGCTGAATGCAGCACTTCAGCTCGGGTCTAACCGTGTATCTGATTGCTGTACTCCAGCTGCGGTCTAACCATAGATCTGAGAGCAGTATTCCAGCTGGGGTCTAACCATGGACCTGAGTGCAGTTCTCCACTGGGGTCTAACCATGGATCTGAGTGCTGTACTCCAGCTGAGATCTAACCATGGATCTGAGTGCAGTAGTTCACCTGGGATCTAACCATGGATCTGAATGCAGTCCTCCTGCTGACATCTAACCATGGATATGAGTGCAGTACTCCAGCTTGGGTCTAAACATGGATCTGTGCAGTACTCCAGCTGAGGTCTAACCATGGATCTGAGTGCAGTACTCCAGCTGGAGTCTAACCATATATCTGAGTGCATACAGCAGCTAAGGTCTAACCATGGATCTGAGTGCTTTACTCCAGCTGAGATTTAACGATTGGATCTGAGTGCTGTTCTCCAGCTGAGATCTAACCATGGATCTGAGTGCTGTACTCCAGCTGAGATCTAACCATGGATCTGAGTGCAGTACTCCAGCTGAGATTTAGCCATGGATCTGAGTGCAGTACTGCAGCTGAGATCTAACAATGGATGTGAGTGCAGTACGCCTACTGGTGTCTATCCATGGATCTGAGGGGAGTGCTACAGCTGAGATCGAACCATGCATCTGAGTGCAGTACTCCAGCTGAGGACTAACCATGGATCTGAGTGCAGTACTCCAGCTGGGGTCCAACCATGGATCTGAGTGCAGTTCTCCAGATGGCGTCTAACCATGGATTTGAATGCAGTACTTCAGCTGTAGTCTAATCAAGGATCTGAATGCAGTACTCCAGCTGAGGTCTAATCATGGATCTGAGTGCAGCTCTTCAGCTGGGGTCCAACCATGGATCTGAATGCCGTATTCCAGCTGGAGTCTCACCATGGATCTGAATGCAGTATTCCAGCTGGGGTCTAACCATGGATCTGAGTGCAGTATTCCAGCTGAAGTCTAATCAGGGATATGAGTGCAGTACTCCGCTGGGGTCTGACCATGGAACTGAGTGCAGTGCTCCAGCTGAGTTCTAAACATGGATCTGAGTGCAGTACTCCAGCTGGGGTCTAACCATGGATGTGAATGCAGAATTCCAGCTGGGATCTAACCATGGATCTGAATACAATATTCCAGCTGTCGTCTAACTGTGGATCTGAGTGCAGTTTTCCAGCTGAGGTCTAATCAGGGAGCTGAATGCGGAACTTCAGCTCGGGTCTAACCATGGATCTGATTGCTGTACTCCAGCTGCGGTCTAACCATTGATCTGAGAGCAGTATTCCAGCTGAGGTCTAACCATGGATCTGAGTGCAGTCCCCCAGCTGGGGTCCAATCATGGATCTGAGTGCAGTGCTCCAGCTGGAGTCTAACTGTGGATCTGAGTGCAGTATTCCAGCTTAGGTTTAATCAGGGATCTGAATGCAGTACTCCAGCTGGGGTCTTAGCATGGATCTGAGTGCAGTACATCGGCTGGGTTCTAACCATGGGTATGAGTGCAGCACTTCAGCTGTGATCTAACCATGGATCTGAGTGCTGTACTCCAGCTGCGGTCTAACCATAGCTCTGAGAGCAGTATTCCAGCTGGGGTCTAACCATGGATCTGAGTGCAGTCCTCCAGCTGAGATCTAACCATGGATCTGAGTACAGTACTCCAGCTGAGATCTAACCATGGATCTGAGTGCAGTACTCCAGCTGAGAACTGACCATGGATCTGAGTGCGTTACTCCAGCTGAGATCTAACTATGGATTTGACTGCAGTACGCCAACTGGGGTCTATCCATGGATCTGAGGGCAGTGCTCCAGCTGAGATCTAACCTTGGATCTGAGTGCAGTACTGCAGCTGAGATCTAACACTGGATCTGAGTGCAGTACTCTTGCTAGGGTCTAACCATGGATCTGAGTGTAGCATTCCAGCTGGGGTCTAACCATGGATCTGAGTGCAGTACTCCAGCTTGGGTCTTACCATGGATCTGAGTGTAGCATTCCAGCTGGGATCTATCCATGGATTTGAGTGCAGTACCCCAGCTGGGGTCTAACCATGGATCTGAATGCAGGAATCCAGCTGGGCTCTAACTATGGATCTGAGTGCAGCACTCCAGCTGGGTTCCAACCATGGATCTGAGTGCAGTACTCCAGCTGGGGTCCAACCATGGATCTGAGTGCAGTCCCCCAGCTGGGGTCCAACCAAGGATCTGAGTGCAGTACTCCAGCTGAGGTCTAATCAGGGAGCTGAATGCAGCACTTCAGCTCGGGTCTAACCATGGATCTGATTGCTGTACTCCAGCTGCGGTCTAACCATAGATCTGAGAGCAGTATTCCAGCTGTGGTCTAACCATGGATCTGAGTGCAGTACTCCAGCTGGTATCTAACCATGGATCTGAGGGTAGCACTTCAGCTGTGGTCTAACCATGGATCTGAGTGCTGTACTCCAGTTGCGGTCTAACCATAGATCTGAGAGCAGTATTACAGCTGGGGTCTAACCATGGACCTGAGTGCAGTTCTCCGCTGGGGTCTAACCATGGATCTGAGTGCAATACTCCAGCTGAGGTCTAACCATGGATCTGAGTGCAGTAGTTCACCTGGGATCTAACCATGGATCTGAATGCAGTCCTCCTGCTAAATCTAACCATGGATATGAGTGCAGTACTCCAGCTTGGGTCTAACTATGGATCTGTGCAGTACTCCAGCTGAGGTCTAACCATGGATCTGAGTGCAGTACTCCAGCTGGAGTCTAACCATATATCTGAGTGCATACAGCAGCTAAGGTCTAACCATGGATCTGAGTGCTGTACTCCAACTGAGATTTAACCATGGATCTGAGTGCAGTACTCCAGCTGAGATCTAACCATGGATCTGAGTGCAGTACTCCAGCTGAGATCTAACCATGGATCTGAGTGCAGTACTCCAGCTGAGATTTAGCCATGGATCTGAGTGCAGTACTCCAGCTGAGATTTAGCCATGGATCTGAGTGCAGTACTGCAGCTGAGATCTAACCATGGATCTGAGTGCAGTACGCCTACTGGTGTCTATCCATGGATCTGAGGGCAGTGCTACAGCTGAGATCGAACCATGGATCTGAGTGCAGTACTGCTGCTGAGATCTACCCCTGGATCTGAGTGCAGTACTGTTGCTAGGGTCTAACCAAGGATCTGAGTTTAGCATTCCAGCTGGGGTCTAACCATGGATCTGAGTGCAGTACTCCAGCTGGGGACCAACCATGGATCTGAGTGCAGTACTCCAGCTGGGGTCTAACCATGGATGTGAATGCAGTATTCCAGCTGGGATCTAACCATGGATCTGAATACAATATTCCAGCTGTCGTCTAACTGTGGATCTGAGTGCAGTTTTCCAGCTTAGGTCTAATCAGGGAGCTGAATGCAGCACTTCAGCTCGGGTCTAACCGTGTATCTGATTGCTGTACTCCAGCTGCGGTCTAACCATAGATCTGAGAGCAGTATTCCAGCTGGGGTCTAACCATGGACCTGAGTGCAGTTCTCCACTGGGGTCTAACCATGGATCTGAGTGCTGTACTCCAGCTGAGATCTAACCATGGATCTGAGTGCAGTAGTTCACCTGGGATCTAACCATGGATCTGAATGCAGTCCTCCTGCTGACATCTAACCATGGATATGAGTGCAGTACTCCAGCTTGGGTCTAAACATGGATCTGTGCAGTACTCCAGCTGAGGTCTAACCATGGATCTGAGTGCAGTACTCCAGCTGGAGTCTAACCATATATCTGAGTGCATACAGCAGCTAAGGTCTAACCATGGATCTGAGTGCTTTACTCCAGCTGAGATTTAACGATTGGATCTGAGTGCTGTTCTCCAGCTGAGATCTAACCATGGATCTGAGTGCTGTACTCCAGCTGAGATCTAACCATGGATCTGAGTGCAGTACTCCAGCTGAGATTTAGCCATGGATCTGAGTGCAGTACTGCAGCTGAGATCTAACAATGGATGTGAGTGCAGTACGCCTACTGGTGTCTATCCATGGATCTGAGGGGAGTGCTACAGCTGAGATCGAACCATGCATCTGAGTGCAGTACTCCAGCTGAGGACTAACCATGGATCTGAGTGCAGTACTCCAGCTGGGGTCCAACCATGGATCTGAGTGCAGTTCTCCAGATGGCGTCTAACCGTGGATTTGAATGCAGTACTTCAGCTGTAGTCTAATCAAGGATCTGAATGCAGTACTCCAGCTGAGGTCTAATCATGGATCTGAGTGCAGCTCTTCAGCTGGGGTCCAACCATGGATCTGAATGCCGTATTCCAGCTGGAGTCTCACCATGGATCTGAATGCAGTATTCCAGCTGGGGTCTAACCATGGATCTGAGTGCAGTATTCCAGCTGAAGTCTAATCAGGGATATGAGTGCAGTACTCCGCTGGGGTCTGACCATGGAACTGAGTGCAGTGCTCCAGCTGAGTTCTAAACATGGATCTGAGTGCAGTACTCCAGCTGGGGTCTAACCATGGATGTGAATGCAGAATTCCAGCTGGGATCTAACCATGGATCTGAATACAATATTCCAGCTGTCGTCTAACTGTGGATCTGAGTGCAGTTTTCCAGCTGAGGTCTAATCAGGGAGCTGAATGCAGAACTTCAGCTCGGGTCTAACCATGGATCTGATTGCTGTACTCCAGCTGCGGTCTAACCATTGATCTGAGAGCAGTATTCCAGCTGAGGTCTAACCATGGATCTGAGTGCAGTCCCCCAGCTGGGGTCCAACCATGGATCTGAGTGCAGTGCTCCAGCTGGGGTCTAACCATGGATCTGAATGCAGTATTCCAGCTGGGGTCTAACCATGGATCTGAATGCAGTATTCCAGCTGGAGTCTAACTGTGGATCTGAGTGCAGTATTCCAGCTTAGGTTTAATCAGGGATCTGAATGCAGTACTCCAGCTGGGGTCTTAGCATGGATCTGAGTGCAGTACTTCGGCTGGGTTCTAACCATGGGTATGAGTGCAGCACTTCAGCTGTGATCTAACCATGGATCTGAGTGCTGTACTCCAGCTGCGGTCTAACCATAGCTCTGAGAGCAGTATTCCAGCTGGGGTCTAACCATGGATCTGAGTGTAGTCCTCCAGCTGAGATCTAACCATGGATCTGAGTACAGTACTCCAGCTGAGATCTAACCATGGATCTGAGTGCAGTACTCCAGCTGAGAACTGACCATGGATCTGAGTGCGTTACTCCAGCTGAGATCTAACTATGGATTTGACTGCAGTACGCCAACTGGGGTCTATCCATGGATCTGAGGGCAGTGCTCCAGCTGAGATCTAACCTTGGATCTGAGTGCAGTACTGCAGCTGAGATCTAACACTGGATCTGAGTGCAGTACTCCTGCTTGGGTCTAACCATTGATCTGAGTGTAGCATTCCAGCTGGGGTCTAACCATGGATCTGAGTGCAGTACTCCAGCTTGGGTCTTACCATGGATCTGAGTGTAGCATTCCAGCTGGGATCTATCCATGGATTTGAGTGCAGTACCCCAGCTGGGGTCTAACCATGGATCTGAATGCAGGAATCCAGCTGGGCTCTAACTATGGATCTGAGTGCAGCACTCCAGCTGGGTTCCAACCATGGATCTGAGTGCAGTACTCCAGCTGGGGTCCAACCATGGATCTGAGTGCAGTCCCCCAGCTGGGGTCCAACCAAGGATCTGAGTGCAGTACTCCAGCTGAGGTCTAATCAGGGAGCTGAATGCAGCACTTCAGCTCGGGTCTAACCATGGATCTGATTGCTGTACTCCAGCTGCGGTCTAACCATAGATCTGAGAGCAGTATTCCAGCTGTGGTCTAACCATGGATCTGAGTGCAGTACTCCAGCTGGTATCTAACCATGGATCTGAGGGTAGCACTTCAGCTGTGGTCTAACCATGGATCTGAGTGCTGTACTCCAGTTGCGGTCTAACCATAGATCTGAGAGCAGTATTACAGCTGGGGTCTAACCATGGACCTGAGTGCAGTTCTCCGCTGGGGTCTAACCATGGATCTGAGTGCAATACTCCAGCTGAGGTCTAACCATGGATCTGAGTGCAGTACTCCAGCTGAGATTTAGCCATGGATCTGAGTGCAGTACTCCAGCTGAGATTTAGCCATGGATCTGAGTGCAGTCCTCCTGCTAAATCTAACCATGGATATGAGTGCAGTACTCCAGCTTGGGTCTAACTATGGATCTGTGCAGTACTCCAGCTGAGGTCTAACCATGGATCTGAGTGCAGTACTCCAGCTGGAGTCTAACCATATATCTGAGTGCATACAGCAGCTAAGGTCTAACCATGGATCTGAGTGCTGTACTCCAACTGAGATTTAACCATGGATCTGAGTGCAGTACTCCAGCTGAGATCTAACCATGGATCTGAGTGCAGTACTCCAGCTGAGATCTAACCATGGATCTGAGTGCAGTACTCCAGCTGAGATTTAGCCATGGATCTGAGTGCAGTACTCCAGCTGAGATTTAGCCATGGATCTGAGTGCAGTACTGCAGCTGAGATCTAACCATGGATCTGAGTGCAGTACGCCTACTGGTGTCTATCCATGGATCTGAGGGCAGTGCTACAGCTGAGATCGAACCATGGATCTGAGTGCAGTACTGCTGCTGAGATCTACCCCTGGATCTGAGTGCAGTACTGTTGCTAGGGTCTAACCAAGGATCTGAGTTTAGCATTCCAGCTGGGGTCTAACCATGGATCTGAGTGCAGTACTCCAGCTGGGGACCAACCATGGATCTGAGTGCAGTACTCCAGCTGGGGTCTAACCATGGATGTGAATGCAGTATTCCAGCTGGGATCTAACCATGGATCTGAATACAATATTCCAGCTGTCGTCTAACTGTGGATCTGAGTGCAGTTTTCCAGCTTAGGTCTAATCAGGGAGCTGAATGCAGCACTTCAGCTCGGGTCTAACCGTGTATCTGATTGCTGTACTCCAGCTGCGGTCTAACCATAGATCTGAGAGCAGTATTCCAGCTGGGGTCTAACCATGGACCTGAGTGCAGTTCTCCACTGGGGTCTAACCATGGATCTGAGTGCTGTACTCCAGCTGAGATCTAACCATGGATCTGAGTGCAGTAGTTCACCTGGGATCTAACCATGGATCTGAATGCAGTCCTCCTGCTGACATCTAACCATGGATATGAGTGCAGTACTCCAGCTTGGGTCTAAACATGGATCTGTGCAGTACTCCAGCTGAGGTCTAACCATGGATCTGAGTGCAGTACTCCAGCTGGAGTCTAACCATATATCTGAGTGCATACAGCAGCTAAGGTCTAACCATGGATCTGAGTGCTTTACTCCAGCTGAGATTTAACGATTGGATCTGAGTGCTGTTCTCCAGCTGAGATCTAACCATGGATCTGAGTGCTGTACTCCAGCTGAGATCTAACCATGGATCTGAGTGCAGTACTCCAGCTGAGATTTAGCCATGGATCTGAGTGCAGTACTGCAGCTGAGATCTAACAATGGATGTGAGTGCAGTACGCCTACTGGTGTCTATCCATGGATCTGAGGGGAGTGCTACAGCTGAGATCGAACCATGCATCTGAGTGCAGTACTCCAGCTGAGGACTAACTATGGATCTGAGTGCAGTACTCCAGCTGGGGTCCAACCATGGATCTGAGTGCAGTTCTCCAGATGGCGTCTAACCATGGATTTGAATGCAGTACTTCAGCTGTAGTCTAATCAAGGATCTGAATGCAGTACTCCAGCTGAGGTCTAATCATGGATCTGAGTGCAGCTCTTCAGCTGGGGTCCAACCATGGATCTGAATGCCGTATTCCAGCTGGAGTCTCACCATGGATCTGAATGCAGTATTCCAGCTGGGGTCTAACCATGGATCTGAGTGCAGTATTCCAGCTGAAGTCTAATCAGGGATATGAGTGCAGTACTCCGCTGGGGTCTGACCATGGAACTGAGTGCAGTGCTCCAGCTGAGTTCTAAACATGGATCTGAGTGCAGTACTCCAGCTGGGGTCTAACCATGGATGTGAATGCAGAATTCCAGCTGGGATCTAACCATGGATCTGAATACAATATTCCAGCTGTCGTCTAACTGTGGATCTGAGTGCAGTTTTCCAGCTGAGGTCTAATCAGGGAGCTGAATGCAGAACTTCAGCTCGGGTCTAACCATGGATCTGATTGCTGTACTCCAGCTGCGGTCTAACCATTGATCTGAGAGCAGTATTCCAGCTGAGGTCTAACCATGGATCTGAGTGCAGTCCCCCAGCTGGGGTCCAATCATGGATCTGAGTGCAGTGCTCCAGCTGGGGTCTAACCATGGATCTGATTGCAGTATTCCAGCTGGGGTCTAACCATGGATCTGAATGCAGTATTCCAGCTGGAGTCTAACTGTGGATCTGAGTGCAGTATTCCAGCTTAGGTTTAATCAGGGATCTGAATGCAGTACTCCAGCTGGGGTCTTAGCATGGATCTGAGTGCAGTACTTCGGCTGGGTTCTAACCATGGGTATGAGTGCAGCACTTCAGCTGTGATCTAACCATGGATCTGAGTGCTGTACTCCAGCTGCGGTCTAACCATAGCTCTGAGAGCAGTATTCCAGCTGGGGTCTAACCATGGATCTGAGTGCAGTCCTCCAGCTGAGATCTAACCATGGATCTGAGTACAGTACTCCAGCTGAGATCTAACCATGGATCTGAGTGCAGTACTCCAGCTGAGAACTGACCATGGATCTGAGTGCGTTACTCCAGCTGAGATCTAACTATGGATTTGACTGCAGTACGCCAACTGGGGTCTATCCATGGATCTGAGGGCAGTGCTCCAGCTGAGATCTAACCTTGGATCTGAGTGCAGTACTGCAGCTGAGATCTAACACTGGATCTGAGTGCAGTACTCTTGCTAGGGTCTAACCATGGATCTGAGTGTAGCATTCCAGCTGGGGTCTAACCATGGATCTGAGTGCAGTACTCCAGCTTGGGTCTTACCATGGATCTGAGTGTAGCATTCCAGCTGGGATCTATCCATGGATTTGAGTGCAGTACCCCAGCTGGGGTCTAACCATGGATCTGAATGCAGGAATCCAGCTGGGCTCTAACTATGGATCTGAGTGCAGCACTCCAGCTGGGTTCCAACCATGGATCTGAGTGCAGTACTCCAGCTGGGGTCCAACCATGGATCTGAGTGCAGTCCCCCAGCTGGGGTCCAACCAAGGATCTGAGTGCAGTACTCCAGCTGAGGTCTAATCAGGGAGCTGAATGCAGCACTTCAGCTCGGGTCTAACCATGGATCTGATTGCTGTACTCCAGCTGCGGTCTAACCATAGATCTGAGAGCAGTATTCCAGCTGTGGTCTAACCATGGATCTGAGTGCAGTACTCCAGCTGGTATCTAACCATGGATCTGAGGGTAGCACTTCAGCTGTGGTCTAACCATGGATCTGAGTGCTGTACTCCAGTTGCGGTCTAACCATAGATCTGAGAGCAGTATTACAGCTGGGGTCTAACCATGGACCTGAGTGCAGTTCTCCGCTGGGGTCTAACCATGGATCTGAGTGCAATACTCCAGCTGAGGTCTAACCATGGATCTGAGTGCAGTAGTTCACCTGGGATCTAACCATGGATCTGAATGCAGTCCTCCTGCTAAATCTAACCATGGATATGAGTGCAGTACTCCAGCTTGGGTCTAACTATGGATCTGTGCAGTACTCCAGCTGAGGTCTAACCATGGATCTGAGTGCAGTACTCCAGCTGGAGTCTAACCATATATCTGAGTGCATACAGCAGCTAAGGTCTAACCATGGATCTGAGTGCTGTACTCCAACTGAGATTTAACCATGGATCTGAGTGCAGTACTCCAGCTGAGATCTAACCATGGATCTGAGTGCAGTACTCCAGCTGAGATCTAACCATGGATCTGAGTGCAGTACTCCAGCTGAGATTTAGCCATGGATCTGAGTGCAGTACTGCAGCTGAGATCTAACCATGGATCTGAGTGCAGTACGCCTACTGGTGTCTATCCATGGATCTGAGGGCAGTGCTACAGCTGAGATCGAACCATGGATCTGAGTGCAGTACTGCTGCTGAGATCTACCCCTGGATCTGAGTGCAGTACTGTTGCTAGGGTCTAACCAAGGATCTGAGTTTAGCATTCCAGCTGGGGTCTAACCATGGATCTGAGTGCAGTACTCCAGCTGGGGACCAACCATGGATCTGAGTGCAGTACTCCAGCTGGGGTCTAACCATGGATGTGAATGCAGTATTCCAGCTGGGATCTAACCATGGATCTGAATACAATATTCCAGCTGTCGTCTAACTGTGGATCTGAGTGCAGTTTTCCAGCTTAGGTCTAATCAGGGAGCTGAATGCAGCACTTCAGCTCGGGTCTAACCGTGTATCTGATTGCTGTACTCCAGCTGCGGTCTAACCATAGATCTGAGAGCAGTATTCCAGCTGGGGTCTAACCATGGACCTGAGTGCAGTTCTCCACTGGGGTCTAACCATGGATCTGAGTGCTGTACTCCAGCTGAGATCTAACCATGGATCTGAGTGCAGTAGTTCACCTGGGATCTAACCATGGATCTGAATGCAGTCCTCCTGCTGACATCTAACCATGGATATGAGTGCAGTACTCCAGCTTGGGTCTAAACATGGATCTGTGCAGTACTCCAGCTGAGGTCTAACCATGGATCTGAGTGCAGTACTCCAGCTGGAGTCTAACCATATATCTGAGTGCATACAGCAGCTAAGGTCTAACCATGGATCTGAGTGCTTTACTCCAGCTGAGATTTAACGATTGGATCTGAGTGCTGTTCTCCAGCTGAGATCTAACCATGGATCTGAGTGCTGTACTCCAGCTGAGATCTAACCATGGATCTGAGTGCAGTACTCCAGCTGAGATTTAGCCATGGATCTGAGTGCAGTACTGCAGCTGAGATCTAACAATGGATGTGAGTGCAGTACGCCTACTGGTGTCTATCCATGGATCTGAGGGGAGTGCTACAGCTGAGATCGAACCATGCATCTGAGTGCAGTACTCCAGCTGAGGACTAACCATGGATCTGAGTGCAGTACTCCAGCTGGGGTCCAACCATGGATCTGAGTGCAGTTCTCCAGATGGCGTCTAACCACGGATTTGAATGCAGTACTTCAGCTGTAGTCTAATCAAGGATCTGAATGCAGTACTCCAGCTGAGGTCTAATCATGGATCTGAGAGCGGCACCCCAGCTGGGGTCCAACCATGGATCTGAATGCCGTATTCCAGCTGGAGTCTCACCATGGATCTGAATGCAGTATTCCAGCTGGGGTCTAACCATGGATCTGAGTGCAGTATTCCAGCTGAAGTCTAATCAGGGATATGAGTGCAGTACTCCGCTGGGGTCTGACCATGGAACTGAGTGCAGTGCTCCAGCTGAGTTCTAAACATGGATCTGAGTGCAGTACTCCAGCTGGGGTCTAACCATGGATGTGAATGCAGAATTCCAGCTGGGATCTAACCATGGATCTGAATACAATATTCCAGCTGTCGTCTAACTGTGGATCTGAGTGCAGTTTTCCAGCTGAGGTCTAATCAGGGAGCTGAATGCAGCACTTCAGCTCGGGTCTAACCATGGATCTGATTGCTGTACTCCAGCTGCGGTCTAACCATAGATCTGAGAGCAGTATTCCAGCTGTGGTCTAACCATGGATCTGAGTGCAGTACTCCAGCTGGTGTCTAACCATGGATCTGAGGGTAGCACTTCAGCTGTGGTCTAACCATGGATCTGAGTGCTGTACTCCAGTTGCGGTCTAACCATAGATCTGAGAGCAGTATTACAGCTGGGGTCTAACCATGGACCTGAGTGCAGTTCTCCGCTGGGGTCTAACCATGGATCTGAGTGCAATACTCCAGCTGAGGTCTAACCATGGATCTGAGTGCAGTAGTTCACCTGGGATCTAACCATGGATCTGAATGCAGTCCTCCTGCTAAATCTAACCATGGATATGAGTGCAGTACTCCAGCTTGGGTCTAACTATGGATCTGTGCAGTACTCCAGCTGAGGTCTAACCATGGATCTGAGTGCAGTACTCCAGCTGGAGTCTAACCATATATCTGAGTGCATACAGCAGCTAAGGTCTAACCATGGATCTGAATGCTGTACTCCAACTGAGATTTAACCATGGATCTGAGTGCAGTACTCCAGCTGAGATCTAACCATGGATCTGAGTGCAGTACTCCAGCTGAGATCTAACCATGGATCTGAGTGCAGTACTCCAGCGAAAATTTAGCCATGGATCTGAGTGCAGTACTGCAGCTGAGATCTAACCATGGATCTGAGTGCAGTACGCCTACTGGTGTCTATCCATGGATCTGAGGGCAGTGCTACAGCTGAGATCGAACCATGGATCTGAGTGCAGTACTGCTGCTGAGATCTACCCCTGGATCTGAGTGCAGTACTGTTGCTAGGGTCTAACCAAGGATCTGAGTTTAGCATTCCAGCTGGGGTCTAACCATGGATCTGAGTGCAGTACTCCAGCTGGGGACTAACCATGGATCTGAGTGCAGTACTCCAGCTGGGGTCCAACCATGGATCTGAGTGCAGTACCCCAGCTGGGGTCTAACCATGGATCTGAGTGCAATACTCCAGCTGGGGTCTAACCATGGATCTGAGTGCAGTTCTCCAGCTGGGGTCCAACCATGGATCTGAATGCCGTATTCCAGCTGGAGTCTCACCATGGATCTGAATACAGTATTCCAGCTGGGGTCTAACCATGGATCTGAGCGCTGTACTCCAGTTGCGGTCTATCCATGGATCTGAGAGCAGTATTCCAGCTGGGGTCTAACCATGGACCTGAGTGCAGTTCTCTGCTGGGGTCCATCCATGGATCTGAGTGCAGTACTCCAGCTGAGATCTAACCATGGATCTGAGTGCAGTAGTTCACCTGGGATCTAACCATGGATCTGAATGCAGTCCTCCTGCTGAAATCTAACCAGGGATATGAGTGCAGTGCTCCAGCTTGGGTCTAACCATGGATCTGTGCAGTACTCCAGCGGAGGTCTAACCATGGATCTGAGTGCAATACTCCAGCTGGAGTCTAACCATATATCTGAGTGCATACAGCAGCTATTGTCTAACCATGGATCTGAGTGCTGTACTCCAGCTGAGATTTAACCATGGATCTGAGTGCAGTACTCCAGCTGTGATCTAACCATGGATCTGAGTGCAGTACTCCAGCTGAGATCTAACCATGGATCTGAGTGCAGTACTCCAGCTGAGATTTAGCCATGGATCTGAGTGCAGTACTGCAGCTGATATCTAACCATGGATCTGAGTGCAGTACGCCTACTGGTGTCTATCCATGGATCTGAGGGCTGTGCTACAGCTGAGATCGAACCGTGGATCTGAGTGCAGTACTGCAGCTGAGATCTACCCCTGGATCTGAGTGCAGTACTCTTGCTAGGGTCTAACCATGGATCTGAGTGTAGCATTCCAGCTGGGGTCTAACCATGGATCTGAGTGCAGTACTCCAGCTGGGGACTAACCGTGGATCTGAGTGCAGTACTCCAGCTGGAATCCAACCATGGATCTGAGTGCAGTTCTCCAGCTGGGGTCCAACCATGGATCTGAATGCCGTATTCCAGCTGGAGTCTCACCATGGATCTGAATGCAGTATTCCAGCTGGGTTCTAACCATGGATCTGAGTGCAGTATTCCAGCTGATGTCTAATCAGGGATATGAGTGCAGTACTCCGCTGGGGTCTGACCATGGAACGGAGTGCAGTGCTCCAGCTGGGGTCTAACCGTGGATTTGAATGCAGTACTCCAGCTGAGATCTAACCCTGGATCTCAGTGTAGTACTGTAGCTGGGGTCTAACCATGGATCTGAGTGTAGTACTACAGCTGGGGTCTAACCGTGGATTTGAATGCAGTACTCCAGCTGAGATCTAACCCTGGATCTCAGTGTAGTACTGTAGCTGGGGTCTAACCATGGATCTGAGTGTAGTACTACAGCTGGGGTCTAACCAAGGATCTGAATGCAGTACTCCAGCTGAGGTCTAACCACGGAACTGAGTGCAATGCTCCAGCTGGGATCTAACCATGGATCTGAGTGCAGTACTCCCGCTGGGGCCTAACCAGGGATCTGAGTGCAGTACTCTTGCTAGGGTCTAACCATGGATCTGAGTGCAGTACTCCATCTCGGGTCTAACCATGGATCTGAGTGCACTACTCCAGCTGGGGTCTAACCATGGATCTGAGTGCACTACTCCAGCTGGGGTCTAACCATGGATCTGAGTGCAGTACTCCAGCTAGGGTCTAACCATGGATCTGAATGCAGTACTCCAGCTGAGGTCTAACCATGGATCTGAGTGCAATACCCCAGCTGGGGTTTCACCATGGATTTGACTGCAGGACTCCAGCTGGGCTCTAACGATGGATCTGAGTGCAGTTCTCCGCTGGGGTCCATCCATGGATCTGAGTGCAGTACTCCTGCTGAGATCTAACCATGGATCTGAATGCAGTCCTCCTGCTGAAATCTAACCAGGGATCTGAGTGTAGTACTACAGCTGGGGTCTAACCAAGGATCTGAGTGCAGTACTCCAGCTGAGGTCAAACCATGGATCTGAGTGTAGCATTCCAGCTGGGGTCTAACCATGGATCTGAGTGCAGTGCTCCAGCTGAGGTCTAACCGTGGATCTGAGTGCAGTACTCCAGCTGGGGTCTAACCATGGATCTGGGTGCAGTATTCCAGCTGGCGTCCAACCATGGTTCTGAGTGCAGTATTCCAGCTGGGGTCTAACCGTGGATCTGAATGCAGTACACCAGCTGGGGTCTAACTATGGATCTGAGTGCAGTACTCCAGCTGGGGTCTAACCATGGATCTGAGTGCAGTGCTCCAGCTAGGGTCTAACCATGGATTTGAATGCAGTACTTCAGCTGTAGTCTAACCATGGATCTGAATGCAGTACTCCAGCTGAGGTCTAATTATGGATCTGAGTGCAGCACTCCAGCTGGGGACTAACCATGGATCTGAGTGCAGTACTCCAGCTGGGGTCCAACCATGGATCTGAGTGCAGTACCCCAGCTGGGGTCTAACCATGGATCTGAGTGCAGTACTCCAGCTGGGGTCTAACCATGGATCTGAGTGCAGTTCTCCAGCTGGGGTCCAACCATGGATCTGAATGCCGTATTCCAGCTGGAGTCTCACCATGGATCTGAATACAGTATTCCAGCTGGGGTCTAACCATGGATCTGAGCGCTGTACTCCAGTTGCGGTCTATCCATGGATCTGAGAGCAGTATTCCAGCTGGGGTCTAACCATGGACCTGAGTGCAGTTCTCTGCTGGGGTCCATCCATGGATCTGAGTGCAGTACTCCAGCTGAGATCTAACCATGGATCTGAGTGCAGTAGTTCACCTGGGATCTAACCATGGATCTGAATGCAGTCCTCCTGCTGAAATCTAACCAGGGATATGAGTGCAGTACTCCAGCTTGGGTCTAACCATGGATCTGTGCAGTACTCCAGCGGAGGTCTAACCATGGATCTGAGTGCAATACTCCAGCTGGAGTCTAACCATATATCTGAGTGCATACAGCAGCTATTGTCTAACCATGGATCTGAGTGCTGTACTCCAGCTGAGATTTAACCATGGATCTGAGTGCAGTACTCCAGCTGTGATCTAACCATGGATCTGAGTGCAGTACTCCAGCTGAGATCTAACCATGGATCTGAGTGCAGTACTCCAGCTGAGATTTAGCCATGGATCTGAGTGCAGTACTGCAGCTGATATCTAACCATGGATCTGAGTGCAGTACGCCTACTGGTGTCTATCCATGGATCTGAGGGCTGTGCTACAGCTGAGATCGAACCGTGGATCTGAGTGCAGTACTGCAGCTGAGATCTACCCCTGGATCTGAGTGCAGTACTCTTGCTAGGGTCTAACCATGGATCTGAGTGTAGCATTCCAGCTGGGGTCTAACCATGGATCTGAGTGCAGTACTCCAGCTGGGGACTAACCGTGGATCTGAGTGCAGTACTCCAGCTGGGGTCCAACCATGGATCTGAGTGCAGTTCTCCAGCTGGGGTCCAACCATGGATCTGAATGCCGTATTCCAGCTGGAGTCTCACCATGGATCTGAATGCAGTATTCCAGCTGGGTTCTAACCATGGATCTGAGTGCAGTATTCCAGCTGATGTCTAATCAGGGATATGAGTGCAGTACTCCGCTGGGGTCTGACCATGGAACGGAGTGCAGTGCTCCAGCTGGGGTCTAACCGTGGATTTGAATGCAGTACTCCAGCTGAGATCTAACCCTGGATCTCAGTGTAGTACTGTAGCTGGGGTCTAACCATGGATCTGAGTGTAGTACTACAGCTGGGGTCTAACCGTGGATTTGAATGCAGTACTCCAGCTGAGATCTAACCCTGGATCTCAGTGTAGTACTGTAGCTGGGGTCTAACCATGGATCTGAGTGTAGTACTACAGCTGGGGTCTAACCAAGGATCTGAATGCAGTACTCCAGCTGAGGTCTAACCACGGAACTGAGTGCAATGCTCCAGCTGGGATCTAACCATGGATCTGAGTGCAGTACTCCCGCTAGGGCCTAACCAGGGATCTGAGTGCAGTACTCTTGCTAGGGTCTAACCATGGATCTGAGTGCAGTACTCCATCTCGGGTCTAACCATGGATCTGAGTGCACTACTCCAGCTGGGGTCTAACCATGGATCTGAGTGCACTACTCCAGCTGGGGTCTAACCATGGATCTGAGTGCAGTACTCCAGCTAGGGTCTAACCATGGATCTGAATGCAGTACTCCAGCTGAGGTCTAACCATGGATCTGAGTGCAATACCCCAGCTGGGGTTTCACCATGGATTTGACTGCAGGACTCCAGCTGGGCTCTAACGATGGATCTGAGTGCAGTTCTCCGCTGGGGTCCATCCATGGATCTGAGTGCAGTACTCCTGCTGAGATCTAACCATGGATCTGAATGCAGTCCTCCTGCTGAAATCTAACCAGGGATCTGAGTGTAGTACTACCGCTGGGGTCTAACCAAGGATCTGAGTGCAGTACTCCAGCTGAGGTCAAACCATGGATCTGAGTGCAGTACTCCAGCTGGGGTCTAACCATGGAACTGAGTGCAGCACTTCAGCTGGGGTCTGACCATGGATCTGAGTGCTGTACTCCAGCTGCGGTCTAACCATAGATCTGAGAGCAGTATTCCAGCTGGGGTCTAACCATGGATCTGAGTGCATTACCCCAGCTGGGGTCTAACCATGGATCTGAATGCAGTTTTCCAGCTGGGGTCTAACCATGTATCTGAATGCAGTATTCCAGCTGGGGTCGAACCGTGGTTCTGAGTGCAGTATTCCAGCTGAGGTCGAATCAGGGATCATAATGCAGTACTTCAGCTGAGGTCAAACCATGGATCTGAGTGCAGTACTCCAGCTGGGGTCTAACCATGGATCTGTGTGCAGCACTTCAGCTGGTGTCTAACCATGGATCTGAGTGCTGTACTCCAGCTGCGGTCTAACCATGGATCTGAGAGCAGTATTCCAGCTGGGGTCCAACCATGGACCTGAGTGCATTACCCCAGCTGGGGTCTAACCATGGATCTGAATGCAGGAATCCAGCTGGGCTCTAACCATGGATCTGAGTGCAGGAGTCCAGCTGGGTTCTAACCATGGATCTGAGTGCAGTACTCCAGCTGGGGTCCAACCATGGATCTGAGTGCAGTCCCCCAGCTGGGGTCCAACCATGGATCTGAGTGCAGTACTGCAGCTGGGGTCTAACCATGGATCTGAATGCAGTATTCCAGCTGGTGTCTAACCATGTACCTGAATGCAGTATTCCAGCTGAGGTCTAACCATGGATCTGAGTGCAGTACTCCAGCTGGGTTCTAACCCTGGATCTGAGTGCAGCATTCCAGCTGCGGTCTAACCATGGATCTGAGTGCAGTACTCCAGCTGAGTTCTAACCATGGATCTGAGTGCAGTTCTCCAGCTGAGATCTAACCATGGATCTGAGTGCAGTTTCCAGCTGGGGAATAACCATGGATCTGAGTGCAGTACTCCAGCTGGGGTCCAACCATGGATCTGAGTGCAGTACTCCAGCTGGGGTCTTACCATGGATCTGAGTGTAGCATTCCAGCTGGTGTCTAACCATGGATTTTGGTGAAGTACTCCAGCTGGGGTCTAACCATGGATCTGATTGATATACTCCAGCTGAGTTCTTACCATGGATCTGAGTGCAGTACTCCAGCTGAGATCTAACCATGGATCTGAATGCAGTATTCCAGCTGGGGTCTAACCATGGATCTGAATGCAGTGTTCCAGCTAGGGTCTAACCATGTATCTGAATGCAGTACTGCAGCTGAGATCTAACCCTGGATCTGAGTGCAGTACTCTTGCTAGGGTCTAACCATGGATCTGAGTGTAGCATTCCAGCTGGGGTCTAACCATGGATCTGAGTGCAGTTCTCCAGCTGAGTTCTAAACATGGATCTGAGTGCAGTACTCCAGCTGGGGTCTACCCATGGATCTGAGTGCATACAGCAGCTAGGGTCCAACCATAGATCTGAGTGTTGTACTCCAGCTAGGTTCTAACCATGGGTTTGAATGCAGTAATTCTGCTGTAGTCTAACCAAGGATGTGAATGCAGTACTGCAGCTGAGGTCTAACCGTGGATCTGAGTGCAGTACTCCAGCTGGGGTCCAACCATGGATCTGGGTGCAGTATTCCAGCTGGCGTCCAACCATGGATCTGAGTGCAGTATTCCAGCTGGTGTCTATCCATGTATCTGACTGCAGTATTCCAGCTGGGATCTAACCATGTATCTGAATGCAGTATTCCAGCTGGGGTCTAACCGTGGATCTGAGTGCAGTATTCCAGCTGAGGTCTAATCAGGGATCTGAATGCAGTACTCCAGCTGAGGTCTAACCATGGATCTGAGTGCATTTCCCCAACTGGGGTCTAAGCATGGATCTGAATGCAGGAATCCAGCTGGGCTGTAACCATGGATCTGAGTGCAGGACTCCAGCTGGGTTCTAACCATAGATCTGAGTGCAGTACTCCAGCTGGCGTCCAACCATGGTTCTGAGTACAGTACTCCAGCTGCGGTCTAACCGTGTATCTGAATGCAGTATTCCAGCTGGAGTCTAACCATGGATCTGAGTGTAGCATTCCAGCTGGGGTCTAACCATGGATTTGAGTGCAGTACTCCATCTGGGATCTAACCATGGATCCGAGTTTAGCATTCCAGCTGGGGTCTAACCATCGATTTGACAGCCGTCCTCCAGCTGGGGTCTAACCATGGATCTGAGTGAAATACTCCAGCTGTGTTCTTACCATGGATCTGAGTGCAGTACTCCAGCTGAGATCTAACCATGGATCTGAGTGCAGTACTCCAGCTGAGATCTAACCATGGATCTGAATGCAGTATTCCAGCTGGGGTCTAAGCATGGATCTGAATGCAGTGTTCCAGCTGGGGTCTAACCATGTATCTGAATGCAGTACTGCAGCTGAGATCTAACCCTGGATCTGAGTGCAGTACTCTTGCTAGGGTCTAACCATGGATCTGAGTGTAGCATTCCAGCTGGGGTCTAACCATGGATCTGAGTGCAGTTCTCCAGCTGAGTTCTAAACATGGATCTGAGTGCAGTACTCCAGCTGGGGTCTACCCATGGATCTGAGTGCATACAGCAGCTAGGGTCCAACCATAGATCTGAGTGTTGTACTCCAGCTAGGGTCTAACCATGGGTTTGAATGCAGCAATTCAGCTGTAGTCTAACCAAGGATGTGAATGCAGTACTGCAGCTGAGGTCTAACCGTGGATCTGAGTGCAGTACTCCAGCTGGGGTCCAACCACGGATCTGGGTGCAGTATTCCAGCTGGCGTCCAACCATGGATCTGAGTGCAGTATTCCAGCTGGTGTCTAACCATGTATCTGAATGCAGTATTCCAGCTGGGATCTAACCATGTATCTGAATGCAGTATTCCAGCTGGGGTCTAACCGTGGATCTGAGTGCAGTATTCCAGCTGAGGTCTAATCAGGGATCTGAATGCAGTACTCCAGCTGAGGTCAAACCATGGATCTGAGTGCGGTACTCCAGCTGGGGTCTAACCATGGATCTGAGTGCATTTTCCCAACTGGGGTCTAAGCACGGATCTGAATGCAGGAATCCAGCTGGGCTGTAACCATGGATCTGAGTGCTGTACTCCAGCTGCGGTCTAACCATAGCTCTGAGAGCAGTATTCCAGCTGGGGTCTAACCATGGATCTGAGTGCAGTACTCCAGCTGAGATCTAACCATGGATCTGAGTGCAGTACTCCAGCTGAGATCTAACCATGGATCTGAGTGCAGTACTCCAGCTAAGAACTGACCATTTATCTGAGTGCATTACTCCAGCTGAGATCTAACCATGGATCTGAGTGCAGTACGCCAACTGGGGTCTATCCATGGATCTGAGGGCAGTGCTCCAGCTGAGATCTAACCTTGGATCTGAGTGCAGTACTGCAGCTGAGATCTTACCCTGGATCTGAGTGCAGTCCTCTTGCTAGGATCTAACCATGGATCTGAGTATAGCATTCCAGCTTGCCTCTAACCGTGGATCTGAGTGCAGTTTTCCAGCTGAGTTTTAAACATGGATGTGAATGCAGTATTCCAGCTGGGATCTAAGCATGGATCTGAATACAATATTCCAGCTGTGGTCTAACTGTGGATCTGAGTGCAGTGTTCCAGCTGAGTTCTAATCATCGAGCTGAATGCAGCACTTCAGCTCGGGTCTAACCATGGATCTGATTGCTGTACTCCAGCTGCGGTCTAACCATAGATCTTAGAGCAGTATTCCAGCTGAGATTTAACCATGGATCTGAGAGCAGTACTGCAGCTGAGATTTAACCACGGATCTGAGTGCAGTACTGCAGCTGAGATCTAACCATGGATCTGAGTGCAGTACGCCAACTGGTGTCTATCCATGGATCTGAGGGCAGTACTCCAGGTGAGATCTAACCCTGGATCTGAGTGCAGTACTCTTGCTTAGGGTCTAACCATGGATCTGAGTGTAGCATTCCAGCTGGGGTCTAACCATGGATCTGAGTGCAGTACTCCAGCTGAGGTCTAACCGTGGATCTGAGTGCAGTACTCCAGCTGGGGTCCAACCATGGATCTGGGTGCAGTATTCCAGCTGGCGTCCAACCATGGTTCTGAGTGCAGTATTCCAGCTGGGGTCTAACCATGGATCTGAGTGCAGTACTCCAGCTAGGGTCTAACCATGGATTTGAATGCAGTACTTCAGCTGTAGTCTAACCATGGATCTGAATGCAGTACTCCAGCTGAGGTCTAACCATGGATCTAAGTGCATTACCCCAGCCGGGATTTCACCATGGATTTGACTGCAGGACTCCAGCTGGGCTCTAACCATGGATCTGAGTGCAGGTCTTCAGCTGGGGTCTAACCATGGATCTGATTGCAATACTCCAGCTGGGTTCCAACCATGTATCTGAGTGCAGTACCCCAGCTGGGGTCCAACCATGGATCTGAGTGCAGTACTCCAGCTGGGGTCTAACCATGTATCTGAATGCAGTATTCCAGCTGGGATCTAACCATGTATCTGAATACAGTATTCCAGCTGGGGTCTAACCGTGGATCTGAGTGCAGTATTCCAGCTTAGGTCTAATCAGGGATCTGAATGTAGTACTCCAGCTGAGGTCAAACCATGGATCTGAGTGCGGTACTCCAGCTGTGCTCTAACCATGGATCTGAGTGCAGGACTCCAGCTGGGTTCTAACCATGGATCTGAGTGCAGTACTCCAGCTGGGGTCCAACAATGGATCTGAGTGCAGTCCCCCAGCTGGGGTCCAACCATGGATCTGAGTGCAGTACTCCAGCTGGGTTCCAACCATGGATCTGAGTGCAGTACTCCAGCTGGCGTCCAACCATGGATCTGAGTACAGTACTCCAGTTGGGGTCTAACCGTGTATCTGAATGCAGTATTCTAGCTGGAGTCTAACCATGGATCTGAGTATAGCATTCCGGCTGGGGTCTAACCATGGATCTGAGTGCAGTACTCCAGCTGGGATCTAACCATGGATCCGAGTGTAGCATTCCAGCTGGGGTCTAACCATGGATCTGAGTGAAATACTCCAGCTGATTTCTTACCATGGATCAGAGTGCAGTGCTCTAGCTGAGATCTAACCATGGATCTGAGTGCAGTACTCCAGCTGGGGTCTAACCATGGATTTGAATGCAGTACTCCAGCTGAGATCTAACCCTGGATCTCAGTGTAGTACTGTAGCTAGGGTCTAACCATGGATCTGAGTGTAGCATTCCAGCTGGGGTCTAACCATGGATCTGAGTGCAGTACTCCAGCTGGGGTCTTTCCATGGATCTCAGTGCAGTACTCCAGCTGGGGTCTAACCATGGATCTGAGTGCTGTACTCCAACTGTGGTTTAACCATGGATCTGAGTGCAGTATTCCAGCTGGGGTCTAACCCTGGATCTGAGTGCAGTACTCCAGCTTGCGTCTAACCATGGATCTGATTGCAGTACTCCAGCTGTAGTCTAACCATGGATCTGAGTGCAGTGCTCCAGCTGGGGTCTAACCATTGATTTGAATGCAGTACTTCAGCTGTAGTCTAACCATGGATCTGAATGCAGTACACCATCTGAGGTCTACCCATGGATCTGAGTGCTGTACTCCAGCTGAGATTTAACCATGGATCTGAATGCAGTACTCCAGCTGAGATCTAACCATGGATCTGAGTGCAGTACACCAACTGGGGTCTATCCATGGATCTGAGGGCAGTGCTCCAGCTGTGATCTAACCGTGAATCTGAATGCAGTACTCCAGCTGAGATCTAACTCTGGATCTGAGTGCAGTCCTCTTGACAGGGTCTAACCATGGATCTGAGTGTAGCATTCAAGCTGGGGTCTAACCATGGATCTGAGTGCAGTACTCCAGCTGGGTCTAACCATGGATCTGAGTGCATTACCACAGCTGGGGTCTAACCATGGATCTGAATGCAGGAATCCAGCTGGGCTGTAACCATGGATCTGAGTGCAGCAGTCCAGCTGGGTTCTCACCATAGATCTGAGTGCAGTACTCCAGCTGGGGTCCAACCATGGATCTGAGTGCAGTCCCCCAGCTGGGGTCTAACCATGGATCTGAGTGCTGTACTCCAGCTGGGGTCTAACCATGGATCTGAATGCAGTATTCCAGCTGGTGTCTAACCATGTATCTGAATGCAGTATTCCAGCTGGGATCTAACCATGTATCTGAATGCAGTATTCCAGCTGGGGTCTAACCGTGGATCTGAGTGCAGTATTCCAGCTTAGTTCTAATCAGGGATCTGAATGTAGTACTGCAGCTGAGGTCAAACCATGGATCTGAGTGCGGTACTCCAGCTGTGCTCTAACCATGGATCTGAGTGCAGGACTCCAGCTGGGTTCTAACCATGGATCTGAGTGCAGTACTCCAGCTGGGGTCCAACAATGGATCTGAGTGCAGTCCCCCAGCTGGGTTCCAACCATGGATCTGAGTGCAGTACTCCAGCTGGGTTCCAACCATGGATCTGAGTGTAGCATTCCAGCTGGGGTCTAACCATGGATCTGAGTGAAATACTCCAGCTGAGTTCTTACCATGGATCTGAGTGCAGTACTCTAGCTGAGATCTAACCATGGATCTGAGTGCAGTACTCCAGCTGGGGTCTAACCATGGATTTGAATGCAGTACTCCAGCTGAGATCTAACCCTGGATCTCAGTGTAGTACTGTAGCTAGGGTCTAACCATGGATCTGAGTGTAGCATTCCAGCTGGGGTCTAACCATGGATCTGAGTGCAGTACTCCAGCTGGGGTCTATCCATGGATCTCAGTGCAGTACTCCAGCTGGGGTCTAACCATGGATCTGAGTGCTGTACTCCAACTGTGGTTTAACCATGGATCTGAGTGCAGTATTCCAGCTGGGGTCTAACCCTGGATCTGAGTGCAGTACTCCAGCTTGCGTCTAACCATGGATCTGATTGCAGAACTCCAGCTGGAGTCTAACCATGGATCTGAGTGCAGTGCTCCAGCTGGGGTCTAAGCATTGATTTGAATGCAGTACTTCAGCTGTAGTCTAACCATGGATCTAAATGCAGTACACCATCTGAGGTCTACCCATGGATCTGAGTGCTGTACTCCAGCTGAGATTTAACCATGGATCTGAATGCAGTACTCCAGCTGAGATCTAACCATGGATCTGAGTGCAGTACACCAACTGGGGTCTATCCATGGATCTGAGGGCAATGCTCCAGCTGTGATCTAACTCTGGATCTGAGTGCAGTACTCTTGCCAGGGTCTAACCATGGATCTGAGTGTAGCATTCAAGCTGGGGTCTAACCATGGATCTGAGTGCAGTACTCCAGCTGGGTCTAACCATGGATCTGAGTGCATTACCACAGCTGGGGTCTAACCATGGATCTGAATGCAGGAATCCAGCTGGGCTGTAACCATGGATCTGAGTGCAGCAGTCCAGCTGGGTTCTCACCATGGATCTGAGTGCAGTACTCCAGCTGGGGTCCAACCATGGATCTGAGTGCAGTCCCCCAGCTGGGGTCCAACCAAGGACCTGAGTGCAGTATTCCAGCTGAGCTCTAACCACGGAACTGAGTGCAATACTCCAGCTGGGATCTAACCATGTATCTGAGTGAAGTACTCCCGATGGGGCCTAACCAGGGATCTGAGTGCAGTACTGTTGCTAGGGTCTATCCATGGTTCTGGTGTAGCATTCCAGCTGGGGTCTAACCATGGATCTGAGTGCAGTACTCCAGCTTGGGTCTTACCATGGATCTGAGTGTAGCATTCCAGCTGGGATCTATCCATGGATTTGAGTGCAGTACCCCAGCTGGGGTCTAACCATGGATCTGAATGCAGGAATCCAGCTGGGCTCTAACTATGGATCTGAGTGCAGCACTCCAGCTGGGTTCCAACCATGGATCTGAGTGCAGTACTCCAGCTGGGTTCTAACCATAGATCTGAGTGCAGTGCTCCAGCTGGCGTCCAACCATGGTTCTGAGTACAGTACTCCAGCTGCGGTCTAACCGTGTATCTGAATGCAGTATTCCAGCTGGAGTCTAACCATGGATCTGAGTGTAGCATTCCAGCTGGGGTCTAACCATGGATTTGAGTGCAGTACTCCAATTGGGATCTAACCATGGATCCGAGTTTAGCATTCCAGCTGGGGTCTAACCATCGATTTGACGGCCGTCCTCCAGCTGGGGTCTAACCATGGATCTGAGTGAAATACTCCAGCTGTGTTCTTACCATGGATCTGAGTGCAGTACTCCAGCTGAGATCTAACCATGGATCTGAGTGCAGTACTCCAGCTGAGATCTAACCATGGATCTGAATGCAGTATTCCAGCTGGGGTCTAAGCATGGATCTGAATGCAGTGTTCCAGCTGGGGTCTAACCATGTATCTGAATGCAGTACTGCAGCTGAGATCTAACCCTGGATCTGAGTGCAGTACTCTTGCTAGGGTCTAACCATGGATCTGAGTGTAGCATTCCAGCTGGGGTCTAAACATGGATCTGAGTGCAGTACTCCAGCTGGGGTCTACCCATGGATCTGAGTGCATACAGCAGCTAGGGTCCAACCATAGATCTGAGTGTTGTACTCCAGCTAGGGTCTAACCATGGGTTTGAATGCAGCAATTCAGCTGTAGTCTAACCAAGGATGTGAATGCAGTACTGCAGCTGAGGTCTAACCGTGGATCTGAGTGCAGTACTCCAGCTGGGGTCCAACCACGGATCTGGGTGCAGTATTCCAGCTGGCGTCCAACCATGGATCTGAGTGCAGTATTCCAGCTGGTGTCTAACCATGTATCTGAATGCAGTATTCCAGCTGGGATCTAACCATGTATCTGAATGCAGTATTCCAGCTGGGGTCTAACCGTGGATCTGAGTGCAGTATTCCAGCTGAGGTCTAATCAGGGATCTGAATGCAGTACTCCAGCTGAGGTCAAACCATGGATCTGAGTGCGGTACTCCAGCTGGGGTCTAACCATGGATCTGAGTGCATTTTCCCAACTGGGGTCTAAGCACGGATCTGAATGCAGGAATCCAGCTGGGCTGTAACCATGGATCTGAGTGCAGGACTCCAGCTGGGTTCTAACCATGGATCTGAGTGCTGTACTCCAGCTGGCGTCCAACCATGGTCCTGAGTACAGTACTCCAGCTGCGGTCTAACCGTGTATCTGAATGCAGTATTCCAGCTGGAGTCTAACCATGGATCTGAGTGTAGCATTCCAGCTGGGGTCTAACCATGGATTTGAGTGCAGTACTCCATCTGGGATCTAACCATGGATCCGAGTTTAGCATTCCAGCTGGGGTCTAACCATCGATTTGACTGCCGTCCTCCAGCTGGGGTCTAACCATGGATCTGAGTGAAATACTCCAGCTGTGTTCTTACCATGGATCTGAGTGCAGTACTCCAGCTGAGATCTAACCATGGATCTGAGTGCAGTACTCCAGCTGGGGTCTAACCATGGACTTGAATGCAGTACTCCAGCTGAGATCTAACCCTTGATCTCAGAGTAGTGCTGTAGCTGGGATTTAACCATGGATCTGAGTGTAGTAATACTGCTGGGGTCTAACCAAGAATCTGAGTGCAGTACTCCAGCTGAGGTCTAACCATGGATCTGAGTGCAGTACTGCAGCTGGGGTCTATCCATAGATCTCAGTGCAGTATTCCAGCTGGGGTCTAACCATGGATCTGAGTGCTGTACTCCAACTGTGGTCTAACCATGGATCTGAGTGCAGTATTCCAGCTGGGGTCTAACCCTGGATCTGAGTGCAGTACTCCTGCTGGGGTCTAACCATGGATCTGAGTGCAGAACTCCAGCTGGTTTCTAACCATGGATCTGAGTGCAGTACTCCAGCTGGGGTCTAACCATTGATTTGAATGCAGTACTTCAGCTGTAGTCTAACCATGGATCTGAATGCAGTACTCCATCTGAGGTCTACCCATGGATCTGAATGCAGTACTGCAGCTGAGATCTAACCCTGGATCTGAGTGCAGTACTCTTGCTAGGGTCTAACCATGGATCTGAGTGTAGCATTCCAGCTGGGGTCTAACCATGGATCTGAGTGCAGTTCTCCAGCTGAGTTCTAAACATGGATCTGAGTGCAGTACTCCAGCTGGGGTCTACCCATGGATCTGAGTGCATACAACAGCTAGGGTCTAACCATGGATCTGAGTGCTGTACTCCAGCTAGGGTCTAACCATGGGTTTGAATGCAGTACTTCAGCTGTAGTCTAACCAAGGATGTGAATGCAGTACTCCAGCTGAGGTCTAACCATGGATTTGAATGCAGTACTTCAGCTGAGGTCTAACCATGGATCTGAGTGCAATACCCCCGCTGGGGTTTCACCATGGATTTGACTGCAGGACTCCAGCTGGGATCTAACTATGGATCTGAGTGCAGGTCTCCAGCTGGGGTCTAACCATGTATCTGAGTGCAATACTCCAGCTGGGGTCCAACCATGTATCTGAGTGCAATACTCCAGCTGGGGTCCAACCATGTATCTGAGTGCAGTGCTCCAGCTGGGGTCTAACCATGGATCTGAATGCGGTATTCCAGCTGGTGTCTAACCATGTATCTGAATGCAGTATTCCAGCTGGGGTCTAACCATGTATCTGAATGCAGTATTCCAGCTGGGGTCTCACCGTGGATCTGAGTACAGTATTCCAGCTGAGGTCTAATCAGGGATCTGAATGCAGTACTCCAGCTGAGGTCAAACCATGGATCTGAGTGCAGTACTCCAGCTGGGGTCTAACCATAGATCTGAGTGCAGCACTTCAGCTGGGGTCTAACCATGGATCTGAGTGCAGTCCCCCAGCTGGGGTCCAAGCATGGATCTGAGTGCAGTACTCCAGCTGGGGTCTAACCATGGATCTGAATGCAGTATTCCAGCTGAGGTCTAACCATGTACCTGAATGCAGTATTCCAGCTGAGGTCTAACCATGGATCTGAGTGCAGTACTCCAGCTGGGGTCTAACCATGGATCTGAGTGCAGCACTTCAGCTGTGGTTTAACCATGGATCTGAGTGCTGTACTCCAGCTGCGGTCTAACCAGAGCTCTGAGAGCAGTATTCCAGCTGGGGTCTAACCATGGATCTGAGTGCAGTACTCCAGCTGAGATCTAACCATGGATCTGAGTGCAGTACTCCAGCTGAGATCTAACCATGGATCTGAGTGCAGTACTCCAGCTAAGAACTGACCATTTATCTGAGTGCATTACTCCAGCTGAGATCTAACCATGGATCTGAGTGCAGTACGCCAACTGGGGTCTATCCATGGATCTGAGGGCAGTGCTCCAGCTGAGATCTAACCTTGGATCTGAGTGCAGTACTGCAGCTGAGATCTTACCCTGGATCTGAGTGCAGTCCTCTTGCTAGGATCTAACCATGGATCTGAGTGTAGCATTCCAGCTGGGCTCTAACCGTGGATCTGAGTGCAGTTCTCCAGCTGAGTTCTAAACATGGATGTGAATGCAGTATTCCAGCTGGGATCTAAGCATGGATCTGAATACAATATTCCAGCTGTGGTCTAACTGTGGATCTGAGTGCAGTGTTCCAGCTGAGTTCTAATCATCGAGCTGAATGCAGCACTTCAGCTCGGGTCTAACCATGGATCTGATTGCTGTACTCCAGCTGCGGTCTAACCATAGATCTGAGAGCAGTATTCCAGCTGAGATTTAACCATGGATCTGAGAGCAGTACTGCAGCTGAGATTTAACCACGGATCTGAGTGCAGTACTGCAGCTGAGATCTAACCATGGATCTGAGTGCAGTACGCCAACTGGTGTCTATCCATGGATCTGAGGGCAGTACTCCAGGTGAGATCTAACCCTGGATCTGAGTGCAGTACTCTTGCTTTGGGTCTAACCATGGATCTGAGTGTAGCATTCCAGCTGGGGTCTAACCATGGATCTGAGTGCAGTACTCCAGCTGAGGTCTAACCGTGGATCTGAGTGCAGTACTCCAGCTGGGGTCCAACCATGGATCTGGGTGCAGTATTCCAGCTGGCGTCCAACCATGGTTCTGAGTGCAGTATTCCAGCTGGGGTCTAACCGTGGATCTGAATGCAGTACTCCAGCTGGGGTCTAACTATGGATCTGAGTGCAGTACTCCAGCTGGGGTCTAACCATGGATCTGAGTGCAGTACTCCAGCTAGGGTCTAACCATGGATTTGAATGCAGTACTTCAGCTGTAGTCTAACCATGGATCTGAATGCAGTACTCCAGCTGAGGTCTAACCATGGATCTAAGTGCAGTACACCAGCTGGGGTTTCACCATGGATTTGACTGCAGGACTCCAGCTGGGCTCTAACCATGGATCTGAGTGCAGGTCTTCAGCTGGGGTCTAACCATGGATCTGAGTGCAATACTCCAGCTGGGTTCCAACCATGTATCTGAGTGCAGTACCCCAGCTGGGGTCCAACCATGGATCTGAGTGCAGTACTCCAGCTGGGGTCTAACCATGTATCTGAATGCAGTATTCCAGCTGGGATCTAACCATGTATCTGAATACAGTATTCCAGCTGGGGTCTAACCGTGGATCTGAGTGCAGTATTCCAGCTTAGGTCTAATCAGGGATCTGAATGTAGTACTGCAGCTGAGGTCAAACCATGGATCTGAGTGCGGTACTCCAGCTGTGCTCTAACCATGGATCTGAGTGCAGGACTCCAGCTGGGTTCTAACCATGGATCTTAGTGCAGTACTCCAGCTGGGGTCCAACAATGGATCTTAGTGCAGTCCCCCAGCTGGGTTCCAACCATGGATCTGAGTGCAGTACTCCAGCTGGGTTCCAACCATGGATCTGAGTGCAGTACTCCAGCTGGCGTCCAACCATGGATCTGAGTACAGTACTCCAGTTGGGGTCTATCCGTGGATCTGAATGCAGTATTCTAGCTGGAGTCTAACCATGGATCTGAGTATAGCATTCCGACTGGGGTCTAACCATGGATCTGAGTGCAGTACTCCAGCTGGGATCTAACCATGGATCTGAGTGTAGCATTCCAGCTGGGGTCTCACGATGGATTTGAGTGCAGTACTCCAGCTGGGGTCTAACCATGGATCTGAGTGAAATACTCCAGCTGAGTTCTTACCATGGATCTGAGTGCAGTACTCTAGCTGAGATCTAACCATGGATCTGAGTGCAGTACTCCAGCTGAGATCTAACCATGGATCTGAGTGCAGTACTCCAGCTGAGATCTAACCATGGATCTGAGTGCAGTACTCCAGCTGAGAACTGACCATTTATCTGAGTGCATTACTCCAGCTGAGATCTAACCATGGATCTGAGTGCAGTACGCCAACTGGGGTCTATCCATGGATCTGAGGGCAGTGCTCCAGCTGAGATCTTACCCTGGATCTGAGTGCAGTCCTCTTGCTAGGATCTAACCATGGATCTGAGTGTAGCATTCCAGCTGGGCTCTAACCGTGGATCTGAGTGCAGTTCTCCAGCTGAGTTCTAAACATGGATGTGAATGCAGTATTCCAGCTGGGATCTAAGCATGGATCTGAATACAATATTCCAGCTGTGGTCTAACTGTGGATCTGAGTGCAGTGTTCCAGCTGAGTTCTAATCATCGAGCTGAATGCAGCACTTCAGCTCGGGTCTAACCATGGATCTGATTGCTGTACTCCAGCTGCGGTCTAACCATAGATCTGAGAGCAGTATTCCAGCTGAGATTTAACCATGGATCTGAGAGCAGTACTGCAGCTGAGATTTAACCATGGATCTGAGTGCAGTACTGCAGCTGAGATCTAACCATGGATCTGAGTGCAGTACGCCAACTGGTGTCTATCCATGGATCTGAGGGCAGTACTCCAGGTGAGATCTAACCCTGGATCTGAGTGCAGTACTCTTGCTTTGGGTCTAACCATGGATCTGAGTGTAGCATTCCAGCTGGGGTCTAACCATGGATCTGAGTGCAGTACTCCAGCTGAGGTCTAACCGTGGATCTGAGTGCAGTACTCCAGCTGGGGTCCAACCATGGATCTGGGTGCAGTATTCCAGCTGGCGTCCAACCATGGTTCTGAGTGCAGTATTCCAGCTGGGGTCTAACCGTGGATCTGAATGCAGTACTCCAGCTGGGGTCTAACTATGGATCTGAGTGCAGTACTCCAGCTGGGGTCTAACCATGGATCTGAGTGCAGTACTCCAGCTAGGGTCTAACCATGGATTTGAATGCAGTACTTCAGCTGTAGTCTAACCATGGATCTGAATTCAGTACTCCAGCTGAGGTCTAACCATGGATCTAAGTGCATTACCCCAGCTGGGGTTTCACCATGGATTTGACTGCAGGACACCAGCTGGGCTCTAACCATGGATCTGAGTGCAGGTCTTCAGCTGGGGTCTAACCATTGATCTGAGTGCAATACTCCAGCTGGGTTCCAACCATGTATCTGAGTGCAGTACCCCAGCTGGGGTCCAACCATGGATCTGAGTGCAGTACTCCAGCTGGGGTCTAACCATGTATCTGAATGCAGTGTTCCAGCTGGGATCTAACCATGTATCTGAATACAGTATTCCAGCTGGGGTCTAACCGTGGATCTGAGTGCAGTATTCCAGCTTAGGTCTAATCAGGGATCTGAATGTAGTACTCCAGCTGAGGTCAAACCATGGATCTGAGTGCGGTACTCCAGCTGTGCTCTAACCATGGATCTGAGTGCAGGACTCCAGCTGGGTTCTAACCATGGATCTGAGTGCAGTACTCCAGCTGGGGTCCAACAATGGATCTGAGTGCAGTCCCCCAGCTGGGTTCCAACCATGGATCTGAGTGCAGTACTCCAGCTGGGGTCTAACCATGTATCTGAATGCAGTGTTCCAGCTGGGATCTAACCATGTATCTGAATACAGTATTCCAGCTGGGGTCTAACCGTGGATCTGAGTGCAGTATTCCAGCTTAGGTCTAATCAGGGATCTGAATGTAGTACTCCAGCTGAGGTCAAACCATGGATCTGAGTGCGGTACTCCAGCTGTGCTCTAACCATGGATCTGAGTGCAGGACTCCAGCTGCGTTCTAACCATGGATCTGAGTGCAGTACTCCAGCTGGGGTCCAACAATGGATCTGAGTGCAGTCCCCCAGCTGGGTTCCAACCATGGATCTGAGTGCAGTACTCCAGCTGGGTTCCAACCATGGATCTGAGTGCAGTACTCCAGCTGGCGTCCAACCATGGATCTGAGTATAGCATTCCGACTGGGGTCTAACCATGGATCTGAGTGCAGTACTCCAGCTGGGATCTAACCATGGATCTGAGTGTAGCATTCCAGCTGGGGTCTCACCATGGATTTGAGTGCAGTACTCCAGCTGGGGTCTAACCATGGATCTGAGTGAAATACTCCAGCTGAGTTCTTACCATGGATCTGAGTGCAGTACTCTAGCTGAGATCTAACCATGGATCTGAGTGCAGTACTCCAGCTGGGGTCTAACCATGGATTTGAATGCAGTACTCCAGCTGAGATCTAACCTTGGATCTCAGTGTAGTACTGTAGCTAGGGTCTAACCATGGATCTGAGTGTAGCGTTCCAGCTGGGGTCTAACCATGGATCTGAGTGCAGTACTCCAGCTGGGGTCTATCCATGGATCTCAGTGCAGTACTCCAGCTGGGGTCTAAACATGGATCTGAGTGCTGTACTCCAGCTGGGGTCTAACCATGGATCTGAATGCAGTATTCCAGCTGGGATCGAACCATGTATCTGAATGCAGTATTCCAGCTGGGGTCTAACCGTGGATCTGAGTGCAGTATTCCAGCTTAGTTCTAATCAGGGATCTGAATGTAGTACTCCAGCTGAGGTCAAACCATGGATCTGAGTGCAGTATTCCAGCTTAGGTCTAATCAGGGATCTGAATGTAGTACTCCAGCTGAGGTCAAACCATGGATCTGAGTGCGGTACTCCAGCTGTGCTCTAACCATGGATCTGATTGCAGGACTCCAGCTGGGTTCTAACCATGGATCTGAGTGCAGTACTCCAGCTGGGGTCCAACAATGGATCTGAGTGCAGTCCCCCAGCTGGGTTCCAACCATGGATCTGAGTGCAGTACTCCAGCTGGGGTCTAACCATGTATCTGAATGCAGTGTTCCAGCTGGGATCTAACCATGTATCTGAATACAGTATTCCAGCTGGGGTCTAACCGTGGATCTGAGTGCAGTATTCCAGCTTAGGTCTAATCAGGGATCTGAATGTCGTACTCCAGCTGAGGTCAAACCATGGATCTGAGTGCGGTACTCCAGCTGTGCTCTAACCATGGATCTGAGTGCAGGACTCCAGCTGGGTTCTAACCATGGATCTGAGTGCAGTACTCCAGCTGGGGTCCAACAATGGATCTGAGTGCAGTCCCCCAGCTGGGTTCCAACCATGGATCTGAGTGCAGTACTCCAGCTGGGTTCCAACCATGGATCTGAGTGCAGTACTCCAGCTGGCGTCCAACCATGGATCTGAGTATAGCATTCCGACTGGGGTCTAACCATGGATCTGAGTGCAGTACTCCAGCTGGGATCTAACCATGGATCTGAGTGTAGCATTCCAGCTGGGGTCTCACCATGGATTTGAGTGCAGTACTCCAGCTGGGGTCTAACCATCGATCTGAGTGAAATACTCCAGCTGAGTTCTTACCATGGATCTGAGTGCAGTACTCTAGCTGAGATCTAACCATGGATCTGAGTGCAGTACTCCAGCTGGGGTCTAACCATGGATTTGAATGCAGTACTCCAGCTGAGATCTAACCTTGGATCTCAGTGTAGTACTGTAGCTAGGGTCTAACCATGGATCTGAGTGTAGCATTCCAGCTGGGGTCTAACCATGGATCTGAGTGCAGTACTCCAGCTGGGGTCTATCCATGGATCTCAGTGCAGTACTCCAGCTGGGGTCTAAACATGGATCTGAGTGCTGTACTCCAGCTGGGGTCTAACCATGGATCTGAATGCAGTATTCCAGCTGGGATCTAACCATGTATCTGAATGCAGTATTCCAGCTGGGGTCTAACCGTGGATCTGAGTGCAGTATTCCAGCTTAGTTCTAATCAGGGATCTGAATGTAGTACTCCAGCTGAGGTCAAACCATGGATCTGAGTGCGGTACTCCAGCTGTGCTCTAACCATGGATCTGAGTGCAGGACTCCAGCTGGGTTCTAACCATGGATCTGAGTGCAGTACTCCAGCTGGGGTCCAACAATGGATCTGAGTGCAGTCCCCCAGCTGGGTTCCAACCATGGATCTGAGTGCAGTACTCCAGCTGGGTTCCAACCATGGATCTGAGTGCAGTACTCCAGCTGGCGTCCAACCATGGATCTGAGTACAGTACTCCAGTTGGGGTCTAACCGTGTATCTGAATGCAGTATTCTAGCTGGAGTCTAACCATGGATCTGAGTATAGCATTCCGGCTGGGGTCTAACCATGGATCTGAGTGCAGTACTCCAGCTGGGATCTAACCATGGATCTGAGTGTAGCATTCCAGCTGGGGTCTAACCATGGATCTGAGTGAAATACTCCAGCTGAGTTCTTACCATGGATCTGAGTGCAGTACTCTAGCTGAGATCTAACCATGGATCTGAGTGCAGTACTCCAGCTGGGGTCTAACCATGGATTTGAATGCAGTACTCCAGCTGAGATCTAACCCTGGATCTCAGTGTAGCACTGTAGCTAGGGTCTAACCATGGATCTGAGTGTAGCATTCCAGCTGGGGTCTAACCATGGATCTGAGTGCAGTACTCCAGCTGGGGTCTATCCATGGATCTCAGTGCAGTACTCCAGCTGGGGTCTAACCATGGATCTGAGTGCTGTACTCCAACTGTGGTTTAACCATGGATCTGAGTGCAGTATTCCAGCTGGGGTCTAACCCTGGATCTGAGTGCAGTACTCCAGCTTGCGTCTAACCATGGATCTGATTGCAGAACTCCAGCTGGAGTCTAACCATGGATCTGAGTGCAGTGCTCCAGCTGGGGTCTAACCATTGATTTGAATGCAGTACTTCAGCTGTAGTCTAACCATGGATCTGAATGCAGTACACCATCTGAGGTCTACCCATGGATCTGAGTGCTGTACTCCAGCTGAGATTTAACCATGGATCTGAATGCAGTACTCCAGCTGAGATCTAACCATGGATCTGAGTGCAGTACACCAACTGGGGTCTATCCATGGATCTGAGGGCAGTGCTCCAGCTGTGATCTAACTCTGAATCTGAATGCAGTACTCCAGCTGAGATCTAACTCTGGATCTGAGTGCAGTACTATTGCCAGGGTCTAACCATGGATCTGAGTGTAGCATTCAAGCTGGGGTCTAACCATGGATCTGAGTGCAGTACTCCAGCTGGGTCTAACCATGGATCTGAGTGCATTACCACAGCTGGGGTCTAACCATGGATCTGAATGCAGGAATCCAGCTGGGCTGTAACCATGGATCTGAGTGCAGCAGTCCAGCTGGGTTCTCACCATGGATCTGAGTGCAGTACTCCAGCTGGGGTCCAACCATGGATCTGAGTGCAGTCCCCCAGCTGGGGTCTAACCATGGATCTGAGTGCTGTACTCCAGCTGGGGTCTAACCATGGATCTGAATGCAGTATTCCAGCTGGTGTCTAACCATGTATCTGAATGCAGTATTCCAGCTGGGATCTAACCATGTATCTGAATGCAGTATTCCAGCTTGGGTCTAACCGTGGATCTGAGTGCAGTATTCCAGCTTAGTTCTAATCAGGGATCTGAATGTAGTACTCCAGCTGAGGTCAAACCATGGATCTGAGTGCGGTACTCCAGCTGTGCTCTAACCATGGATCTGAGTGCAGGACTCCAGCTGGGTTCTAACCATGGATCTGAGTGCAGTACTCCAGCTGGGGTCCAACAATGGATCTGAGTGCAGTCCCCCAGCTGGGTTCCAACCATGGATCTGAGTGCAGTACTCCAGCTGGGTTCCAACCATGGATCTGAGTGCAGTACTCCAGCTGGCGTCCAACCATGGATCTGAGTACAGTACTCCAGTTGGGGTCTAACCGTGTATCTGAATGCAGTATTCTAGCTGGAGTCTAACCATGGATCTGAGTATAGCATTCCGGCTGGGGTCTAACCATGGATCTGAGTGCAGTACTCCAGCTGGGATCTAACCATGGATCTGAGTGTAGCATTCCAGCTGGGGTCTAACCATGGATCTGAGTGAAATACTCCAGCTGAGTTCTTACCATGGATCTGAGTGCAGTACTCTAGCTGAGATCTAACCATGGATCTGAGTGCAGTACTCCAGCTGGGGTCTAACCATGGATTTGAATGCAGTACTCCAGCTGAGATCTAACCCTGGATCTCAGTGTAGTACTGTAGCTAGGGTCTAACCATGGATCTGAGTGTAGCATTCCAGCTGGGGTCTAACCATGGATCTGAGTGCAGTACTCCAGCTGGGGTCTATCCATGGATCTCAGTGCAGTACTCCAGCTGGGGTCTAACCATGGATCTGAGTGCTGTACTCCAACTGTGGTTTAACCATGGATCTGAGTGCAGTATTCCAGGTGGGGTCTAAACCTGGATCTGATTGCAGTACTCCAGCTTGCGTCTAACCATGGATCTGATTGCAGAACTCCAGCTGGAGTCTAACCATGGATCTGAGTGCAGTGCTCCAGCTGGGGTCTAACCATTGATTTGAATGCAGTACTTCAGCTGTAGTCTAACCATGGATCTGAATGCAGTACACCATCTGAGGTCTACCCATGGATCTGAGTGCTGTACTCCAGCTGAGATTTAACCATGGATCTGAATGCAGTACTCCAGCTGAGATCTAACCATGGATCTGAGTGCAGTACACCAACTGGGGTCTATCCATGGATCTGAGGGCAGTGCTCCAGCTGTGATCTAACTCTGGATCTGAGTGCAGTACTCTTGCCAGGGTCTAACCATGGATCTGAGTGTAGCATTCAAGCTGGGGTCTAACCATGGATCTGAGTGCAGTACTCCAGCTGGGTCTAACCATGGATCTGAGTGCGTTACCACAGCTGGGGTCTAACCATGGATCTGAATGCAGGAATCCAGCTGGGCTGTAACCATGGATCTGAGTGCAGCAGTCCAGCTGGGTTCTCACCATGGATCTGAGTGCAGTACTCCAGCTGGGGTCCAACCATGGATCTGAGTGCAGTCCCCCAGCTGGGGTCCAACCAAGGACCTGAGTGCAGTACTCCAGCTGAGGTCTAACCACGGAACTGAGTGCAATACTCCAGCTGGGATCTAACCATGTATCTGAGTGCAGTACTCCCGATGGGGCCTAGCCAGGGATCTGAGTGCAGTACTGTTGCTAGGGTCTATCCATGGTTCTGGTGTAGCATTCCAGCTGGGGTCTAACCATGGATCTGAGTGCAGTACTCCAGCTTGGGTCTTACCATGGATCTGAGTGTAGCATTCCAGCTGGGATCTATCCATGGATTTGAGTGCAGTACCCCAGCTGGGGTCTAACCATGGATCTGAATGCAGGAATCCAGCTGGGCTCTAACTATGGATCTGAGTGCAGCACTCCAGCTGGGTTCCAACCATGGATCTGAGTGCAGTACTCCAGCTGGGGTCCAACCATGGATCTGAGTGCAGTACCCCAGCTGGGGTCCAACCAAGGATCTGAGTGCAGTACTCCAGCTGAGGTCTAACCAAGTAACTGAGTGCAATACTCCAGCTGGGATCTAACCATGTATCTGAGTGCAGTACTCCCGCTGGGGTCTAACCATGGATCTGAGTGCAGTACTGTTGCTAGGGTCTATCCATGGTTCTGAGTGTAGCATTCCAGCTGGGGTCTAACCATGGATCTGAGTGCAGTACTCCAGCTTGGGTCTTAGCATGGATCTGAGTGTAGCATTCCAGCTGGGATCTATCCATGGATTTGAGTGCAGTACTCCAGCTGGGGTCTAACCATGGATCTGAGTGAAATACTTCTGCTTAGTTCTTACCATGCATCTGAGTGCAGTACTCCAGCTGAGATCTAACCATGGATCTGAATGCAGTATTCCAGCTGGGTTCTGACCATGGATCTGAATGTAGTATTCCAGCTGGGGTCTAACCATGTATCTGAATGCAGTACTGCAGCTGAGATCTAACCCTGGATCTGAGTGCAGTACTCTTGCTAGGGTCTAACCATGGATCTGAGTGTAGCATTCCAGCTGTTTGTCTAACCATGGATCTGAGTGCAGTTCTCCAGCTGAGTTCTAAACATGGATCTGAGTGCAGTTTGCAGCTGGGGTCTACCCATGGATCTGAATGCATACAGCAGATAGGGTCTAACCATGGATCTGAGTGCTGTACTCCAGCTAGGGTATAACCATGGGTTTGAATGCAGTACTTCAGCTGTAGTCTAACCAAGGATGTGAATGCAGTACTCCAGCTGAGGTCTAACCATGGATCTGAGTGCAGTACGCCAACTGGGGTCTATCCATGGATCTGAGGGCAGTGCTCCAGCTGAGATCTAACCTTGGATCTGAGTGCAGTACTGCAGCTGAGATCTTACCCTGAATCTGAGTGCAGTCCTCTTGCTAGGATCTAACCATGGATCTGAGTGTAGCATTCCAGCTGGGCTCTAACCGTGGATCTGAGTGCAGTTCTCCAGCTGAGAACTGACCATTTATCTGACTGCATTACTCCAGCTGAGATCTAACCATGGATCTGAGTGCAGTACGCCAACTGGGGTCTATCCATGGATCTGAGGGCAGTGCTCCAGCTGAGATCTAACCTTGGATCTGAGTGCAGTACTGCAGCTGAGATCTTACCCTGGATCTGAGTGCAGTCCTCTTGCTAGGATCTAACCATGGATCTGAGTGTAGCATTCCAGCTGGGCTCTAACCGTGGATCTGAGTGCAGTTCTCCAGCTGAGTTCTAAACATGGATCTGAGTGCAGTACTCCAGCTGGGGTCTTACCATGGATGTGAATGCAGTATTCCAGCTGGGATCTAAGCATGGATCTGAATACAATATTCCAGCTGTGGTCTAACTGTGGATCTGAGTGCAGTGTTCCAGCTGAGTTCTAATCATCGAGCTGAATGCAGCACTTCAGCTCGGGTCTAACCATGGATCTGATTGCTGTACTCCAGCTGCGGTCTAACCATAGATCTGAGAGCAGTATTCCAGCTGAGATTTAACCATGGATCTGAGTGCAGTACTGCAGCTGAGATTTAACCATGGATCTGAGTGCAGTACTGCAGCTGAGATCTAACCATGGATCTGAGTGCAGTACGCCAACTGGTGTCTATCCATGGATCTGAGGGCAGTACTCCAGGTGAGATCTAACCCTGGATCTGAGTGCAGTACTCTTGCTAGGGTCTAACCATGGATCTGAGTGTAGCATTCCAGCTGGGGTCTAACCATGGATCTGAGTGCAGTACTCCAGCTGAGTTCTAACCATGGATCTGAGTGCAGTTCTCCAGCTGAGATCTAACCATGGATCTGAGTGCAGTACTCCGGCTGGGGACCATCCATGGATCTGAGTGCAGTGTTCCAGCTGGGGTCCAACCATGGATCTGAATGCAGTACTCCAGCTGAGGTCTAATTATGGATCTGAGTGCAGCACTCCAGCTGGGGTCTAACCATGGATCTGAGTGCAGTACTCCAGCTGGGGTCCAACCATGGATCTAAATGCAGTATTCCAGCTGGAGTCTCACCATGGATCTGAATACAGTATTCCAGCTGGGATCTAACCATGGATCTGAGTGCAGTATTCCAGCTGAGGTCTAATCAGTGATCTGAGTGCAGTACTCCGCTGGGGTCTGACCATGGAACTGAGTGCAGTACTGCAGCTGGGGCCTAACCAGGGATCTGAGTGCAGTACTCTTGCTAGGGTCTAACCATGGATCTAAATTTAGCATTCCAGCTGGGGTCTAACCATGGATCTGAGTGCAGTACTCCTGCTGGGGTCTTACCATGGACCTGCGTGCATTACCCCAGCTGGGGTCTAACCATGGATCTGAATGCAGGAATCCAGCTGGGCTCTAACCATGGATCTGAGTGCAGGAGTCCAGCTGGGTTCTAACCATGGATCTGAGTGCAGTACTCCAGCTGGGGTCCAACCATGGATCTGAGTGCAGCCCCCAGCTGGGGTCCAACCATGGATCTGAGTGCAGTACTGCAGCTCGGGTCTAACCATGGATCTGAATGCAGTATTCCAGCTGGGGTCTAACCATGTACCTGAATGCAGTATTCCAGCTGGGGTCTAACCATGGATCTGAGTGCAGTACTCCAGCTGAGTTCTAACCATGGATCTGAGTGCAGTTCTCCAGCTGAGATCTAACCATGGATCTGAGTGCAGTTTCCAGCTGGGGACTAACCATGGATCTGAGTGCAGTACTCCAGCTGGGGTCCAACCATGGATCTGAGTGCAGTACTCCAGCTGGGGTCTTACCATGGATCTGAGTGTAGCATTCCAGCTGGTGTCTAACCATGGATTTTGGTGAAGTACTCCAGCTGGGGTCTAACCATGGATCTGAGTGAAATACTCCAGCTGAGTTCTTACCATGGATCTGAGTGCAGTACTCCAGCTGAGATCTAACCATGGATCTGAATGCAGTATTCCAGCTGGGGTCTAACCATGGATCTAAATGCAGTGTTCCAGCTGGGGTCTAACCATGCATCTGAATGCAGTACTGCAGCTGAGATCTAACCCTGGATCTGAGTGCAGTACTCTTGCTAGGGTCTAACCATGGATCTGAGTGTAGCATTCCAGCTGGGGTCTAACCATGGATCTGAGTGCAGTTCTCCAGCTGAGTTTTAAACATGGATCTGTGTGCAGTACTCCAGCTGGGGTCTACCCATGGATCTCAGTGCATACAGCAGCTAGGGTCCAACCATAGATCTGAGTGTTGTACTCCAGCTAGGGTCTAACCGTGGGTTTGAATGCAGTACTTCAGCTGTAGTCTAACCAAGGATGTGAATGCAGTACTGCAGCTGAGGTCTAACCGTGGATCTGAGTGCAGTACTCCAGCTGGGGTCCAACCATGGATCTGGGTGCAGTATTCCAGCTGGCGTCCAACCATGGATCTGAGTGCAGTATTCCAGCTGGTGTCTAACCATGTATCTGAATGCAGTATTCCAGCTGGGATCTAACCATGTATCTGAATGCAGTATTCCAGCTGGGGTCTAACCGTGGATCTGAGTGCAGTATTCCAGCTGAGGTCTAATCAGGGATCTGAATGCAGTACTCCAGCTGAGGTCAAACCATGGATCTGAGTGCGGTACTCCAGCTGGGGTCTAACCACGGATCTGAGTGCATTTTCCCAACTGGGGTCTAAGCATGGATCTGAATGCAGGAATCCAGCTGGGCTCTAACCATGGATCTGAGTGCAGGACTCCAGCTGGGTCCTAACCATGGATCTGAGTGCAGGACTCCAGCTGGCGTCCAACCATGGTTCTGAGTACAGTACTCCAGCTGCGGTCTAACCGTGTATCTGAATGCAGTATTCCAGCTGGAGTCTAACCATGGATCTGAGTGTAGCATTCCAGCTGGGGTCTAACCATGGACTTGAGTGCAGTACTCCATCTGGGATCTAACCATGGATCCGAGTTTCGCATTCCAGCTGGGGTCTAACCATCGATTTGACTGCCGTCCTCCAGCTGGGGTCTAACCATGGATCTGAGTGCTGTACTCCAGCTGCGGTCTAACCATAGCTCTGAGAGCAGTATTCCAGCTGGGGTCTAACCATGGATCTGAGTGCAGTACTCCAGCTGAGATCTAACCAAGGATCTGAGTGCAGTACTCCAGCTGAGATCTAACCATGGATCTGAGTGCAGTACTCCAGCTGAGAACTGACCATTTATCTGAGTGCATTACTCCAGCTGAGATCTAACCATGGATCTGAGTGCAGTACGCCAACTGGGGTCTATCCATGGATCTGAGGGCAGTGCTCCAGCTGAGATCTAACCTTGGATCTGAGTGCAGTACTGCAGCTGAGATCTTACCCTGGATCTGAGTGCAGTCCTCTTGCTAGGATCTAACCATGGATCTGAGTGTAGCATTCCAGCTGGGCTCTAACCGTGGATCTGAGTGCAGTTCTCCAGCTGAGTTCTAAACATGGATGTGAATGCAGTATTCCAGCTGGGATCTAAGCATGGATCTGAATACAATATTCCAGCTGTGGTCTAACTGTGGATCTGAGTGCAGTGTTCCAGCTGAGTTCTAATCATCGAGCTGAATGCAGCACTTCAGCTCGGGTCTAACCATGGATCTGATTGCTGTACTCCAGCTGCGGTCTAACCATAGATCTTAGAGCAGTATTCCAGCTGAGATTTAACCATGGATCTGAGAGCAGTACTGCAGCTGAGATTTAACCACGGATCTGAGTGCAGTACTGCAGCTGAGATCTAACCATGGATCTGAGTGCAGTACGCCAACTGGTGTCTATCCATGGATCTGAGCGCAGTACTCCAGGTGAGATCTAACCCTGGATCTGAGTGCAGTACTCTTGCTTAGGGTCTAACCATGGATCTGAGTGTAGCATTCCAGCTGGGGTCTAACCATGGATCTGAGTGCAGTACTCCAGCTGAGGTCTAACCGTGGATCTGAATGCAGTACACCAGCTGGGGTCTAACTATGGATCTGAGTGCAGTACTCCACCTGGGGTCTAACCATGGATCTGAGTGCAGTACTCCAGCTAGGGTCTAACCATGGATTTGAATGCAGTACTTCAGCTGTAGTCTAACCATGGATCTGAATGCAGTACTCCAGCTGAGGTCGAACCGTGTATCTGAATGCAGTATTCCAGCTGGAGTCTAACCATGGATCTGAGTGTAGCATTCCAGCTGGGGTCTAACCATGGATCTGAGTGCAGTTCTCCAGCTGAGTTCTAAACATGGATCTGAGTGCAGTACTCCAGCTGGGGTCTACCCATGGATCTGAGTGCATACAGCAGCTAGGGTTTTACCATGGGTTTGAACGCAGTGCTTCAGCTGTAGTCTAACCATGGATGTGAATGCAGTACTCCAGCTGAGGTCTAACCGTGGATCTGAGTGCAGTACACCAGCTGGGGTCCAACCATGGATCTGGGTGCAGTATTCCAGCTGGCGTCCATCCATGGATCTGGATGCAGTATTCCAGCTGGGGTCTTACCGTGGATCTGAATGCAATACTCCAGCTGGGGTCTAACCATGGATCTGAGTGCAGTACTCCAGCTGGGGTCTAACCATGGATCTGAGTGCAGTACTCCAGCTAGGGTCTAACCATGGATTTGAATGCAGTACTTCAGCTGTAGTCTAACCATGGATCTGAATGCAGTACTCCAGCTGAGGTCTAACCATGGATCTGAGTGCAATACCCCAGCTGGGGTTCACCATGGATTTGACTGCAGGACTCCAGCTGGGCTCTAACCATGGATCTGAGTGCAGGTCTTCAGCTGGGGTCTAACCATGGATCTGAGTGCAATACTCCAGCTGGGTTCCAACCATGTATCTGAGTGCAGTACCCCAGCTGGGGTCCAACCATGGATCTGAGTGCAGTACTCCAGCTGCGGTCTAACCATGGATCTGAATGCAGTATTCCAGCTGGTGTCTAACCATGTATCTGAATGCAGTATTCCAGCTGGGATCTAACCATGTATCTGAATGCAGTATTCCAGCTGGGGTCTAACCGTGGATCTGAGTGCAGTATTCCAGCTTAGGTCTAATCAGGGATCTGAATTTAGTACTCCAGCTGAGGTCAAACCAAGGATCTGAGTGCTGTACTCCAGCTGCGGTCTAACCATAGATCTGAGAGCAGTATTCCAGCTGGGGTCTAACCATGGATCTGAGTGCATTACCCCAGCTGGGGTCTAACCATGGATCTGAATGCAAGAATCCTGCTGGGCTCTAACCATGGATCTGAGTGCAGGACTCCAGCTGGGTTCTAACCATGGATCTGAGTGCAGTACTCCAGCTGGGGTCCAACCATGGATCTGAGTGCAGTACTCCAGCTGGGGTCTTACCATGGATCTGAGTGTAGCATTCCAGCTGGGATCTATCCATGGATTTGAGTGCAGTACTCCAGCTGGGGTCTAACCATGGATCTGAGTGAAATACTCCAGCTTAGTTCTTACCATGCATCTGAGTGCAGTACTCCATCTGAGATCTAACCATGGATCTGAATGCAGTATTCCAGCTGGGTTCTAACCATGGATCTGAATGCAGTATTCCAGCTGGGGTCTAACCATGTATCTGAATGCAGTACTGCAACTGAGATCTAACCCTGGATCTGAGTGCAGTACTCTTGCTAGGGTCTAACCATGGATCTGAGTGTAGCATTCCAGCTGGGGTCTAACCATGGATCTGAGTGCAGTTCTCCAGCTGAGTTCTAATCATGGATCTGCGTGCAGTACTCCAGCTGGGGTCTAACCATGGATTTGAATGCAGTACTTCAGCTGTAGTCTAACCAAGGATGTGAATGCAGTACTCCAGCTGAGAACTGACCATTTATCTGAGTGCATTACTCCAGCTGAGATCTAACCATGGACCTGAGTGCAGTACGCCAACTGGGGTCTATCCATGGATCTGAGGGCAGTGCTCCAGCTGAGATCTAACCTTGGATCTGAGTGCAGTACTGCAGCTGAGATCTTACCCTGGATCTGAGTGCAGTCCTCTTGCTAGGATCTAACCATGGATCTGAGTGTAGCATTCCAGCTGGGCTCTAACCGTGGATCTGAGTGCAGTTCTCCAGCTGAGTTCTAAACATGGATCTGAGTGCAGTACTCCAGCTGGGGTCTTACCATGGATGTGAATGCAGTATTCCAGCTGGGATCTAAGCATGGATCTGAATACAATATTCCAGCTGTGGTCTAACTGTGGATCTGAGTGCAGTGTTCCAGCTGAGTTCTAATCATCGAGCTGAATGCAGCACTTCAGCTCGGGTCTAACCATGGATCTGATTGCTGTACTCCAGCTGCGGTCTAACCATAGATCTGAGAGCAGTATTCCAGCTGAGATTTAACCATGGATCTGAGTGCAGTACTGCAGCTGAGATTTAACCATGGATCTGAGTGCAGTACTGCAGCTGAGATCTAACCATGGATCTGAGTGCAGTACGCCAACTGGTGTCTATCCATGGATCTGAGGGCAGTACTCCAGGTGAGATCTAACCCTGGATCTGAGTGCAGTACTCTTGCTAGGGTCTAACCATGGATCTGAGTGTAGCATTCCAGCTGGGGTCTAACCATGGATCTGAGTGCAGTACTCCAGCTGAGTTCTAACCATGGATCTGAGTGCAGTTCTCCAGCTGAGATCTAACCATGGATCTGAGTGCAGTACTCCGGCTGGGGACCATCCATGGATCTGAGTGCAGTGTTCCAGCTGGGGTCCAACCATGGATCTGAATGCAGTACTCCAGCTGAGGTCTAATTATGGATCTGAGTGCAGCACTCCAGCTGGGGTCTAACCATGGATCTGAGTGCAGTACTCCAGCTGGGGTCCAACCATGGATCTAAATGCAGTATTCCAGCTGGAGTCTCACCATGGATCTGAATACAGTATTCCAGCTGGGATCTAACCATGGATCTGAGTGCAGTATTCCAGCTGAGGTCTAATCAGTGATCTGAGTGCAGTACTCCGCTGGGGTCTGACCATGGAACTGAGTGCAGTACTGCAGCTGGGGCCTAACCAGGGATCTGAGTGCAGTACTCTTGCTAGGGTCTAACCATGGATCTAAATTTAGCATTCCAGCTGGGGTCTAACCATGGATCTGAGTGCAGTACTCCTGCTGGGGTCTTACCATGGACCTGCGTGCATTACCCCAGCTGGGGTCTAACCATGGATCTGAATGCAGGAATCCAGCTGGGCTCTAACCATGGATCTGAGTGCAGGAGTCCAGCTGGGTTCTAACCATGGATCTGAGTGCAGTACTCCAGCTGGGGTCCAACCATGGATCTGAGTGCAGCCCCCAGCTGGGGTCCAACCATGGATCTGAGTGCAGTACTGCAGCTCGGGTCTAACCATGGATCTGAATGCAGTATTCCAGCTGGGGTCTAACCATGTACCTGAATGCAGTATTCCAGCTGGGGTCTAACCATGGATCTGAGTGCAGTACTCCAGCTGAGTTCTAACCATGGATCTGAGTGCAGTTCTCCAGCTGAGATCTAACCATGGATCTGAGTGCAGTTTCCAGCTGGGGACTAACCATGGATCTGAGTGCAGTACTCCAGCTGGGGTCCAACCATGGATCTGAGTGCAGTACTCCAGCTGGGGTCTTACCATGGATCTGAGTGTAGCATTCCAGCTGGTGTCTAACCATGGATTTTGGTGAAGTACTCCAGCTGGGGTCTAACCATGGATCTGAGTGAAATACTCCAGCTGAGTTCTTACCATGGATCTGAGTGCAGTACTCCAGCTGAGATCTAACCATGGATCTGAATGCAGTATTCCAGCTGGGGTCTAACCATGGATCTAAATGCAGTGTTCCAGCTGGGGTCTAACCATGCATCTGAATGCAGTACTGCAGCTGAGATCTAACCCTGGATCTGAGTGCAGTACTCTTGCTAGGGTCTAACCATGGATCTGAGTGTAGCATTCCAGCTGGGGTCTAACCATGGATCTGAGTGCAGTTCTCCAGCTGAGTTTTAAACATGGATCTGTGTGCAGTACTCCAGCTGGGGTCTACCCATGGATCTCAGTGCATACAGCAGCTAGGGTCCAACCATAGATCTGAGTGTTGTACTCCAGCTAGGGTCTAACCGTGGGTTTGAATGCAGTACTTCAGCTGTAGTCTAACCAAGGATGTGAATGCAGTCCTGCAGCTGAGGTCTAACCGTGGATCTGAGTGCAGTACTCCAGCTGGGGTCCAACCATGGATCTGGGTGCAGTATTCCAGCTGGCGTCCAACCATGGATCTGAGTGCAGTATTCCAGCTGGTGTCTAACCATGTATCTGAATGCAGTATTCCAGCTGGGATCTAACCATGTATCTGAATGCAGTATTCCAGCTGGGGTCTAACCGTGGATCTGAGTGCAGTATTCCAGCTGAGGTCTAATCAGGGATCTGAATGCAGTACTCCAGCTGAGGTCAAACCATGGATCTGAGTGCGGTACTCCAGCTGGGGTCTAACCACGGATCTGAGTGCATTTTCCCAACTGGGGTCTAAGCATGGATCTGAATGCAGGAATCCAGCTGGGCTCTAACCATGGATCTGAGTGCAGGACTCCAGCTGGGTCCTAACCATGGATCTGAGTGCAGGACTCCAGCTGGCGTCCAACCATGGTTCTGAGTACAGTACTCCAGCTGCGGTCTAACCGTGTATCTGAATGCAGTATTCCAGCTGGAGTCTAACCATGGATCTGAGTGTAGCATTCCAGCTGGGGTCTAACCATGGACTTGAGTGCAGTACTCCATCTGGGATCTAACCATGGATCCGAGTTTCGCATTCCAGCTGGGGTCTAACCATCGATTTGACTGCCGTCCTCCAGCTGGGGTCTAACCATGGATCTGAGTGCTGTACTCCAGCTGCGGTCTAACCATAGCTCTGAGAGCAGTATTCCAGCTGGGGTCTAACCATGGATCTGAGTGCAGTACTCCAGCTGAGATCTAACCAAGGATCTGAGTGCAGTACTCCAGCTGAGATCTAACCATGGATCTGAGTGCAGTACTCCAGCTGAGAACTGACCATTTATCTGAGTGCATTACTCCAGCTGAGATCTAACCATGGATCTGAGTGCAGTACGCCAACTGGGGTCTATCCATGGATCTGAGGGCAGTGCTCCAGCTGAGATCTAACCTTGGATCTGAGTGCAGTACTGCAGCTGAGATCTTACCCTGGATCTGAGTGCAGTCCTCTTGCTAGGATCTAACCATGGATCTGAGTGTAGCATTCCAGCTGGGCTCTAACCGTGGATCTGAGTGCAGTTCTCCAGCTGAGTTCTAAACATGGATGTGAATGCAGTATTCCAGCTGGGATCTAAGCATGGATCTGAATACAATATTCCAGCTGTGGTCTAACTGTGGATCTGAGTGCAGTGTTCCAGCTGAGTTCTAATCATCGAGCTGAATGCAGCACTTCAGCTCGGGTCTAACCATGGATCTGATTGCTGTACTCCAGCTGCGGTCTAACCATAGATCTTAGAGCAGTATTCCAGCTGAGATTTAACCATGGATCTGAGAGCAGTACTGCAGCTGAGATTTAACCACGGATCTGAGTGCAGTACTGCAGCTGAGATCTAACCATGGATCTGAGTGCAGTACGCCAACTGGTGTCTATCCATGGATCTGAGCGCAGTACTCCAGGTGAGATCTAACCCTGGATCTGAGTGCAGTACTCTTGCTTAGGGTCTAACCATGGATCTGAGTGTAGCATTCCAGCTGGGGTCTAACCATGGATCTGAGTGCAGTACTCCAGCTGAGGTCTAACCGTGGATCTGAATGCAGTACACCAGCTGGGGTCTAACTATGGATCTGAGTGCAGTACTCCACCTGGGGTCTAACCATGGATCTGAGTGCAGTACTCCAGCTAGGGTCTAACCATGGATTTGAATGCAGTACTTCAGCTGTAGTCTAACCATGGATCTGAATGCAGTACTCCAGCTGAGGTCGAACCGTGTATCTGAATGCAGTATTCCAGCTGGAGTCTAACCATGGATCTGAGTGTAGCATTCCAGCTGGGGTCTAACCATGGATCTGAGTGCAGTTCTCCAGCTGAGTTCTAAACATGGATCTGAGTGCAGTACTCCAGCTGGGGTCTACCCATGGATCTGAGTGCATACAGCAGCTAGGGTTTTACCATGGGTTTGAACGCAGTGCTTCAGCTGTAGTCTAACCATGGATGTGAATGCAGTACTCCAGCTGAGGTCTAACCGTGGATCTGAGTGCAGTACACCAGCTGGGGTCCAACCATGGATCTGGGTGCAGTATTCTAGCTGGCGTCCATCCATGGATCTGGATGCAGTATTCCAGCTGGGGTCTTACCGTGGATCTGAATGCAATACTCCAGCTGGGGTCTAACCATGGATCTGAGTGCAGTACTCCAGCTGGGGTCTAACCATGGATCTGAGTGCAGTACTCCAGCTAGGGTCTAACCATGGATTTGAATGCAGTACTTCAGCTGTAGTCTAACCATGGATCTGAATGCAGTACTCCAGCTGAGGTCTAACCATGGATCTGAGTGCAATACCCCAGCTGGGGTTCACCATGGATTTGACTGCAGGACTCCAGCTGGGCTCTAACCATGGATCTGAGTGCAGGTCTTCAGCTGGGGTCTAACCATGGATCTGAGTGCAATACTCCAGCTGGGTTCCAACCATGTATCTGAGTGCAGTACCCCAGCTGGGGTCCAACCATGGATCTGAGTGCAGTACTCCAGCTGCGGTCTAACCATGGATCTGAATGCAGTATTCCAGCTGGTGTCTAACCATGTATCTGAATGCAGTATTCCAGCTGGGATCTAACCATGTATCTGAATGCAGTATTCCAGCTGGGGTCTAACCGTGGATCTGAGTGCAGTATTCCAGCTTAGGTCTAATCAGGGATCTGAATTTAGTACTCCAGCTGAGGTCAAACCAAGGATCTGAGTGCTGTACTCCAGCTGCGGTCTAACCATAGATCTGAGAGCAGTATTCCAGCTGGGGTCTAACCATGGATCTGAGTGCATTACCCCAGCTGGGGTCTAACCATGGATCTGAATGCAAGAATCCTGCTGGGCTCTAACCATGGATCTGAGTGCAGGACTCCAGCTGGGTTCTAACCATGGATCTGAGTGCAGTACTCCAGCTGGGGTCCAACCATGGATCTGAGTGCAGTACTCCAGCTGGGGTCTTACCATGGATCTGAGTGTAGCATTCCAGCTGGGATCTATCCATGGATTTGAGTGCAGTACTCCAGCTGGGGTCTAACCATGGATCTGAGTGAAATACTCCAGCTTAGTTCTTACCATGCATCTGAGTGCAGTACTCCATCTGAGATCTAACCATGGATCTGAATGCAGTATTCCAGCTGGGTTCTAACCATGGATCTGAATGCAGTATTCCAGCTGGGGTCTAACCATGTATCTGAATGCAGTACTGCAACTGAGATCTAACCCTGGATCTGAGTGCAGTACTCTTGCTAGGGTCTAACCATGGATCTGAGTGTAGCATTCCAGCTGGGGTCTAACCATGGATCTGAGTGCAGTTCTCCAGCTGAGTTCTAATCATGGATCTGCGTGCAGTACTCCAGCTGGGGTCTAACCATGGATTTGAATGCAGTACTTCAGCTGTAGTCTAACCAAGGATGTGAATGCAGTACTCCAGCTGAGAACTGACCATTTATCTGAGTGCATTACTCCAGCTGAGATCTAACCATGGACCTGAGTGCAGTACGCCAACTGGGGTCTATCCATGGATCTGAGGGCAGTGCTCCAGCTGAGATCTAACCTTGGATCTGAGTGCAGTACTGCAGCTGAGATCTTACCCTGGATCTGAGTGCAGTCCTCTTGCTAGGATCTAACCATGGATCTGAGTGTAGCATTCCAGCTGGGCTCTAACCGTGGATCTGAGTGCAGTTCTCCAGCTGAGTTCTAAACATGGATCTGAGTGCAGTACTCCAGCTGGGGTCTTACCATGGATGTGAATGCAGTATTCCAGCTGGGATCTAAGCATGGATCTGAATACAATATTCCAGCTGTGGTCTAACTGTGGATCTGAGTGCAGTGTTCCAGCTGAGTTCTAATCATCGAGCTGAATGCAGCACTTCAGCTCGGGTCTAACCATGGATCTGATTGCTGTACTCCAGCTGCGGTCTAACCATAGATCTGAGAGCAGTATTCCAGCTGAGATTTAACCATGGATCTGAGTGCAGTACTGCAGCTGAGATTTAACCATGGATCTGAGTGCAGTACTGCAGCTGAGATCTAACCATGGATCTGAGTGCAGTACGCCAACTGGTGTCTATCCATGGATCTGAGGGCAGTACTCCAGGTGAGATCTAACCCTGGATCTGAGTGCAGTACTCTTGCTAGGGTCTAACCATGGATCTGAGTGTAGCATTCCAGCTGGGGTCTAACCATGGATCTGAGTGCAGTACTCCAGCTGAGTTCTAACCATGGATCTGAGTGCAGTTCTCCAGCTGAGATCTAACCATGGATCTGAGTGCAGTACTCCGGCTGGGGACCATCCATGGATCTGAGTGCAGTGTTCCAGCTGGGGTCCAACCATGGATCTGAGTGCAGTACTCCAGATGGCGTCTAACTATGGAATTGAATGCAGTATTTCAACTGTAGTCTAATCAAGGATCTGAATGCAGTACTCCAGCTGAGGTCTAATTATGGATCTGAGTGCAGCACTCCAGCTGGGGTCTAACCATGGATCTGAGTGCAGTACTCCAGCTGGGGTCCAACCATGGATCTGAATGCAGTATTCCAGCTGGAGTCTCACCCTGGATCTGAATGCAGTATTCCAGCTGGGATCTAACCATGGATCTGAGTGCAGTATTCCAGCTGAGGTCTAATCAGGGATCTGAGTGCAGTACTCCGCTGGGGTCTGACCATGGAACTGAGTGCAGTACTGCAGCTGGGGCCTAACCAGGGATCTGAGTGCAGTACTCTTGCTAGGGTCTAACCATGGATCTAAATTTAGCATTCCAGCTGGGGTCTAACCATGGATCTGAGTGCAGTACTCCTGCTGGGGTCTTACCATGGACCTGCGTGCATTACCCCAGCTGGGGTCTAACCATGGATCTGAATGCAGGAATCCAGCTGGGCTCTAACCATGGATCTGAGTGCAGGAGTCCAGCTGGGTTCTAACCATGGATCTGAGTGCAGTACTCCAGCTGGGTTCCAACCATGGAACTGAGTGCAGCCCCCAGCTGGGGTCCAACCATGGATCTGAGTGCAGTACTGCAGCTCGGGTCTAACCATGGATCTGAATGCAGTATTCCAGCTGGGGTCCAACCATGGATCTGCGTGCAGTACTCCAGCTGGGGTCTAACCATGGATTTGAATGCAGTACTTCAGCTGTAGTCTAACCAAGGATGTGAATGCAGTACTCCAGCTGAGAACTGACCATTTATCTGAGTGCATTACTCCAGCTGAGATCTAACCATGGATCTGAGTGCAGTACGCCAACTGGGGTCTATCCATGGATCTGAGGGCAGTGCTCCAGCTGAGATCTAACCTTGGATCTGAGTGCAGTACTGCAGCTGAGATCTTACCCTGGATCTGAGTGCAGTCCTCTTGCTAGGATCTAACCATGGATCTGAGTGTAGCATTCCAGCTGGGCTCTAACCGTGGATCTGAGTGCAGTTCTCCAGCTGAGTTCTAAACATGGATCTGAGTGCAGTACTCCAGCTGGGGTCTTACCATGGATGTGAATGCAGTATTCCAGCTGGGATCTAAGCATGGATCTGAATACAATATTCCAGCTGTGGTCTAACTGTGGATCTGAGTGCAGTGTTCCAGCTGAGTTCTAATCATCGAGCTGAATGCAGCACTTCAGCTCGGGTCTAACCATGGATCTGATTGCTGTACTCCAGCTGCGGTCTAACCATAGATCTGAGAGCAGTATTCCAGCTGAGATTTAACCATGGATCTGAGTGCAGTACTGCAGCTGAGATTTAACCATGGATCTGAGTGCAGTACTGCAGCTGAGATCTAACCATGGATCTGAGTGCAGTACGCCAACTGGTGTCTATCCATGGATCTGAGGGCAGTACTCCAGGTGAGATCTAACCCTGGATCTGAGTGCAGTACTCTTGCTAGGGTCTAACCATGGATCTGAGTGTAGCATTCCAGCTGGGGTCTAACCATGGATCTGAGTGCAGTACTCCAGCTGAGTTCTAACCATGGATCTGAGTGCAGTTCTCCAGCTGAGATCTAACCATGGATCTGAGTGCAGTACTCCGGCTGGGGACCATCCATGGATCTGAGTGCAGTGTTCCAGCTGGGGTCCAACCATGGATCTGAGTGCAGTACTCCAGATGGCGTCTAACTATGGAATTGAATGCAGTATTTCAACTGTAGTCTAATCAAGGATCTGAATGCAGTACTCCAGCTGAGGTCTAATTATGGATCTGAGTGCAGCACTCCAGCTGGGGTCTAACCATGGATCTGAGTGCAGTACTCCAGCTGGGGTCCAACCATGGATCTGAATGCAGTATTCCAGCTGGAGTCTCACCCTGGATCTGAATGCAGTATTCCAGCTGGGATCTAACCATGGATCTGAGTGCAGTATTCCAGCTGAGGTCTAATCAGGGATCTGAGTGCAGTACTCCGCTGGGGTCTGACCATGGAACTGAGTGCGGTACTGCAGCTGGGGCCTAACCAGGGATCTGAGTGCAGTACTCTTGCTAGGGTCTAACCATGGATCTAAATTTAGCATTCCAGCTGGGGTCTAACCATGGATCTGAGTGCAGTACTCCTGCTGGGGTCTTACCATGGACCTGCGTGCATTACCCCAGCTGGGGTCTAACCATGGATCTGAATGCAGGAATCCAGCTGGGCTCTAACCATGGATCTGAGTGCAGGAGTCCAGCTGGGTTCTAACCATGGATCTGAGTGCAGTACTCCAGCTGGGTTCCAACCATGGAACTGAGTGCAGCCCCCAGCTGGGGTCCAACCATGGATCTGAGTGCAGTACTGCAGCTCGGGTCTAACCATGGATCTGAATGCAGTATTCCAGCTGGGGTCCAACCATGGATCTGCGTGCAGTACTCCAGCTGGGGTCTAACCATGGATTTGAATGCAGTACTTCAGCTGTAGTCTAACCAAGGATGTGAATGCAGTACTCCAGCTGAGAACTGACCATTTATCTGAGTGCATTACTCCAGCTGAGATCTAACCATGGACCTGAGTGCAGTACGCCAACTGGGGTCTATCCATGGATCTGAGGGCAGTGCTCCAGCTGAGATCTAACCTTGGATCTGAGTGCAGTACTGCAGCTGAGATCTTACCCTGGATCTGAGTGCAGTCCTCTTGCTAGGATCTAACCATGGATCTGAGTGTAGCATTCCAGCTGGGCTCTAACCGTGGATCTGAGTGCAGTTCTCCAGCTGAGTTCTAAACATGGATCTGAGTGCAGTACTCCAGCTGGGGTCTTACCATGGATGTGAATGCAGTATTCCAGCTGGGATCTAAGCATGGATCTGAATACAATATTCCAGCTGTGGTCTAACTGTGGATCTGAGTGCAGTGTTCCAGCTGAGTTCTAATCATCGAGCTGAATGCAGCACTTCAGCTCGGGTCTAACCATGGATCTGATTGCTGTACTCCAGCTGCGGTCTAACCATAGATCTGAGAGCAGTATTCCAGCTGAGATTTAACCATGGATCTGAGTGCAGTACTGCAGCTGAGATTTAACCATGGATCTGAGTGCAGTACTGCAGCTGAGATCTAACCATGGATCTGAGTGCAGTACGCCAACTGGTGTCTATCCATGGATCTGAGGGCAGTACTCCAGGTGAGATCTAACCCTGGATCTGAGTGCAGTACTCTTGCTAGGGTCTAACCATGGATCTGAGTGTAGCATTCCAGCTGGGGTCTAACCATGGATCTGAGTGCAGTACTCCAGCTGAGTTCTAACCATGGATCTGAGTGCAGTTCTCCAGCTGAGATCTAACCATGGATCTGAGTGCAGTACTCCGGCTGGGGACCATCCATGGATCTGAGTGCAGTGTTCCAGCTGGGGTCCAACCATGGATCTGAGTGCAGTACTCCAGATGGCGTCTAACTATGGAATTGAATGCAGTATTTCAACTGTAGTCTAATCAAGGATCTGAATGCAGTACTCCAGCTGAGGTCTAATTATGGATCTGAGTGCAGCACTCCAGCTGGGGTCTAACCATGGATCTGAGTGCAGTACTCCAGCTGGGGTCCAACCATGGATCTGAATGCAGTATTCCAGCTGGAGTCTCACCCTGGATCTGAATGCAGTATTCCAGCTGGGATCTAACCATGGATCTGAGTGCAGTATTCCAGCTGAGGTCTAATCAGGGATCTGAGTGCAGTACTCCGCTGGGGTCTGACCATGGAACTGAGTGCAGTACTGCAGCTGGGGCCTAACCAGGGATCTGAGTGCAGTACTCTTGCTAGGGTCTAACCATGGATCTAAATTTAGCATTCAGCTGGGGTCTAACCATGGATCTGAGTGCAGTACTCCTGCTGGGGTCTTACCATGGACCTGCGTGCATTACCCCAGCTGGGGTCTAACCATGGATCTGAATGCAGGAATCCAGCTGGGCTCTAACCATGGATCTGAGTGCAGGAGTCCAGCTGGGTTCTAACCATGGATCTGAGTGCAGTACTCCAGCTGGGTTCCAACCATGGAACTGAGTGCAGCCCCCAGCTGGGGTCCAACCATGGATCTGAGTGCAGTACTGCAGCTCGGGTCTAACCATGGATCTGAATGCAGTATTCCAGCTGGGGTCTAACCATGTACCTGAATGCAGTATTCCAGCTGGGGTCTAACCATGGATCTGAGTGCAGTACTCCAGCTGAGTTCTAACCATGGATCTGAGTGCAGTTCTCCAGCTGAGATCTAACCATGGATCTGAGTGCAGTTTCCAGCTGGGGACTAACCATGGATCTGAGTGCAGTACTCCAGCTGGGGTCCAACCATGGATCTGAGTGCAGTACTCCAGCTGGGGTCTTACCATGGATCTGAGTGTAGCATTCCAGCTGGTGTCTAACCATGGATTTTGGTGAAGTACTCCAGCTGGGGTCTAACTATGGATCTGAGTGAAATACTCCAGCTGAGTTCTTACCATGGATCTGAGTGCAGTACTCCAGCTGAGATCTAACCATGGATCTGAATGCAGTATTCCAGCTGGGGTCTAACCATGGATCTGAATGCAGTGTTCCAGCTGGGGTCTAACCATGCATCTGAATGCAGTACTGCAGCTGAGATCTAACCCTGGATCTGAGTGCAGTACTCTTGCTAGGGTCTAACCATGGATCTGAGTGTAGCATTCCAGCTGGGGTCTAACCATGGATCTGAGTGCAGTTCTCCAGCTGAGTTTTAAACATGGATCTGTGTGCAGTACTCCAGCTGGGGTCTACCCATGGATCTCAGTGCATACAGCAGCTAGGGTCCAACCATAGATCTGAGTGTTGTACTCCAGCTAGGGTCTAACCATGGGTTTGAATGCAGTACTTCAGCTGTAGTCTAACCAAGGATGTGAATGCAGTCCTGCAGCTGAGGTCTAACCGTGGATCTGAGTGCAGTACTCCAGCTGGGGTCCAACCATGGATCTGGGTGCAGTATTCCAGCTGGCGTCCAACCATGGATCTGAGTGCAGTATTCCAGCTGGTGTCTAACCATGTATCTGAATGCAGTATTCCGGCTGGGATCTAACCATGTATCTGAATGCAGTATTCCAGCTGGGGTCTAACCGTGGATCTGAGTGCAGTATTCCAGCTGAGGTCTAATCAGGGATCTGAATGCAGTACTCCAGCTGAGGTCAAACCATGGATCTGAGTGCGGTACTCCAGCTGGGGTCTAACCATGGATCTGAGTGCATTTTCCCAACTGGGGTCTAAGCATGGATCTGAATGCAGGAATCCAGCTGGGCTCTAACCATGGATCTGAGTGCAGGACTCCAGCTGGGTCCTAACCATGGATCTGAGTGCAGGACTCCAGCTGGCGTCCAACCATGGTTCTGAGTACAGTACTCCAGCTGCGGTCTAACCGTGTATCTGAATGCAGTATTCCAGCTGGAGTCTAACCATGGATCTGAGTGTAGCATTCCAGCTGGGGTCTAACCATGGATTTGAGTGCAGTACTCCATCTGGGATCTAACCATGGATCCGAGTTTAGCATTCCAGCTGGGGTCTAACCATCGATTTGACTGCCGTCCTCCAGCTGGGGTCTAACCATGGATCTGAGTGCTGTACTCCAGCTGCGGTCTAACCATAGCTCTGAGAGCAGTATTCCAGCTGGGGTCTAACCATGGATCTGAGTGCAGTACTCCAGCTGAGATCTAACCAAGGATCTGAGTGCAGTACTCCAGCTGAGATCTAACCATGGATCTGAGTGCAGTACTCCAGCTGAGAACTGACCATTTATCTGAGTGCATTACTCCAGCTGAGATCTAACCATGGATCTGAGTGCAGTACGCCAACTGGGGTCTATCCATGGATCTGAGGGCAGTGCTCCAGCTGAGATCTAACCTTGGATCTGAGTGCAGTACTGCAGCTGAGATCTTACCCTGGATCTGAGTGCAGTCCTCTTGCTAGGATCTAACCATGGATCTGAGTGTAGCATTCCAGCTGGGCTCTAACCGTGGATCTGAGTGCAGTTCTCCAGCTGAGTTCTAAACATGGATGTGAATGCAGTATTCCAGCTGGGATCTAAGCATGGATCTGAATACAATATTCCAGCTGTGGTCTAACTGTGGATCTGAGTGCAGTGTTCCAGCTGAGTTCTAATCATCGAGCTGAATGCAGCACTTCAGCTCGGGTCTAACCATGGATCTGATTGCTGTACTCCAGCTGCGGTCTAACCATAGATCTGAGAGCAGTATTCCAGCTGAGATTTAACCATGGATCTGAGAGCAGTACTGCAGCTGAGATTTAACCACGGATCTGAGTGCAGTACTGCAGCTGAGATCTAACCATGGATCTGAGTGCAGTACGCCAACTGGTGTCTATCCATGGATCTGAGCGCAGTACTCCAGGTGAGATCTAACCCTGGATCTGAGTGCAGTACTCTTGCTTAGGGTCTAACCATGGATCTGAGTGTAGCATTCCAGCTGGGGTCTAACCATGGATCTGAGTGCAGTACTCCAGCTGAGGTCTAACCGTGGATCTGAATGCAGTACACCAGCTGGGGTCTAACTATGGATCTGAGTGCAGTACTCCACCTGGGGTCTAACCATGGATCTGAGTGCAGTACTCCAGCTAGGGTCTAACCATGGATTTGAATGCAGTACTTCAGCTGTAGTCTAACCATGGATCTGAATGCAGTACTCCAGCTGAGGTCTAATTATGGATCTGAGTGCAGCACTCCAGCTGGGGTCTAACCATGGATCTGAGTGCAGTACTCCAGCTGGGGTCCAACCATGGATCTGAATGCAGTATTCCAGCTGGAGTCTCACCATGGATCTGAATGCAGTATTCCAGCTGGGATCTAACCATGGATCTGAGTGCAGTATTCCAGCTGAGGTCTAATCAGGGATCTGAGTGCAGTACTCCGCTGGGGTCTGACCATGGAACTGAGTGCAGTACTCCTGCTGGGGTCTAACCATGGATCTGAGTGCAGTACTCCAGCTGGGGTCTAACCGTGGATTTGAATGCAGTACTCCAGCTGAGATCTATCCCTGGATCTCAGTGTAGTACTGTAGCTGGGGTCTAACCATGGATCTGAGTGTAGTACTACAGCTGGGGTCTAACCAAGGATCTGAATGCAGTACTCCAGCTGAGGTCTAACCACGGAACTGAGTGCAATACTGCAGCTGGGGCCTAACCAGGGATCTGAGTGCAGTACTCTTGCTAGGGTCTAACCATGGATCTAAGTTTAGCATTCCAGCTGGGGTCTAACCATGGATCTGAGTGCAGTACTCCAGCTGGGGTCTTACCATGGATCTGAGTGTAGCATTCCAGCTGGGGTCTAACCATGGATTTTGGTGAAGTACTCCAGCTGGGGTCTAACCATGGATCTGAGTGAAATACTCCAGCTGAGTTCTTACCATGGATCTGAGTGCAGTACTCCAGCTGAGATCTAACCATGGATCTGAATGCAGTATTCCAGCTGGGGTCTAACCATGGATCTGAATGCAGTGTTCCAGCTGGGGTCTAACCATGCATCTGAATGCAGTACTGCAGCTGAGATCTAACCCTGGATCTGAGTGCAGTACTCTTGCTAGGGTCTAACCATGGATCTGAGTGTAGCATTCCAGCTGGGGTCTAACCATGGATCTGAGTGCAGTTCTCCAGCTGAGTTTTAAACATGGATCTGTGTGCAGTACTCCAGCTGGGGTCTACCCATGGATCTCAGTGCATACAGCAGCTAGGGTCCAACCATAGATCTGAGTGTTGTACTCCAGCTAGGGTCTAACCATGGGTTTGAATGCAGTACTTCAGCTGTAGTCTAACCAAGGATGTGAATGCAGTCCTGCAGCTGAGGTCTAACCGTGGATCTGAGTGCAGTACTCCAGCTGGGGTCCAACCATGGATCTGGGTGCAGTATTCCAGCTGGCGTCCAACCATGGATCTGAGTGCAGTATTCCAGCTGGTGTCTAACCATGTATCTGAATGCAGTATTCCGGCTGGGATCTAACCATGTATCTGAATGCAGTATTCCAGCTGGGGTCTAACCGTGGATCTGAGTGCAGTATTCCAGCTGAGGTCTAATCAGGGATCTGAATGCAGTACTCCAGCTGAGGTCAAACCATGGATCTGAGTGCGGTACTCCAGCTGGGGTCTAACCATGGATCTGAGTGCATTTTCCCAACTGGGGTCTAAGCATGGATCTGAATGCAGGAATCCAGCTGGGCTCTAACCATGGATCTGAGTGCAGGACTCCAGCTGGGTCCTAACCATGGATCTGAGTGCAGGACTCCAGCTGGCGTCCAACCATGGTTCTGAGTACAGTACTCCAGCTGCGGTCTAACCGTGTATCTGAATGCAGTATTCCAGCTGGAGTCTAACCATGGATCTGAGTGTAGCATTCCAGCTGGGGTCTAACCATGGATTTGAGTGCAGTACTCCATCTGGGATCTAACCATGGATCCGAGTTTAGCATTCCAGCTGGGGTCTAACCATCGATTTGACTGCCGTCCTCCAGCTGGGGTCTAACCATGGATCTGAGTGCTGTACTCCAGCTGCGGTCTAACCATAGCTCTGAGAGCAGTATTCCAGCTGGGGTCTAACCATGGATCTGAGTGCAGTACTCCAGCTGAGATCTAACCAAGGATCTGAGTGCAGTACTCCAGCTGAGATCTAACCATGGATCTGAGTGCAGTACTCCAGCTGAGAACTGACCATTTATCTGAGTGCATTACTCCAGCTGAGATCTAACCATGGATCTGAGTGCAGTACGCCAACTGGGGTCTATCCATGGATCTGAGGGCAGTGCTCCAGCTGAGATCTAACCTTGGATCTGAGTGCAGTACTGCAGCTGAGATCTTACCCTGGATCTGAGTGCAGTCCTCTTGCTAGGATCTAACCATGGATCTGAGTGTAGCATTCCAGCTGGGCTCTAACCGTGGATCTGAGTGCAGTTCTCCAGCTGAGTTCTAAACATGGATGTGAATGCAGTATTCCAGCTGGGATCTAAGCATGGATCTGAATACAATATTCCAGCTGTGGTCTAACTGTGGATCTGAGTGCAGTGTTCCAGCTGAGTTCTAATCATCGAGCTGAATGCAGCACTTCAGCTCGGGTCTAACCATGGATCTGATTGCTGTACTCCAGCTGCGGTCTAACCATAGATCTGAGAGCAGTATTCCAGCTGAGATTTAACCATGGATCTGAGAGCAGTACTGCAGCTGAGATTTAACCACGGATCTGAGTGCAGTACTGCAGCTGAGATCTAACCATGGATCTGAGTGCAGTACGCCAACTGGTGTCTATCCATGGATCTGAGCGCAGTACTCCAGGTGAGATCTAACCCTGGATCTGAGTGCAGTACTCTTGCTTAGGGTCTAACCATGGATCTGAGTGTAGCATTCCAGCTGGGGTCTAACCATGGATCTGAGTGCAGTACTCCAGCTGAGGTCTAACCGTGGATCTGAATGCAGTACACCAGCTGGGGTCTAACTATGGATCTGAGTGCAGTACTCCACCTGGGGTCTAACCATGGATCTGAGTGCAGTACTCCAGCTAGGGTCTAACCATGGATTTGAATGCAGTACTTCAGCTGTAGTCTAACCATGGATCTGAATGCAGTACTCCAGCTGAGGTCTAATTATGGATCTGAGTGCAGCACTCCAGCTGGGGTCTAACCATGGATCTGAGTGCAGTACTCCAGCTGGGGTCCAACCATGGATCTGAATGCAGTATTCCAGCTGGAGTCTCACCATGGATCTGAATGCAGTATTCCAGCTGGGATCTAACCATGGATCTGAGTGCAGTATTCCAGCTGAGGTCTAATCAGGGATCTGAGTGCAGTACTCCGCTGGGGTCTGACCATGGAACTGAGTGCAGTACTCCTGCTGGGGTCTAACCATGGATCTGAGTGCAGTACTCCAGCTGGGGTCTAACCGTGGATTTGAATGCAGTACTCCAGCTGAGATCTATCCCTGGATCTCAGTGTAGTACTGTAGCTGGGGTCTAACCATGGATCTGAGTGTAGTACTACAGCTGGGGTCTAACCAAGGATCTGAATGCAGTACTCCAGCTGAGGTCTAACCACGGAACTGAGTGCAATACTGCAGCTGGGGCCTAACCAGGGATCTGAGTGCAGTACTCTTGCTAGGGTCTAACCATGGATCTAAGTTTAGCATTCCAGCTGGGGTCTAACCATGGATCTGAGTGCAGTACTCCAGCTGGGGTCTTGCCATGGATCTGAGTGTAGCATTCCAGCTGGGGTCTAACCATGGATTTTGGTGAAGTACTCCAGCTGGGGTCTAACCATGGATCTGAGTGAAATACTCCAGCTGAGTTCTTACCATGGATCTGAGTGCAGTACTCCAGCTGAGATCTAACCATGGATCTGAATGCAGTATTCCAGCTGGGGTCTAACCATGGATCTGAATGCAGTATTCCAGCTGGGGTCTAACCATGTATCTGAATGCAGTACTGCAGCTGAGATCTAACCCTGGATCTGAGTGCAGTACTCTTGCTAGGGTCTAACCATGGATCTGAGTGTAGCATTCCAGCTGGGGTCTAACCATGGATCTGAGTGCAGTTCTCCAGCTGAGTTCTAAACATGGATCTGAATGCAGTACTCCAGCTGGGGTCTACCCATGGATCTGAGTGCATACAGCAGCTAGGGTCTTACCATGGGTTTGAACGCAGTGCTTCAGCTGTAGTCTAACCATGGATGTGAGTGCAGTACTCCAGCTGAGGTCTAACCATGGATCTGAGTGCAGTACTCCAGCTGGGGTCCAACCATGGATCTGAGTGCAGTATTCCAGCTGGCGTCCAACCATGGATCTGTGTGCAGTATTCCAGCTAGGGTCTAACCGTGGATCTGAATGCAGTACTCCAGCTGGGGTCTAACCATGGATCTGAGTGCAGTACTCCAGCTGGGGTCTAACCATGGAATTGAGTGCCGTACTCCAGCTAGGTACTAACCATGGATTTGAATGCAGTACTTCAGCTGAGGTCTAACCATGGATCTGAGTGCAGTACCCCCGCTGGGGTTTCACCATGGATTTGACTGCAGGACACCAGCTGGGATCTAACCATGGATCTGAGTGCAGGTCTCCAGCTGGGTTCTAACCATGGATCTGAGTGCAATAATCCAGCTGGGGTCCAACCATGTATCTGAGTGCAGTACCCCAGCTGGTGTCCAACCATCGATCCGTGTGCAGTTCTCCAGCTGGGGTCTAACCATGGATCTGAATGCAGTATTCCAGCTGGTGTCTAACCATGTATCTGAATGCAGTATTCCAGCTGGGGTCTAACCATGTATCTGAATGCAGTATTCCAGCTGGGGTCGAACCGTGGATCTGAGTGCAGTATTCCAGCTGAGGTCGAATCAGGGATCTGAATGCAGTACTCCAGCTGAGGTCAAACCATGGATCTGAGTGCAGTACTCCAGCTGGGGTCTAACCATGGATCTGAGTGCAGCACTTCAGCTGGGGTCTAACCATGGATCTGAGTGCTGTACTCCAGCTGCGGTCTAACCATAAATCTGAGAGCAGTATTCCAGCTGGGGTCTAACCATGGACCTGAGTGCATTACCCCAGCTGGGGTCTAACCATGGATCTGAATGCAGGAATCCAGCTGGGCTCTAACCATGGATCTGAGTGCAGGAGTCCAGCTGGGTTCTAACCATGGATCTGAGTGCAGTACTCCAGCTGGGGTCCAACCATGGATCTGAGTGCAGCCCCCAGCTGGGGTCCAACCATGGATCTGAGTGCAGTACTGCAGCTCGGGTCTAACCATGGATCTGAATGCAGTATTCCAGCTGGGGTCTAACCATGTACCTGAATGCAGTATTCCAGCTGGGGTCTAACCATGGATCTGAGTGCAGTACTCCAGCTGAGTTCTAACCATGGATCTGAGTGCAGTTCTCCAGCTGAGATCTAACCATGGATCTGAGTGCAGTTTCCAGCTGGGGACTAACCATGGATCTGAGTGCAGTACTCCAGCTGGGGTCCAACCATGGATCTGAGTGCAGTACTCCAGCTGGGGTCTTACCATGGATCTGAGTGAAATACTCCAGCTGAGTTCTTACCATGGATCTGAGTGCAGTACTCCAGCTGAGATCTAACCATGGATCTGAATGCAGTATTCCAGCTTGGGGTCTAACCATGGATCTGAATGCAGTGTTCCAGCTGGGGTCTAACCATGCATCTGAATGCAGTACTGCAGCTGAGATCTAACCCTGGATCTGAGTGCAGTACTCTTGCTAGGGTCTAACCATGGATCTGAGTGTAGCATTCCAGCTGGGGTCTAACCATGGATCTGAGTGCAGTTCTCCAGCTGAGTTTTAAACATGGATCTGTGTGCAGTACTCCAGCTGGGGTCTACCCATGGATCTCAGTGCATACAGCAGCTAGGGTCCAACCATAGATCTGAGTGTTGTACTCCAGCTAGGGTCTAACCGTGGGTTTGAATGCAGTACTTCAGCTGTAGTCTAACCAAGGATGTGAATGCAGTACTGCAGCTGAGGTCTAACCGTGGATCTGAGTGCAGTACTCCAGCTGGGGTCCAACCATGGATCTGGGTGCAGTATTCCAGCTGGCGTCCAACCATGGATCTGAGTGCAGTATTCCAGCTGGTGTCTAACCATGTATCTGAATGCAGTATTCCAGCTGGGATCTAACCATGTATCTGAATGCAGTATTCCAGCTGGGGTCTAACCGTGGATCTGAGTGCAGTATTCCAGCTGAGGTCTAATCAGGGATCTGAATGCAGTACTCCAGCTGAGGTCAAACCATGGATCTGAGTGCGGTACTCCAGCTGCGGTCTAACCATGGATCTGAGTGCATTTTCCCAACTGGGGTCTAAGCATGGATCTGAATGCAGGAATCCAGCTGGGCTCTAACCATGGATTGAGTGCAGGACTCCAGCTGGGTCCTAACCATGGATCTGAGTGCAGTACTCCAGCTGGCGTCCAACCATGGTTCTGAGTACAGTACTCCAGCTGCGGTCTAACCGTGTATCTGAATGCAGTATTCCAGCTGGAGTCTAACCATGGATCTGAGTGTAGCATTCCAGCTGGGGTCTAACCATGGATTTGAGTGCAGTATTCCAGCTGGGGTCTAACCATGGATCTGAGTGCAGTACTCCAGCTGAGATCTAACCATGGATCTGAGTGCAGTACTCCAGCTGAGATCTAACCATGGATCTGAGTGCAGTACTCCAGCTAAGAACTGACCATTTATCTGAGTGCATTACTCCAGCTGAGATCTAACCATGGATCTGAGTGCAGTACGCCAACTGGGGTCTATCCATGGATCTGAGGGCAGTGCTCCAGCTGAGATCTAACCTTGGATCTGAGTGCAGTACTGCAGCTGAGATCTTACCCTGGATCTGAGTGCAGTCCTCTTGCTAGGATCTAACCATGGATCTGAGTGTAGCATTCCAGCTGGGCTCTAACCGTGGATCTGAGTGCAGTTCTCCAGCTGAGTTCTAAACATGGATGTGAATGCAGTATTCCAGCTGGGATCTAAGCATGGATCTGAATACAATATTCCAGCTGTGGTCTAACTGTGGATCTGAGTGCAGTGTTCCAGCTGATTTCTAATCATCGAGCTGAATGCAGCACTTCAGCTCGGGTCTAACCATGGATCTGATTGCTGTACTCCAGCTGCGGTCTAACCATAGATCTGAGAGCAGTATTCCAGCTGAGATTTAACCATGGATCTGAG